>NC_133326.1:462000188-462342972 GCF_042186555.1 Aquarana catesbeiana | reverse complement strand
ATATGTTTTTGGCAGATGCAGGTTAACTACATTTGTTCAGGCCTATTTGTATTAAAAGAAGTTTATTACATTGTTGTCTAGGTAAAGAGAGGATACTCAGCAGCTGTTTACACATCTGGATGCAGGAGCACTAGTGTGGGACACCCTTTTTAGGGTGTCCCACACAGGTGCTCCAGTGGATACTAGGGGTGTCTCAATGTGGGAAACTTTACCAAAAAAAGTAAGTATTCCAGTTTAAATAAAGGGAAAAAATCATGTCTTCAGCTTTGCCAAAACAGACAATTGTATGACACTTCCAAGCAATATTTCATATTACTATTTCTTGCCTCAAATATCTATGTGCTAAGTATACCTTTTTTTATTCACATAGGGGAGAAAAGACTCGAGACATCTGAGGACACTAGGATCCCCACACCTCCTAAAGAAGGGGAAATCCCCACACCACAAACTGAGGACGTGGATTCCAATTAATTTCACCAGTACACGTGCACAAGTCCTTATCGGGGAGATAATGGTGTGCAATTGGGAATTAGAGAAGAAAAACCTCAATGATGTTGAAAAAAGACTCAACAACATCATTTATGTTTTAGGCAAAATTTAAAACACCCAAAAAATCTTATTTTAGAGTTTGTCGTTATATTTTAGAATTAAAAAAAATAATTTAAGTAATTTTAAAGCCAAATTTTGAAGATGCACACAGTGTGTCAACATGTGCTATCTGCCATCACGGGATATCAATGTACATGTTTTGTGGGTGCAACCCCTTCCTCCCAACTAAAGTAGATGAGAGGAATGGGTTGCCCCTCCAAAACAGGTCCATTGATCCCCCATGATGGGAGCTAGCACATGTTGACATTAGGAATGGGATCAGAAGGGAAATCCACATTTTGACTCCCAATTTGTGTGCATCTTCAAAATGTGCCTTTTATAGAGATGACATCACCCCATCTGATGAAGGCAAGAGCAACACAGTTTTGACATACTAATGTCTGATATTGCCTTCACTTATTCAAAGTTGAACTTTGTAAGTTCCTGAGTTGTGTATGTTATGGTTTTAAACATACCTATTTAACCCAAAATATTATATTTCTAATGTCAAACATAAAAATGTTATATACCAAAGATGTTGGTTTGTTCAAAAACCCTTTTCTAACACACATGTGAATGTGCACGGAGTAAAATGTTTTCTACTCAACAATGTGTGGCTTCTTCTTTCAATGCTCAATACCAGTTTTGGGAGTAAGTTGTTGTTTACAGTGACAATGGGGGTATTTACTAAAGGCAAATCCACTTTGCATTACAAGTGCACTTTCAGGTGCACTTGTAGTGCAAAGTGGATTTGCCTTTATTAAATAACCCCCACAGTGCTCTAAAATTGGCCCCAATCATGCCATTTTAGGGACTCAAAACAATTAATTCATGGTGCTGAAAAGGATGATTATTTTTATCATTAATGCATTACATACATTAACAACAAAAACAATGTGTGTGTGTGTAGCAGACCCACAACATAATAGTAATGCCCCGTACACACGGTCGGACTTTGTTCGGACATTCCGACAACAAAATCCTAGGATTTTTTCTGACGGATGTTGGCTCAAACTTGTTTTGCGTACACACGGTCGCACAAAGTTGTCGGAATTTCCGATCGCCAACAACGCGGTGACGTCAAGCACGTACAACGAGACTAGAAAAGGCCGGTTCAGAACCAAGCGCGGCACCCTTTGGGCTCCTTTTGCTAATCTCGTGTTAGTAAAAGTTTGGTGAGAGACGATTTGCGCTTTTTCAGACTCGTGGCTTTCAGATCGTTTTCTGCCGTTCAGTTTGTGCTTGTGGGTTTGTATCTGCTCTTCAGTGCGTGCAAGCAAGTTCCGCGTGACTTTAATTAGTCATTTTATTCATGTTCGTTCGTTACTGTTTTTCAGGTCGCTCTTCACAGGCCTTGCTGTTCTTCAGTGCGTTCTGTTACTTCGTTCTGAGCAGCCGACCGTTTTCTAGTCATGTTGCGTATGCGTACTCCTCGTAGAGTTTGTGCTGTGCGGGGGCTTGGTGTTGGGGTCCTGACCTTGACACAAGTCCAGTCCATGAACAGGGTGGGGAGGAGTTCATGGACCAAGAATTGGTTGCTTCAGCGTGACCAGTTCTCTCATATGCCTTTGCTCCATGAGATCCGTGAGAATAATCCTGATGATTTCAGGAACTTTCTCAGGATGACGAACCCCGTGTTTCACCGTCTGTTGGCTTCGCTGACCCCTTATATTAGCAGGCAGGATACCTGCATGAGGCAAGCCATCACTCCGGAGCAGAGGTTGGTCGCTACCCTGCGGTACTTGGCGACAGGGAGAAGTCTGCAGGACTTGAAGTTCTCGACAGGCATCTCCCCCCAGACTCTGGGGATCATCATCCCAGAGACCTGTTCTGCCATTATCCAGGTCCTGCAGAAGGAGTATATGAAGGTAAGATTTTTATCCTTTAATATCACATTTCATTGTATTTAATGTTTGCTAATATATTGCATTTCTTTCCTCATTCCCTAATTACCATGATTGGAATATGCTGTGAATGTCCCCTTTCTCCTCATGCATGCTGGATTTTTATGTAATTATTATTTTAGGTCCTTCATACATATTTGCCCTTCAATAACCTCCCCAGCATGGTCTCCTGCCCTATATTCACCTCATGTAGTTATTTAACAATGTATTTTATCAGCTCCATAGTAGTGCTTTACCCCAAACACCCCCTAAAATGTTTTGAAATGTTATTTTTTCTTTAAATTCAGGCAGAGTGCCAGAGGCTTTTTTTTTGTGGTGTGCCCAAATCATTTTTAGTAACCCTCCCTCCCCCAACTGCTAACTCAGCTGATCCCAATTCTCTATCTATCCTCAATCATCTATATGCTGACTTTGCAAAACCCATACACACTATACCCATCTCTTTTGTGCTCAGATGTATGGATGAATTCCCCAAAGCATGTAGTGCAAGGGCCTGCCTGTATAGTTTCAAATGGAACTGTTTAAAGTTTTTGTATTCTATTATTATCTTGATAGGTAATAGCAGAATGTCCAAATGTCCTCAAATGTGTACAATGTGTATTTATATCTTGGTATTATGACACTTCTTACCTGTCCAGTGGGCTGCCAATAGTGTAACTAAGGAGGGGCTGTTCCAAGTAATACCCATTATTTAGGCATTCATCTCTCAATGAAGTGAAGAGGGTTACCTGTCCAAGATTTCCACACACCCCATAATGTTAGAAATGGCCCATGAGAGGGGGAATATGATAGGTGTACCTTATACTTTGGCGTTGTTAAATTCCCCTTACTAAATGCTATCTGGAGGTTGACCCATAATGTTTGTGCCCAATCTGCTTGCCATGTTTCTGAGCAAAAATAGTAATGTTTTATTTTTTCCCTCAACAGTTTCCTTCCACGCCACAGGAATGGCAGACTGTGGCCTCCCACTTTGCCCAGCAGTGGGACTTTCCTAACTGCGGAGGGGCAATTGATGGGAAACACGTCCACATCGTCCCACCACCCAACTCGGGGTCGTACTATTTCAACTATAAGGGGTTCAATAGTATAGTGATGTTGGCGGTGGTGTCAGCTAATTACAAATTCTTGTATGTGGACGTGGGGAAGAATGGGCGGATGTCCGATGGTGGAGTCATCGCCCAGACGGAGTTCTACAGGCGTCTCCAGAATGGCAGCTTGGACTTGCCAGCTCCAGAGGACAATGTGGAAGGACTCCCATTCGTGTTCATTGCTGATGAAGCGTTTGCGCTGGGGGACCACCTGATGCGGCCATTCCCGATGAGGACCCTCACCCCGGAACAGAGGGTTTTTAATTACCGGCTGGCCAGAGCCCGAAGAGTGGTGGAGAACACATTTGGAATCCTGGCCAGCCGGTTCCGCCTATTTATGACACCCATCCATATGGCGGAGTATAAACTGAACCATATTATACTGGCGTGCTGTATTCTCCATAACTTTTTAAGGAAACATTCGGCCAACTATGCTGGCTCAATTGGGCCTGAGGCCAGAGTGATACCTGAAACACTGACGGCGCTTGAAAGTGGCCGTCCTGGCTTGCCCTCCCTGAGTGCCCATGATGTCCGGTTACGCTACCTGGAGTTCTTTGCGGGTAGGGGGGCTATCAATATGCCAGCAAATCTGTGAAGCCTTTTTATAATAAAAAAAAAAGAAATTCTTTGTGGACATTTACTGCTTGTGTTTGTTTTAGCTGACCTTGACAGAAATGTGTTGAGTGCAGAAAATGTCGTGATTGTGTAACTTTATTATACAAAGCACTGTTGGCTGTTATTTACTAAATGCAAAAAAAACATTTCACTGCAAGTGCACTTGCAACTGCACTGAAACTGCACTTGTAGTGCCAAGAGGATTTGCCCTTAGTAAATAACCCCCATTTTCACTGAAAACACCAATAACATCACCCCAAAAGTGTTGTAGCGTTGAGACAATAATCCACACATTCTTGCTTAACAAACGTTTTTATACCTGCACAATCACATGTGCATTTACCAAAGGTTTTTCAAACAAACCAACATGTTTGTTGTATAACAATTTTTGGGGTAGCATTATCAAAAATAGAAATGTCCATTTTAGATAAAACAGGCATGTGTAAAACCAACAAGAAAGACACAAATCTTGAACTTACAAACGTCACATTTTGGAGAACTTGAAGGCAATATCAGACATGAGTATTATGAACTGTGTTTGATATTGCGTTCAGATGGGGTGAAGTCACCCCTGGAAAAGCCAAATTTGGAAGATGCACAGTAGGGATGAGCTTCATGTTCGAGTCGAACCCATGTTCGACTCGAACATCGGCTGTTCGATCGTTCGTCGAATTGCGAACGATATGGGCCGTTCGCGCCAAATTTGTGTGGCGCATCACGGCCCATAATTCACTGCGGCATCGCAGTGCATTGCTTGCTGATGATTGGCCAAGCATGCACTATGACCCGCATGCTTGGCCAATCACAGCGCCGCCTTAACAGAGAGCCGTAATTGGCCAAAGCCAAGGAGGCTTTGGCCAATTATGGCTCAGGGGATTTAGTACACGCCCCACACTATATAAGGCCGCCTGCACGGCGGCCCTGTGCAGTGTGTTCCGGTGTGCTGAGAAATAGAGAGAGAGAGAGACAGTGTCATTTCATTTGAGTTAGCTAGATTAGGCAGGACAGTCAGTCAGTTAGCTGCACTTAAAGTGTATTGTCTATATATATGCATCCCAGGTGTTGCATATATATATATATATATATATATATATATATATATATATATATATATATATATATATATACACTGTATTCAGTTTAGCTAGATCCGTTCCTGTTATCTTCTAGACTATTTACATTTAGTGCAGTGCGTCCTGCTCACAGTGTTCAGCTAGATCCGTTCCTGTTATCTTCTTACTGACAGGCAGGCTTGTCTTGTTACAGTATTTTGAAGAAAATTACTGGTATTCTTTTGATCCTATTAGTACCACAGTCAGGCAGCTAGACTATTTACATTTAGTGCAGTGTGTCCTGCTCACAGTGTTCAGCTAGATCCGTTCCTGTTATCTTCTTACTGACAGGCAGGCTTGTCTTGTTACAGTATTTTGAAGAAAATTACTGGTGTTCTTTTGATCCTATTAGTACCACAGTCAGGCAGCTAGACTATTTACATTTAGTGCAGTGCTTCCTGCTCACAGTGTTCAGCTAGATCCGTTCCTGTTCTCTTCTTACTGACAGGCAGGCTTGTCTTGTTACAGTATATAAAGCTACCTGAAGAAAATTACTGGTGTTCTTTTGTTCCTATTATTACCACAGTCAGGCAGCTAGACTATTTACATTTAGTGCAGAGCGTCCTGCTCACAGTGTTCTGCTAAACCTACAAGTTAGTGGGGTGCGTCCTGCTCACAGTGTTCAGCTAGATCCGTTTCTGTTATCTTCTTACTGACAGGCAGGCTTGTCTTGTTACAGTAAATACAGCTACCTGAAGAAAATTGCTTGTGTTCTTTTGATCCTATTAGTACCACAGTCAGGCAGCTAGACTATTTACAGTTAGTGCAGTGCATCCTGCTCACAGTGTTCTGCTAAACCTACAAGTTAGTGGGGTGCGTCCTGCTCACAGTGTTCAGCTAAACCTACAAGTTAGTGGGGTGCGTCCACCTCACAGTGTTCTGCTAAACCTACAAGCTAGTGCGATGCGTCCTGCTCACAGTGTTCAGCTAGATCCGTTTCTGTTATCTTCTTACTGACAGGCAGGCTTGTCTTGTTACAGTAAATACAGCTATCTGAAGAAAATTGCTTGTGTTCTTTTTATTTCAAAGTATTTTATTGAATTTCAGAGAAAAACAGGCGTTAACAAGTCATCAGCATTAAATGCAGGATAATACATCAGACAAATGCGAGTCCCCTTGGGGTAACAAATCAAACTTATGACTGTAGATATAAGCATGTCTCTGGTAAATAAAGTACAGTAGAGCCTTCCTATACCAACTTTCGTTAGCGCGAACCTTATAACCCGGAGATATGGACCGTTTGGGGGAAGGGGAGGGAGGAGAGACCGACAGCACCCCGATTGGGATCACACTGTGCCCGATCGGAGCTCTCCGAACACTCCCCCACCCCCACTTCTAACATATAGAAAGTCTCTAGGTATCTAACAGGGCAGGAGAGCCTACTTCGGGTGCTTCCCTTGGGAGTACGACCCCCGAGGGACCCTGCTACAGCATGAATTAAACAGGCAAAGCATCATCTTGTTAAAACAATCAGAGAAATAAGAAAAAGGGGGAAAGAGGAGAGGTAGAGATGAGCAGGGGGGGAAAGAGAGAGAGAGAAAAGAGAAGTCGAGAGCCAATCCACTGGAGGGAACCCCCCCGACCCCGAAACAGGCCCACGCATCATGGTTGGACCCCTGGAATTAGGGAAATGCCTATGAAATCAGCCCACGGTTCCCAAACTGCCTCAAATTTCTGTGTGGTGTTGAGCAGGGTACTGGCTAGCTTTTCTTGGGCCATGATCCAAGAGATTTTGCGGATAGCCGCTTTAAATGAAACCCTGGGCTGCTTCCAGGCCTTAGCTATAGATAGCTTAGCTCCCAGCAAAATGAAATGAATCAATTTACGGGCCTGCTTGGGGGTCTTAGGTAAGTGGTCGTTCAATAAGGCAGCTGCGGGGGACCGCGGGATCTGGACTCCAGCAACCTTTTTGATCATGTGAAAAATCCTGCTCCAGAAAGGTCTCAATCTTGGGCATTCCCAGAAGATATGGGCTAGGGATCCCCTAAGTTGACAGCCCCTAAAGCATCTGGGGTCCGTGGAGGGGAACATTTTGGCCAGTCTATCCGGTGGGAGGTACCAACGTGTGATAAGCTTCACACTGGACTCCACCAGCAAAATGTTTAAGATGCTCTTGTATGCCCTATTAAAGGAGACTCTCCACTTCTCCAGGTCCCACTCCAAGGCAAGGTCCGACTCCCAAGCGGTCATGTATGAGGTCTTGGTGGACTGACCTGAGAGTGACTGATAGATGGTGGAGATTCCACCCCTCTGCTCCGTAGCCTGTCCACACCATATTTCATAAGGGGTGAATGCGTTGTTTGAGAGATTGTTTTTACCCAACTGAGTGAGGAAGTGTCTGATCTGTTGGAAACGAAAGAATTCGGAGTTTGGCATCTTTAGTTGATTCACACAGAAGGTTCTGGTGATGGGCCCCATTGGTGTAAAGTAGTGTCCTATCCGGTACATCCCCTTGTCCAACCACCAGCGGAATGCTTTGATGTCAGTTCCCGGGGAAAAGTCAGGGTTGTTGAAGATGTGAGCCAGGGGGTGTTTGCAGGAGGTTATGGATTGATGGTTTCTCAGAGAATCCCATAATTGAAAGGATTGTGAGAGTATAGGGGATAAAATGGGTGGACGTTTTTTTGGGGGGACCCATAGGAGGAAGTCGATAGTGAAGGAGGGTACTGCCTGTCTCTCAATCTGTATCCAGTCCGGTCTTTCAGTCTTCGCATAAACCGACGAGATCTGAGCTAGCCTGGCTGATTGGTAATACCAAAATAGCTGCGGTAGGCCCAAGCCCCCTTGTGGTCTATTTAAGTATAAAGTGCTCTGTGGAAGTCTGTACCCCTTCCCCCCCCAAATGAATTTTATTATTTTCCTTTGAAATGCTTTCAAGTGCTCTTTATTGATGCTTATTGGGATGGCTCTAAAAAGGTAGAGGATTCTAGGGAGTAAGGTCATCTTGACTGCATGGATCCTTCCCAACCAGGACAAGCCCCCTTTAGCCCATTTGGATAAGTCTGCCTCCAGTTTGCGGTATGTGTGAGGAAAGTTAGTTGGATAAAGGAGTTCCGTCTTAGCAGTGAGCCTTATCCCTAGATAGTCAATGTATGAGTCACTCCATTTGAATTCAAAGGCACTTTGCAGGGATGCCAAAATGGGTGGGTTAAGGGAGATGTTTAAAGCTGCCGATTTGGCATAATTGACCTTCAGTCCTGAGACCTTGGAGAAGTCTTTCAGGAGTTTGCACAGGTTTGGAAGGGAGGTGGTCGGTGATGTGATAAAGAGGAGCATATCGTCCGCAAACAATCCACATTTGTGGACCTGGTCACCACAGGCGACCCCTTGAATGTTGGGATCTGCTCTTATTGCTATTGCTAGCGTTTCGATCGCGATAGCGAAAATTAGGGGGGAAAGAGGGCATCCCTGCCTAGTGCCTCTTGCAATGGTTAGGGGTTTAGAGTATTGACCTTGCAGGCGAATCACCGCTTGAGGGGAGGAGTATAGGGCTTTTAGAGTCCCTATAAAGTTGGGACCAAATCCCCATTTCTCCAAAATGGAGAAAAGGTAGGGCCATTCGATCGAATCGAAAGCTTTATGGAGATCCAGCGAGAGGATCATTCCTTCTTGTTTCGGCCCCCCTTCCCAGTTAGACTGTAGAATGGATACTATATCAATTGCTCTCCTAATTTGGTCGGGTCCTTGCCTACCAGGAATAAAACCAACCTGATCCTTGTGTACATAGAGATTGATGAAAGAAGAAAGGCGGTTGGCAAGAATTTTAGTAAGAATTTTGAGGTCATTGTTAATTAAAGATATGGGCCTGTAGTTCTCAACTTCCTCATGATTTTTGTTGGGTTTGGGAATCACTGATATGAATGCAGTATTTAGTTGGGTTTCAAGGTGGGATCCCGTCTTTTTAGAGTTAAAGAATTTTGCCATGTACAGGGCTAGGATAGCGCCATATTCCTTGTAGTAGGGGACTGAGAGGCCGTCTGGTCCAGGGGCGGAACCAGATTTTAAGCCTTTAATAACCTCTTTAATTTCGGCCTCCGTGATAGGAGCCTCCATTAAGTCTTTACACTCTCTGGATAATAAGGGAAGTGGGAGATTCTTTATAAATTCATTATCTAATGGCCCTTTATCCGATTGGGTAGGGTTGTAAAGATTAGTATAAAAGTCGTGAAAAGCAGACATAATACTGGCCGGATTAGCTGTCGGAGGCTGGCCTGCTATCCTCAGTTTGGGGAAGGAGAGAGAGCGAAATTTAGGGGAGAGTTTAGCTGCCAACATTGAGCCAAATCTATCCTTGTGGCAGTAAAATTTGGCTCCTCCCCATCTAAGATTTTTCTCTGCTTTAGCCGTTAAGGTGAGATTCAGTTCAAGTCTAGTGGCATCAAGTTTGCTTAGGAGGGTTCTAGACGGGTTATTTTTGTGTTCCGCTTTTAGTTGAAGGAAGGATTTTTCGAGTCTGAGTATGTCGATTAGACGCTCCTTCTTAAATTTGGTCGCTAGCCTAATTATAACACCTCGAATAGTTGCCTTGTGGGCTGCCCACAAGGTTTCGGGGGATATGTTCTCCACATCATTAAAGAGAAAGTATTCTTTAATAGATTTTGCTATTTCTTGTGTTATACTAGGGTCAGCCAGAAGGGATTCATTTAGTCGCCAGTAGAAACCTCCTCTCCCAGACAGAACATTTCTCAAAGTAAGGAGAACCAATGAATGATCTGACCATGCAGTGTCTAGTATTGCCGCCCTGGTAAATAAGGGAATGAGGGCAGTCTGGGTGAGGATGTGGTCAATTCTCGCGTAGGACTGGTGGGGAGCAGAAAAGTGCGTGAAGTCCCTTTTGTTGGGGTTCATTTCTCTCCATGCGTCCACCAGACCCTGAGCGTGAACCATCCTGGCGATCCTAGTACTGAGTTTGGATGGTCGTGTGAGTTGGTCTTTAGGGGGCTTAGTTTTGTCTAGACCCTGGTCAAACGCAACATTTGAGTCCCCCCCCAGGATGACTTTGCCTTCCAGGAGCGGTTCCACTGATGAGAACAGGTCCTGGAAGAAAGACGCTTGGCCCTTGTTTGGGGCGTAGTAGGAGACGAAGGAATATAAAACACCTTCCAGGGTACCCTTCACCAAAATAAATCTGCCCTCCGGGTCCCTAAAATCAGAGAGATGTGTAAATTTGCAATTTTTAGAGAAGAGAATAGCCACCCCCTTCGTTTTGTTAGGGGCATTCGCTAGGTAAAATGATGGAAAGTGTGCATGTATGAACTTGGGGGAGTACCGGATGGGGAAGTGCGTCTCCTGCAGAAGCACCACATCGAGTCTTAGGGATTTATAATGATCCAGTGCCAGTCTCCTTTTCCTGGGAGAGTTTAGGCCCTGGACATTATGAGAACCTATTTTGAGGTCATTACTCTTCGCATTCAGGTCAGCCATCGGAGCAGAGGGGATAGAACCTAGAAACCAACCAGTCACTTACCCTTGGGAGTCTTCTCATACCGGATTTAGACCTGGTTGCGTGGAGGACCGACCCCGGGGCGCAGGGGGAAACCCCCTCCTGGATGGCTAGAAGAAAGAGAAGGAAAGAGATGGGAAAAAAAGAGTTATGAGACTTACTAACAGGTAAAGACATACAAAACGACATGGGTACTTGGAATGTACCCTTGGAGTTATGCGAATCGCAATTCGCTATAGCCCCAATAACAACTTCAGAGTGCCCAAAGGGCCGTCCGAAGTTCCGACACCAAAGGACTCAAAAGGTTCTTTGGGGTCGAGTGGAGGCACAAGGGTTCCACCCCGGACCCTTGTTATATCGAATTTCAAACAAAACATATGCACACCAATACGAGAAACATAAAAATTGTTTGTACAGCCCTAGGAACTGGGCTATAAGCACTTGAAACAATAAACAACCCGGGCAGGAATAAAAAATCAAATTCCCTGAGGATCCCATCTCCTGGACAATCGGAAAAATCCTCCCCCCCCTATCTAACTATGAGGGGGAGAATGCTAGGGGGATAACCTTTCAAAAAGGAAGGCCTACATGGCCCAGCTAACCGTAAAGCCCCCTGAAAGGGGGTATGAACGATGGGTAATTGAATTAAACCTAGACTGTAACCTGGACTAAGATATGACATATCCTATTGAACTACTTGAATCTAGTCCAGTGAACCGGAGCTTTGTCTTCAAGAAACCGGGAACTTCATAGAGGAGCTAATACTCTGTTGGAGGCTACTTCCTCTGAAAATGTTAGCTGGTTCGAGAGGTGGAGAAGGTAAAGCAACGAGTGGTAAGTGTTTGTTTCAAATCTCCATTAATAAAGCAGCTTTTGGAAGTAGAAAACGTTGTGTGAGGCCGTGAAGTTCGATGAGAACCTGGATGTGTGGGTTGTCATGTCCATATGACTTGAGAGGATTTGGAGCACTTGCTCCATCAACGGGGGGGGGAAAGTCGGCCCAAAGATGCCTCTGCCGAGACTGAAGGGGTAAGGTACGAGAAGGGGTCCTTAGGGCAGTCTCCCGTCCTTGCTCTTCTTGGAAGGTCCCTTTAGCCATAGTGGAGATACAGGGCTGCCTGGAGGAGGACGTTTTGTGGAGCCCGAGGAAGAAGACGAAAAGTCCATTGGTGCTTCCTGGGAGATAAGCCTGAGTGCGAGGAACAGTCTTTCACCTTCCTGAAGGCTTGCAAAGGAATGGGTCTTACCCTGAATAGTGAACTTTACTGCAAAGGGGAAGGTCCAGCGGTACTTGATATCCCGTTGAGAGAGTACCGTGAGGAGGGGTTTTAGCGTCCTCCGTCTTTGGATAGTCGTGGGGGCGAGGTCAGCGAAAATCTGGATCTGGTGACCCTGGTGTAGTAGCTTCGGGTTTTGTCGGGATTGCCGCATGACCTCTTCCTTAACCGTGAAAAAGTGCGGCTTGACAATTATGTCCCTTGGGGATCCATCTTGTCTAGGAGGACCAAGAGACCTGTGTGCTCTGTCTAGTTCAAGACGTTGGGGGGGTATGTTAGGAATGAGGGCTGCAATAATGTCCTGAACCGTGGAGGGGATGTCCGAAAAAGATTCGGGGAGGCCTCTGATCCGAAAGTTATACCTTCTGGACCGATTTTCGAGCTCGTCGATCCTAGAAAGGGCGACATCTAATTGATCCTGAATGGTCAAGAGGTGTGCAGAGTTTTGGTTGGTTCTCGCGGCTGTGCATTCCACTTTGTCCTCAATGGCTTCAATTCTGGCGCCCAAATTGGACAGGTCCGCTTTAATAGTACTGGTAATCTGATTTGCTGTATTAGCCAGACCTTTCTCTAGCAGGGATGAGAATTTAGCAAACATGTCTGCCTGCATTGTTGTGAGGTCAGCTACTGAGAAGCTTGGTTGCTGGGAGAGTGAAGATGGAGGATGGGCCTGTGCAGGGAGGGCCTGAGAGCGTAGCTCCTGTTGTGTGTGGCTCAGAGTCTCAGTGGAGGCCTTTGCTGCGGCCTGGGGTTTCGTATGGCCTTGCAGGTGTACATGGGGTGTTTGGGGGGGTCCCTGTGTTGCCTGAGCATATGACAGGGTCGGGGGAGATAGTACTGGCCTGAGCTCCTGGGTCCTGGAGTGGATGCCTGCCTGCTGTGTCGGTCCGTCCGTGACGGCGGCCATCTTGGGACTCCCGTCCGCGCTGACTGAGGAGAATTGGGGGCCGAGATCGCGTCTCGCCGGGGGCCCAGACATTCCTTCTGGTTCCCGAGACGTTCCCCTACTCGGGAGTGATATTGTTTAGCCTGCTATAGGGCTGAGGCGGCCGGTGTGCGGCTCGGTGGTCCGGGGTGGAGCGAAGCTCTTGGCTCAAGCAGCCATGACGGAGCTCTCGCGCATGCGCACTCCTCTTGTGTTCTTTTGATCCTATTAGTACCACAGTCAGGCAGCTAGACTATTTACAGTTAGTGCAGTGCGTCCTGCTCACAGTGTTCTGCTAAACCTACAAGTTAGTGGGGTGCGTCCTGCTCACAGTGTTCAGCTAAACCTACAAGTTAGTGGGGTGCGTCCACCTCACAGTGTTCAGCTAAAGCTACCTGTAGAAGGTTGATGGTGTTCTCATACTACAGGCAGGCAGTTGATTTTGCTAGCTGCAGTATCAGTACATATATATATATATATATATATATATCCCAGCTTAGTGCAGCTACAGGCCATTAGTATGTCTGGAAGGCCAAGAAGGAGAGGCAGACAGTCACAAGCCAATAAGAGAGGGCAAGCAGGCTCTGTGTCTAGTGCTGGTCGTGGAGACGGTGCATCCTCATCAGCACGTGGCCATGGGACACGCTTGGCATTTTTTTCGGCAGCTGGCCATGTTGAGCCGCAACATGCGGAAGACTTGGTCGAGTGGATGACCAAGCCGTCCTCATCCTCCTCATCCTCTCTCACCCATGCCCAGGGTACTTTGTCTGGCAAAGCAGCGGCCTCTTCCCTCGGCTCAATGTCATCAGTGACTCCTTCCCTAGCCCCACCATGTCCTCCTGAGGAGTCCCTCGAACTGTTTGACCACAGTGTTGGGTACATGCTCCAGGAGGATGCCCAGCGTTTGGAAGGCTCTGATGATGATACTGAGCTCGATGAAGGCAGTAACATGAGCACGGACAGAGGGGGTGCCCAAGAAGGACAGCAATCTGGAAGTCATTCTCCCCCTGCTGCAGCATACTGCCAGGTTTGCTCCAGTGATGAGGAGGGAGGGGATGATGAGGTCACTGACTCAACGTGGGTGCCTGATAGGAGAGAGGAGGAGGAGGAGGAGGCGGCACATCACCAACGAGGCAGGATGCCCTCCAGGGGCCAGCCTAAGGGCAGCACATTGACTGCATCACACCCCAAAGCTCCACATGTGCAGGGCGCTGCAGTCTCTGCGCGTTGTTCAAAAAGTTCTTTGGTGTGGGCCTTTTTTGAGATGAGTGCATCAGATCGCACCGCTGCTATTTGCAACATATGTCTCAAGCGTATCTCGCGTGGCCAAAACATCTCCCGCTTGGGTACCACATGCTTGACCAGACATATGTTGACCTGCCATGCAGTTCGTTGGCAAGCGTATCTAAAAGACCCACACCAAAGAACAAAGAGGACCTCTCCTTGCTCCTAATCAGCTGAGATTTCCAACCCCACTAGACCTTCAGTCCTCTCTGAGACCTGCACTGAGAGGAATGAAGGTGTAGAATTAGGTGTGTTACAGCCAAGTACTTGAAAGCAATCTGATTTTGGTACACCGACGTCAGATTGTACCAGGCAAATTTCCCTGCCCCAGCTGCTGCACCGCCGAAAGAAGTTTGCTCCCAGCCATCCACATGCCCAGCGGTTGAATGCTAGCTTGGCAAAATTGCTAGCACTTCAACTGCTGCCTTTTCAGTTGGTAGACTCTGCCCCCTTCCGTGAGTTTGTGGAATGTGCGGTTCCTCAGTGGCAGGTACCCAAACGCCACTTTTTCTCACGGAAGGCGATTCCGGCTCTCTACCAGCATGTGGAAGGCAATGTCCATGCCTCGCTGGACAGGGCGGTCAGCGGTAAGGTGCATATTACCGCTGACTCATGGTCCAGCAGGCATGGACAGGGACGTTACCTAAGTTTCACGGCGCATTGGGTGACTCTGCTGGCAGCTGGGAAGGATGCAGGACAAGGTGCAGTAGTGTTGGAGGTTGTTCCGCCACCACGCCTCCAAAATGCTAATGATTGTGACACACCTCTCTCCTCCACCCCCTCCTCTTCTTCTTCCTCCATGGCCTCTTCCTCGGAACCAGCGGTGCTCCGTAGTCGTTCAAGGGGCTACGCAAGTACGCAGGCCAAAAGATGCCATGCGGTGCTTGAGCTGGTGTGCTTGGGGGACAGGAGCCACACTGGGGCAGAGGTTCTGTCAGCTCTGCAGGGGCAGGTTCAGAGGTGGTTGACGCCACGCCAACTTAAGGCAGGAATGGTGGTTTGCGACAATGGCACCAACCTCCTCTCTGCCCTCCGACAGGGACAAATGACCCATGTGCCCTGTTTGGCTCGCGTCCTTAAGTTGGTGGTGCAGCGGTTCTTGGGCAGGTACCCGGGCTTACAGGATGTCCTGAGGCAGGCCAGGAAAGTCTGTGTGCATTTCTGCCGGTCATATAATGCCAGTGCTCGGCTGATGGACCTCCAAAAGGAGTTTAACCTGCCCAAGAACCGCCTAATCTGTGACATGCCCACCAGGTGGAACTCAACGTTGGCCATGCTGCAGCGGCTGCACATGCAGCAGAGGGCCATCAATAAGTACCTGTGCGACTATGGTACCAGGACAGGGTCAGGGGAGCTTGTTTTTTTTTCCCCACGCCAGTGGGCCATGATCAGGGATGCATGCACTGTCCTGTCACCATTTGAGGAGGCCACGAGGATGGTGAGCAGTGACAGTGCATGCATCAGTGACACTGTCCCCCTTGTCCACCTGTTGGAGCACACGCTGCGTGGAATAATGGACAGGGCACTTGAGGCAGAACAGAGGCAGGAAGAGGAGGACTTCCTTAGCTCTCAAGGCCCCCTTTATCCAGACAGTGTTCCTGCGTGCCCGCTGATCACACAGGAAGAGGACGAGGAGGAGGAGGAGGAGGAGGAAGATTGTGTCAGTATGGAGGTGGAGCCTGGCACTCAGCATCAGCAGCAGTCTTTAAGGGATCAGTCCCAAGAAACACATGGACTTGTACGTGGCTGGGAGGAGGTGGCTGCGGACCATGTCGTCCTTAGTGACCCAGAGGACTCCGGACCGAATGCCTCAGCAAACCTACGCTGCATGGCCTCCCTGATCCTGCAAAGCCTGCGTAAGGATCCTCGTATTTCGTGGTATCAAGGAGAAGGACCAATACTGGCTGGCAACCCTCCTTGATCCACGTTACAAGGGTAAGGTTGCGGACCTTATCTTGCCATCGCAGAGGGAGCAGAGGATGAAACATCTTCGGGAGGCCTTGCAGAAAGGTCTGTGCAACGCGTTCCCAGAGACTGGGAGGTTACAAACTCCTGTTTCTGGACAACGTGTTGCTGAGGCTTCGGTCAGTCAAAGAAGGAGCGGTGGAGAAGGTGGCCGTCTGACCGATGCGTTCAGACAATTTTTTGGTCCGCAGCCCCAAGGTATGATCGGTTCCAGCAACCATCACCAGCGTCTGTTTTACATGGTGCAGGAATACCTAGGGGCAAGATCAGACTTGGACACCTTTCCCACCGAAAATCCTCTGGGTTACTGGGTCTTGAGGATGGATCACTGGCCAGAGCTTGCACAGTATGCAATTGAGCTACTGGCCTGTCCTGCATCCAGCGTTCTTTCGGAACGCACATTCAGTGCTGCTGGAGGCGTGGTAACCGATCACAGGGTGCGTCTGTCCACTGACTCGGTCGAACGACTGACCTTCATAAAAATGAATCAGTCTTGGATCACCACCAGCTACCAAGCACCTGATGCTGATGTAACCGAATAATTTTTTTTGAAATCTCAGATCCCTTCAAAGACTGCCTATGCTGATGCTGAGTGACTATCCCTGAGTAATTATCCTCTTCCTCCTCAATCATCACACTGATAGCTTGTAAGAACATTTTTGGTTCTGGGCGCCACCACCAGTGCCTAAGGCACAATTTTTCAGCCCCTGTTTAACAGGGGCGTGTAATTACAATTTTTGATGTAATATTTTGCAGCAGGGCTCGTTCCTGCATTCCAACTAGAGTGTCTGTGAGGGGTTGCAGTGTTGTGGCACCAGTGCCTAAGGCCCATTTTTTCTGCCCCTGTTTAACAGGGGCGTGTAATTACAATTTTTGATGCAATACTTTGCAGCAGGGCTCGTTCCTGCATTCCAACTAGAGTGTCTGTGAGGGGTTGCAGTGTTGTGGCACCAGCACCAGTGCCTAAGGCCCATTTTTTCTGCCCCTGTTTAACAGGGGCGTGTAATTACAATTTTTGATGCAATACTTTGCAGCAGGGCTCGTTCCTGCATTCCAACTAGAGTGCTGTGAGGGGTTGCAGTGTTGTGGCACCAGCACCAGTGCCTAAGGCCCAATTTTTCAGCCCTTGTTTAACAGGGGCGTGTAATTACAATTTTTGATGCAATACTTTGCAGCAGGGCTCGTTCCTGCGTTCCAACTAGAGTGTCTGTGAGGGGTTGCAGTGTTGTGGCACCAGCACCAGTGCCTAAGGCCTAATTTTTCAGCTCCTGTTCAACAGGGGCATGTAATTACAATTCTTGATCTAATATTTCACAGCAGGGCCAAGTGAGGGCTTCAAGTGTTGTGGCCACAGCAACACCTAAGGCCCAAATTTCTGCTGAGTATATAGGGCAGGACCCTACTTTCAAACAACTAACTTACAAACGACTCCTACTTGCAAACGGAAGGAGACAACAGGAAGTGAGATGAAATCTACCCCTAGGAAGGGAAATTCTCTCCTGTAAGAGTTAATATGGGAAAAACATTTCTCCTTTCCACTGATGCTTTCCAATCCATTGGGACAAAAAGTGAGGTGAAATCTTCTAAAGAGGAGGAAAGACAGCAAAACAAATGTCACAGGGGTGATAACCCTTCCCTATGTTTTCCAAAAAGCTTAAAAAAGATTTTTTGGCTGGAGCTAAACACGTTAAAAATGTACCTGTTCAAAATTACAAAGAGATTCTACTTAACAACAAACCTACAGTCCCTGTCTTGTTTGCACCGCCTGTATACTGCTGTTCAGAGTATATAGGGCCTGGTGGCCCCACACCTTTCCTTATTTTAATTTGGGTGTGGGGTTCCCCTTAATATCCATACAAGACCCAAAGGGCCTGGTAATGGACTGGGGGGTACCCATGCCGTTTGTCTCACTGATTTTCATCCATATTGCCAGGACCCGACATTACATTAAACCCCCAAGCAGTTTTAAATGAGATTTTTTCCTTTAAAAATGACATTTGGCGCAGGGACTGTTCTAAACACGGGAAACACGCGTCACTTTACAGGCATACTATAGACACCCCTCAGGTACGATATTTAAAGGAATATTTCACTTTTTTTTTTTTTTACTTTAAGCATCATTAAAATCACTGCTCCCGAAAAAACGGCCGTTTTTAAAAGTTTTTTTTGCATTGATACATGTCCCCTGGGGTAGGACCCGGGTCCCCAAACCCTTTTTAGGACAATACCATGCAAATTAGTTTTTAAAATGAGCACTTTTGATTTCGAACGTTCGAGTCCCATAGACGTCAATGGGGTTCTAACGTTCGTGCGAACTTTTGGTCCGTTTGCAGGTTCTGGTCCGAACCGAACCGGGGGGTGTTCGGCTCATCCCTAATGCACAGCAACTTACCAATGTCAACATGTGCGACCTGCCATCACGGGGGATCAAGGGATGTGTTTTGGGGGAGCAAGCCCTTCCTCACCGCTACTTTATTATTGAGGAAGGGGTTGCACCCCCAAAACGCGTCCATTGATCTCCCGTGATGGCAGATAGCACATGTTGACACACTGTGTGCATCCTCCAAATTTGGCTTTGTGAAAAATCACAAAAACATTTTGCACGTTGTAGCACACAAAAGAAGAAAGTGATTTGGAGGGGTTTTAAACTCGCCCCAAAACATCAATGATGTTTTTATTTTTTTGAATAACATCATTGATGTTTTTCTTGATGTTTTCCAATTGTAAATTACACCCCATGATCTCCCCGATCAGGATCTGGGCACTTTCGGATGTGAAAGGATCTGGAGCCACAACATCACGATCACCTAAAAAGAGAGGAACCCCCCAAAAAAATTAGGTGTCAAAAATATGCCGCCATCCATCTCTTACCTGAGCCTGTGGTTGCAGACACTCACCTGTTGTGGTAACTAGTTCCACCACGTCTTCCTCCTCCTGCTCTTCTTGGGTTGGGGGGATTTCCCCTTCTTCCAGAGGGGGGGGGCTCTGGTCTCCTCGGATGAGGGGTGTCCTCCGAGTCTTGTATCCCCTATGTCAAACAAAATGGTATAATTAGCACACAGATATTTGATGGCAGAACTAGAAATAGGAAACATTGCTTGGAAGTGGGGTACAATTGTCAATTTTAGCAGAGTTCCAAAATGTAGCATTTTCAGTGTCCTTTGTCAAGCTTCAATACTTTACCTGTTTGGTACAAGCTTCACAGATGTAGGCCCCCCCTATAGTATACACTGGAGCACCTGTGTGGCCCCCATAATAAAAATGGTGTTCTGGGGTCCCACACAAGTGCTCCAGTGTCCAGATGTGAAAACAGCTGCTCAGTGTCCTCTCCCTACACAGAATCTAGTTTGCATTTCATTCTAGTAACAAAGCCATCTACACAACCCAATTTTTTTAAGACAAGTATAGGGCGTAAAAATGGTGGCCAAATGCATATGGCCTAAACAATGGCATTTTTGAGTCCGAAAGAAAAATGTTTGATACGAACGAATAATGTGCCCATGAACATGAAAGTTGCCATTTTAAACTGTACAACAGTTCCTAAAAGCACATGGAGCAGCACGAACGTAATAAAGACAAAAAGAATAGGAACACAGCACAACTACTTACTTTTTTGCAGCACTCTCCGGATCTTTCTGTACTGCTCATGTTCTCGTAATTTGAGGTCCGACCACCGCTTCCTGAGCTGATCTTTCGATCGTCGTACCCCAAATTTCCGGTGCAGACTCCTGACCACTTTCGCCATGATCTTGGCCTTTCTGACACTGGGGTTGGGGTAAGGCCCATACTTTCCATCATAGTCGGCCCTCTTCAGGATGTCCACCATCTCCAACATCTCCCCAAAGGACATATTTGAGTCCTTAAATCTCCTTCTGGATCGGGACGTGTCCGGATCCGGCCTCTCCTCCTCCTCCTCCTCCTCCTCGTTGCTACAATTAGCACAATCCTGCTGTGTCTCCGCCATGTGCTCTTCCCCCACTGCGCCGAACGAAAAGGGGTGGGGAATAGACTAGAAAGAACGTCAGCGGCGGGCAGAGTTACACGCATGCGCAGTGTGTATAAAGCGTAACACGCGTGCATCTTACGTACGATCTGTGAGCGGAGGAAGGAGCATCGGAGGCGCCGATTGTGATAACGAAGGTAGGATCTAAACTTGGGCCTATACTGCTTCGAAATGGAAGCCTATATTGTAACAAGATTAGGGGAGTTTGGCCTGACATTAGGGTTTGTCTCGTGTTGTGTCTTGCAGAGAAAATGGATGGGTTCAACGACCACAATTTCCTCCCCCTGTTCATAGACAAGTACAGGGAGCTGCCCTGTCTGTGGCAGGTGAGACATCCCCACTATAACCATAAACAAAAGAGGCA
Source organism: Aquarana catesbeiana (assembly GCF_042186555.1). Taxonomy (NCBI): domain Eukaryota; kingdom Metazoa; phylum Chordata; class Amphibia; order Anura; family Ranidae; genus Aquarana; species Aquarana catesbeiana. The sequence goes on along the minus strand of NC_133326.1, from coordinate 462,322,404 downwards.
GGCAGTGCTGGAGAAACTGCTGGAGTTGGTGAAGCCGGTGGTCCCCACAGCAACCATCCCCTATTTAAAAACCAAAATTGGTGGCCTGAGGAGCACTTATCTTAGGGAGCGCAAGAAGGTCACAGATTCCCAGAGATCCGGAGCTGGAGCAGATGACGTTTATGTCCCCAGGCTGTGGTACTATGAGAGACTGCGATTTCTGTCAGACCACACTGAAGTCAGGGAATCCCTCTCCACTCTTCCTTCCACTCTTCCTTCCACCCCAGCTGAGGCTTCCGATGTCCAACCTGGGCCTTCCAGCCAGGAAGAAGTGGAGGAGCCCAGCTGGAGTCAGGTATAGCATTCTTCTACAGATTTCTGGTCAATAAAGAAATGATCTTTACTAGATGTTATTATTGATCACTAATTGCTGATTGAAAAAAGTGTTTTACATATCAATAGACAGTAGTGGGCACCCAAATTTCGGACAAGAATGAAAACTGCTGGGCTCAGAAGGATAGTCTGTTATATTTGTTAACATTCAATTTGCAACAGTCAGGAGGTGAAAATTGTGTGTGATTGATGACTAAAATACTAAAACTATGTCCCTTTTTCATACACAGGAAGACCTCAGCCAGGAGGAGGTTGTGGAATGTGGCAGTCAGGAGGAGGCGGGGGTAAGTGGCAGCCAGGAGGAGGTGGGGCTAAGTGTCAGCCAAGAGAAGCCTGGGACCAGTTGCAGCCTGACTGAATCTCAGGTTCCTCCCCTCCGCCTTCCATACAAAAGAGCCAGGAAGACGACTCTGAGTCCCGTGCAGGATTCTGCGTTCAGGCTGATTCAGGAGGCTTCGGCGTCCCTACGAGCCTTACCCACTCCTGAAGAGGCCTTTGCCTGCATGGCTGCCACCAATCTGCAGGGCATGCAGGAGGGTTAACGCAAACTATGTGAGGACTTTCTGTATAAAGTCCTACGTAAGGGGGTGAGTGGGGAACTAACACCCAAGACCGACATGGTTGAGTTGGACCAGCCTCCTCCTCCTCCTGCTGCCACAACTCCACCACCACAGCCACCGCGTGGAAGGAAGCGTGGAAAGAAGACCTGAGAGTGATGACCCTGGGTTCAGTCTGGTCTGACAAAAGCTGCAGTCTCTTGTATGACCACAGCCTGGGGACACAGATGTCATCTGCTGCTTTCCGGATCTCAGGGACTTCTGGACCAGACTGCCCTCCCTTAGATAAGGACTCCTCAGGCCACCAATTTTGCTTTTAAGTAGTTGATGTGTGCCCTGGGGGTCCAAGGCTTCACCCACTTCTGCTGTTTCTTCAGCATTGCCTCCCTCTTTGTTTAGTTGTGAGCCCTTAATAAAATTTTTTAAGGGAAATTCTACTCTCCTGTGTGTGTTTTCATCCAAAAAGGACAGTTTGTTGGTGACAATTCAGGTACATTTCTAACATAAAATGTGAAATTAACAAGGGACAACAACACCAAACAATCTCCTACAGATTAAATAGAACAACATATCAATGGTGTTGTGGGAACTTGACACAAAAAAACACACACAAACATTTTCGGGAGTACAAATCAAAATCCCCCAAAAAAAAAACACCCTTCAAAAAAATACAAAAAAAAAGAATCTACATTAAAACCAATAAAAAAAAAAAAAATACAAAAAAAAAATGTTGTCAGATGTGAGAAATCAAAATATATTGAGGGAATCACGATAAATAGTAAAGAAATAAGTTTGTGAGAAGTCTGTGTGAATATGAGCAGCAAAACTACTATATTCTTGTCACATTATAAAAAAGAAGAGAGTGCGCTGTATTAAACCATTTTTGACATTGCAGCGTGACGAAAGTGCTTTATCCATTGCGAATGCTAAGTTTACCAGAACGAGCTGTTCCGTGCCGGAATTTCTTCTGAGCATGCGTGGCACTTTGTGCATCGGAACAGGCCACACACGGTCGGAATTGACGCGATCGGATTTTGTTTTTGTTTTTTTGTTTTTGTTGGAAAATTTTATCTCCTGCTCTCCAACTTTGTGTGTCGGAAAATCCGATGAAAAATGTCCGATGGAGCCCACACACGGTCGGAATTTCCGACAACACGTTCCGATCGGACATTTTATATCGGAAAATCCGACCGTGTGTACGGGGCATTAGCTGAAGAAGAGATTGTCACCTCATGTATCAAATAAAGTTTGCACTATTGAAGAAAATGGCCAAAATGAAAAGCCCATTGGAGAGCTTAGGAGACAGCTAAAAGAAACACAAGCAGTAAATCAAATGAAATATTAGTTCAGTTTAAAATAAAAATTTATTTTAAAAATGTTTCACACATTTTCTGGCATATCAATGGCCCCCCTACCTGCAACGTACTCCAGAAATGTTTGTCTCACTTTCGTGGGCGCTTTGGGGGGGTAAGCCAGGACGGCCAGCTTCAAGTGCCATCAGGGTTGAAGGATCAGGAAAGCCAGCCTCAGTCCCAACTGAGGCCACATAGTTTGTTGCATTTTTGCATAGATAATTGTGCAGAATGCAGCAGGCAAGCACAATATTGTTCAGTTTATATTGGATTGGTGTCAGAAATCGGCAGGACTGGCTGGCCATTATGCCGAAAGCATTCTACACCACTCTTCTGGCTCTGGCCAGCCGGTAGTTAACCACTTGACAACTGGGCACTTAAACCCCCTTCCTAACCAGACCAATTTTCAGCTTTTGGTGCTCTCACATTTTGAATGACAATTACTCAGTCATGCAACACTGTATCTTTATGAAATTTTTGTCCTTTTTTTCACACAAATAGAGCTTTCTTTTGGTGGTATTTAATCACTGCTGGGTTCTTTATTTTTTGCGCCGTAAAAGAAAAAAGACCGAAAAATCTGTAAAAAAATACATTTTTCTTCATTTCTGTTATAATATTTTGCAAATTAGTAATTTTTCTTCATATATTTTGGCCAAAATTTATACCGCTACATATCTTTGGTAAAAATAACCCAAATCGGTGGATATTATTTGGTCTTTTTGAAAGTTATAGAGTCCAAAAGCTATGGTGCGCATATCTGAAAATTGATCACACCTGAATTACTGACGGCCTATCTAATTTCTTGAGACCCTAACATGCCAGAAAAGTACAAATACCCCCCCAAATGGCCCCTTTTTGGAAAGAAGACATTCCAAGGTATTTAGAAAGATGCATGGTGAGTTTTTTGAAGTTGTCATTTTTTTCCACAATTCTTTGCAAAATCAAGGTTTTTTTTTTACTTTTTTTTTTTTCCACAAAATTGTCATATTAGCAGGGTATTTCTCACAGACCGCATATGCATACCACAAATTACACCCCAAAACACATTCTGCTATTACTCCCGAGTATGGTGATACCACATGTGTGAGACTTTTACACAGCGTGGCCACATACAGAGGCCCAACATGCAGGGGAGCACCTTCAGGCGTTCTGGAGCACCCAGGCCAATTCTGACATTTCTCTCCTACATGTAAAAATCATCATTTATTAGCTAGAAAATTACATAGAACCCCAAAACATTATATATGTTTTTTTAGCAAAGACCCTAGAGAATACAATGGCGGTCATTGCAACTTTTTATCTCGCACGGTATTTGTGCAGCAATTTTTTTAACGCGTTTTTTTTGGAAAAAAAAATGTTTTGTGATTTACAAAAACCAAAACAGTAAAGTTAGCCCAATGTTTTTGCATAATGTGAAAGATGAAGTTACGCCGAGTAAATAGATACCCAACATGTCACCCTTCAAAATTGCACGCGCTTGTGGAATGGTGCCAAACTTTGCTACTCAAAAATCCCCATAGGCAACGCTTTAAAATTTTTTACTGGTTACATGTTTTGAGTTACAGAGGAGGTCTAGGGCCAAAATTATTGCTCTCGCTCTACCGATCGCAGCGATACCTCACATGTGTGGTTTGAACACCGTTTTCATATGTGGGCGGGACTTACGTATGCGTTCGCTTCTGCATGCGAGCACACAGGGACAGGGGCGCTTTAAAAAATTTTTTTTTTTTTTTATTGTTCATTTTACTTTATTTATTTTAGTTTGATGCTTTTTTCCAAAAAAAAAAATTTTGACCACTTTTATTCCTATTACAAGGAATATAAACATCCTTGTAATAGGAATATGGCATGACAGGTCCTCTTTACAGTGAGATATGGGGTCAATAAGACCCCACATCTCACCTCTAGGCTGGGAAGCCTGAAATTAAAAAAAAAAAGAAAAAAGATCCTGGCTTCGATCGTAGCGGTGAGTCGGTAGAAGCACCGCAAGGCGGCGGGAAGGGGGGACGTCCCCTCTCGCCTCCCATAAGAACGATCAAGCAGTGGAACTGCTGCTATGATCATTCTCATGGTGTAGGGAATCGCCGGCTGAAAAAGCTGATATCTGAATGATGCCTGTAGCTGCAACCATCATTCAGATATCTCCGCACAAAGTCAAGGACGTTGTATGACGGCCGGCGGGCGGGAAGTGGTTAAAACGCTTTTTTTTTTTTAACACAAAGTTGTCCATTTATACAATATTTCTACCACATAACATGTACATGCCAAAAATGACACCCCAAAATAGATTCTCCTGCTCCTCCTGAGTACGGCGATACCACATGTGTGAGACTTCCACAGCCTGGCCACATACAGAGGGCGAGTACAGCTGAGCATGGCTCAGCATGGCAGGGTATTGTGGAGTATGGCGGGGTATTGCGGAGTATGGCGGGGTATTGCGAGGTATGGCGGAGTATGGCGGGGTATGGCGGAGTATGGCAGGGTATTGCGGAGTATGGCGGGGTATTGCGGGGTATGGCGGAGTATGGCGGGGTATGGCGGGGTATGGCGGAGTATGGCGGGGTATGGCAGAGTATGGCGGAGTATGGCGGAGTATGGCGGGGTATGGCAGGGTATTGCGGAGTATGGCGGGGTATTGCGGGGTATGGCGGAGTATGGTGGGGTATGGCGGAGTATGGCGGGGTATGGCGGGGGCATGGCAGAGTATGGCGGGGGGCATTGCAGAGTATGGCGGGGGCATTGCAGAGTATTGTGGGGGCATTGCAGAGTATTGCACAGCATTGCAGAGTATTGTGGGGGCATTGCAGAGTATTGCACAGCATTGCAGAGTATTGTGGGGGTATTGCAGAGTATTGCACAGCATTGCAGAGTGTTGTGGGGGTATTGCAGAGTATTGCACAGCATTGCAGAGTATTGTGGGGGCATTGCAGAGTATTGCAGAGTATTGTGGGGGTATTGCAGAGTATTGTGGGGGTATTGCAGAGTATTGCACAGCATTGCAGAGTATTGTGGGTGTATTGCAGAGTATTGTGGGGGTATTGCAGAGTATTGTGGGGGTATTGCAGAGTATTGCACAGCATTGCAGAGTATTGTGGGGGTATTGCAGAGTATTGTGCTGGTATTGCAGAGTATTGCACAGCATTAGTAGTGAGGGATGGCTGAGCATGGATGGATGGATGGATGGATGTCTCTGTGCAGCGCTGTGGGCACTACACATACAGCCCACAGCGCTGCAGACATCCATCCATCCCCCTCCCCGCTCACAGTGTACCAAACGGTACATAGGAGGGGAGGAGAGGAACCGGCGTCATCAGATGACGCCGGTCTGTTTACATGTGATCGCGCCGTCATTTGACGGCTCGATCACATGGTAAACGGCCGCGATCAGCGGCCATTTACCGGGATCCGTGATGCGCCGGGTCCCCTGGATGTGTTCGGGTGCGCGCCCCAGAGGGGAATTCTGGGAGGACGTCATAGTACGCCCTCCCAGAGTTATCCAACCGCCCTGCAGCCGTCATTCGGCTATGGGCCGGTTGGTAAGTGGTTAAAGACCCTCTGGTCCGGGGTGAGGGTCCTCATGGGAAATGGCCTCATCAGATGTTCACCTAACCCAAACGCTTCATCAGAGATGAACACAAAGGGAAGACCAGCCACGTTGTCTTCCGCAGGTGGCAGGCCCAAGCCACCATTCTGGAGCTGTCTGTAGAACTCGGTCTGGGTGATGACTCCACCATATGACATCTGGCCATTCTTCCCCACATCCACATACAAAACTCGTATGTTGCCGACACCACCAACAACAACACAATACTATTAAACCCCTTATAGTTATAATAGTGTTACCCCGAGTTGGGGGGTGAGAAAATGTGGATGTGTTTCCCATCTATTGCGTCTTCGCCGTTAGGAAAGTCCCACCTCTGGGCAAATTGGGATGCCACAGTCTGTCATTCCTGTGGGTTTGAAGGAAACTGTGGAGTCAAACAAGAAAAAAAAAATAGTACTTCTGCACATAACATTGCAAGCAGATTAGACACCAACATCAGTATAACATTTATTTTAAGGAGTATTTATAGACAAAATTATAAGGTCCACTTATCAGATTCCTCACACCCTCTGATGGCCCATTGTAAAAATTTTAGGGGGGTATGTTTTGGACAGGTAACCCTCTCCACTTCATTGAGAGCTGAATGTGTAAATAATATGTGTTACTTTGGCCAGCCCCTCCTTACTTGCACTATTGGCAGACCACTGGACAGGTAAGAAGTGTCATAATACAAAAATATGAATACACACTGTACAAATTGAAGCACATTTTTACATTCTGCAATTACCTATCAAGATAATAGGAGAACAGCCCTTGCACTACATGCTTTGATGAATTCATCCATAAATATGACTACAAAAGAGGTAGGTATAGTGTGTATGGGTCTGGCAAAGTCAGCAGATAGAGGATTGGTTGACTTAGCGGTTGGGGGAGGGAGGGTTCGAAATGAGCTTGGCCCCCCAAAAAAAGCCTCTTGCACTCTGCCTGAATGTAAGGACAAAAATAACATTTAAACACATTTTAGGGGGTGTTTAGGGTAAGCACTACAATGGAACAGACAAAATACATTGTTAAGTGACTAGGCTAGGTGTGTATGGGCCCAGGATAGCATGCTGGGGAGGTTAGTGAAGGCAAATATGCATGAAGGACAAAAATGGAACTTTAAAAACTTCCAGCATGCATTAGGACAAAGGGAACATTCACAGCTAATTACAATCATGGTAATTAGGGAAAAATGAAATAAATACAATACATTAGCAAACATTAAATACATAGAATGTGGGGTGAAGTGATGAGGACGTGACGCTTGCCTGTGGAGGGAGGTGCCTGTGCGTGCCACCGATGAGGGTGTGAGGGGAGAACTGGGAAATGTTGTGGCTAACCTGCAGCGTGAGAGGCTGTGGCACCGCCACAAACGGAAAGCGAAGTCCCTCTCTTTCTCGAGACCTGCCCGCCTAACCAGCTGGTCTAGCCAGCCAGCAGTGTCACAGTATGCACGGAAGCAACGTACAACGGAGCTGTGGAAAGCTGGAGGGCTGAGCCTGCGGCCCCCCCACCTCTCCCCCCGCTGTTCCGCATGGATTCACAGATGGTCAGAAGGCGGAGTGGATGAAAGGATCTGAGAAGCAGCAGAGTGGAGGTCACCTCAAAATGGCACGGTGCAAGGAAGCTCTCACGGCTAAACAGTCCAGCTGACACAGAGACCGGGAAGCTACGGAGGTACTGTTGAAACAGCTGTTCTGAGAACTGTATGAGTATTGGTTAGACATAGTCTAAGGATATCTGCACCCGTGCCTAGGAATACTATGCACAGCTGCCTAATAGAACTGTCATTGTATCTGCATATGTGTCAGCATTTAGAGCAGTGAGATCTTTGCCTAGAAATCATTACGCATAGCTATTTACAAGAACTGCATCTTTATCTGAGTTAGAGGGTGGAGGGCTAGAGTTTGGTGTTCCAGGGGTGGGGCATGTGTGTTCCATATGTACCGAAGTTCTATGATTGTGGATCTCTGCATACTGTATTGCTATTTTTTTTTTATGTATCACGTATCCTGTAGCCTGTGTATATTCACCCTATGTGCTATAGACTAGGGATGAGCCGAACACCCCCCTGTTCGGTTCGCACCAGAACATGCGAACAGGAAAAAAGTTCGCTCGAACATGCGAACACCGTTAAAGTCTATGGGACACGAACATGAATAATCAAAAGTGCTAATTTTAAAGGCTTATATGCAAGTTATTGTCATAAAAATTGTTTGGGGACCTGGGTCCTGCCCCAGGGGACATGGATCAATGCAAAAAAAAGTTTTAAAAACGGCCGTTTTTTCAGGAGCAGTGATTTTAATAATGCTTAAAGTCAAACAATAAAAAAGTGTAATATCCCTTTAAATTTCGTACCTGGGGGGTGTCTATAGTATGCCTGTAAAGGGGCGCATGTTTCCTGTGTTTAGAACAGTCTGACAGCAAAATGACATTTTGAAGGAAAAAACTCATTTAAAACTACCCGCGGCTATTGCATTGCCGACAATACACATAGAAGTTCATTGATAAAAATGGCATGGGAATTCCCCAAAGGGGAACCCCGAACCAAAATTAAAAAAAAAAAATGACGTGGGAGTCCTCCTAAATTCCATACCAGGCCCTTCAGGTCTGGTATGGATATTAAGGGGAACCCCGGCCAAAATTTAAAAAAAAAAATGACGTGGGGTTCCCCCTAAATTCCATACCAGACCCTTCAGGTCTGGTATGGATTTTAAGGGGAACCCCGCGCCAAAAAAAAAAAAAAAAAAAACGGCGTGGGGTCCCCCCAAAAATCCATACCAGACCCTTATCCGAGCACGCAACCTGGCAGGCCGCAGGAAAAGAGGGGGGGACGAGAGTGCGGCCCCCCCTCCCTCCTGAACCGTACCAGGCCACATGCCCTCAACATTGGGAGGGTGCTTTGGGGTAGCCCCCCAAAACACCTTGTCCCCATGTTGATGAGGACAAGGGCCTCATCCCCACAACCCTGGCCGGTGGTTGTGGGGGTCTGCGGGCGGGGGGCTTATCGGAATCTGGAAGCCCCCTTTAACAAGGTGACCCCCAGATCCCGCCCCCCCCCTGTGTGAAATGGTAAGGGGGTACATAAGTACCCCTACCATTTCACGAAAAAAGTGTCAAAAATGTTAAAAATGACAAGAGACAGTTTTTGACAATTCCTTTATTTAAATGCTTCTTCTTTCTTCTGTCTTCCTTCATCTTCTGGTTCTTCTGGCTCTTCTGGTTCTTCCTCCGGCGTTCTCGTCCAGCATCTCCTCCGCGGCGTCTTCTGTCTTCTTCTCCTCGGGCCGCTCCGCACCCATGGCATGGGGGGGAGGCTCCCGCTCTTCTCTTCTTCTTTTCTTCTCTTCTTCTCTTCTTCATTTTCTTCTCCTGGTATGGAATTTAGGGGGACTCCCACGTCATTTTTTTTTTTTAAATTTTGGTTCGGGGTTCCCCTTTGGGGAATTCCCATGCCGTTTTTATCAATGAACTTCTATGTGTATTGTCGGCAATGCAATAGCCGCGGGTAGTTTTAAATGAGTTCTTTCCTTCAAAATGTCATTTTGCTGTCAGACTGTTCTAAACACAGGAAACATGCGCCCCTTTACAGGCACACTATAGACACCCCCCAGGTACGAAATTTAAAGGGATATTACACTTTTATTGATTGACTTTAAGCATTATTAAAATCACTGCTCCTGAAAAAACGGCCGTTTTTAAAACTTTTTTTTGCATTGATCCATGTCCCCTGGGGCAGGACCCAGGTCCCCAAACACTTTTTATGACAATAACTTGCATATTAGCCTTTAAAATTAGCACTTTTGATTTCTCCCATAGACTTTTAAAGGGTGTTCCGCGGCATTCGAATTTGCCGCGAACACCCCAAATTGTTCGCTGTTCGGTGAACTTGCGAACAGCCAATGTTCGAGTCGAACATGAGTTCGACTCGAACTCGAAGCTCATCCCTACTATAGACCTATTCAGATTTATACCCCAAACAAATACTCAAATTCATTCCAACAAATCTTATATTTCTTATACTTCTTACTACTTGTGAGTAGGTGTTCCCTTTAAAGTCCTGCAAGAGGATCAAATTTCCATTAAACTAATTGCGCTGAAAGACAACAAATTTTTTGCACCAGCGAAAAAAAGACAATAGGGGGAAACTGGATAAAAAAAGACACCACACAGTTAAGAGACATAATTAAAAAAGGAAAAATGTTATCATTTTAAAACACAATAAGGATCTATGGTTGATTAGTGAGTGGCGGTATCTCCAGTTGCACCATTTTGTCAGGAGTTTACCTCACCCAATTAGATCAGGGGAAGAGTTGACTCCGTTGGAACAGCTTTGTACTGTAGACAACTCAAAAAATATGATCTCTGGGTTATATAGACTCTTGCTGACGGTGGACGGAGTGGAGATCCCGCCATACATAAAAAATGAAAACAGGAATTCGGATCACAAAGGGATAAGACCACTATAGAAAAAATAGTGAATTTGACTCATAAGTCGTCAGTAGACACTAAAACTGCTGAAATGAACTACAAATACGCAACCCCAGACAAAATCAGCAAATATCAGAGGGATAAATCCACGGAATGTTGGCGAGATTGTAAGGAGGTAGGGACAATGGCTCACTTATGGTGGGACTGCCCCAAAATTAAAAAAATGTTGGAAGAAGATTATATATTATATAAAAGAAATCACAAAAAAAGAAATAGTGGAAGATGCGTGGGTTGTGCTGCTTCATGGAGTGGAGGGAGATGTGAAGCAGTACAAGGACTCACTGATACCGCATTTGTTAAACACAGCTAAAAGACTTATTCCCAAGAAATGGCAAGAAGAGCAAAGTCCATTTCGGAGTGGATTGACTTTGTAGAGGAAACTTATAATATGGAATGTCTTAGAGAAAGTTTAGAAGACAATAATGAAGGGTTCAAAGTGAAGTGGGAATGTTGGAAAGAGTTCAAAAGATCATGGAGCTATGCTGAGTAATTGAGATAATAGGTCTATAACGGAGATAGACGAATTAAAGTCCTATTGAGGGCTAGTACGCAGAGGTAGGGGAGAGATGTGGGAGGGGGAGCGGGAGGATGTAGACCAGGTTTCAGATTTTGTATTAAGGAAATATATTTTTTGTTTAAGAATTGTTATTTGAATTTTATAAGTACATCTGATAAAAGCTACTATGACGTGACAAAGAGTTGGGACAAAAATGAACTGTAATGGTGAATTAAGTCTCCCACAAGAGTTCGCTGAAGTGGCAAAAAAAATACATAGAATGTGATGTTAAAGGAGAAAACTTACCTTAATATAATCCTTCTGCAGGACTTGAATGATGGCAGAACAGGTCCCTGGAATAATGATCCCCAGAGCCTGGGGGGAGATGCCTGTCGAGAACTTGATGTCCTACAGACTTCTCCCCGTCGCCAAGTCCCGCAACATGGCAACGAGCCTCTGCTTGGGAGTGATGGCTTGCCACATGCAGGTGTCCTGCTTCATAATATAAGGGGACAGCAAAGCCAGCAGATGGTGAAAAATGGGGTCCTTCATCCTGAGATAATTCCTGATGGGGTGTAGGGATGTTATAAAAACAAGTGAACCCTCGTATGATATCCTGCCTAGAGTGTTCCTTCAAACTCATTCAGATTTGGAGACCATTCTGATGGAAATTATGACACGCATACAAGACATGCAGCTCTCAGAATGATCTGCCGATTTATTTCCGTGTTTCCACTTATATAACCAAAATGACATCACAACAAAAGTCCAACCCTTTCATTAATATATGGTAAAGATACAGACATACAGGATGTTTCATCTAGCAAGCAAGAGTGGAAATTTACTAAGTACTTATATAAAACAATATAACGCCCTATTTTCTCATATAGAAACTATCAACAGGAAAAGGCTAACTGGAAAGGGGCTAGCACATCATTTAAAAGAAGCCAGGCAATTTATAAGAAATTTAAACTTAACTTCTCATAAACATCACATATACAAATTTTTCTAAAATGGATGCAGTCTTTTAAAATGTTGGACAGCAAGCTAAAATATCCTTACAATTCCTGAAATCATCAGGATTATTCTCCTGATTACAATCCCCTCTTAGATCATTTTTGTATGATCTCACTTCCTTGTCATGATGGAGCAATCAGTCCGTTTCTGGTAATACATACTACAAGTGTGAGCATTTCTAGTGGAATTTCCTAAGTTAAAACACCAAGTATGGCTTCTACTAATAATGTGAAAGGTAATGGTATTGTTTGTTCTTCTACTGATATTTATGAGATCAAGGGGAGTCTTTCCTTTAAAAAGGGGCTTGATATTCAAAGGCATGGCAATTAATGGTTTCCTAACAGTGCTAGGGTGCAATTTGCTACAAATCCAACATTTCTGAAATCCTCATTTCTGAGCATGAGCATATTTAAATTTTAGCAAAAGCATTTTATCAGCAAAATTATCCTCAATGTCTCTCTTGTTTCTAACTTGTATCACTGTAATCAGGGCCGGTACAAGGGGTGGGTGGAAGGGGCGGGTGCCCTGGGCGGAGCAATTTATTGTCGGAAGGGGGTGCAGCGCTGGCAAGCAGTGTGATGTTAAACTTTCTGGGCAAGTGACTATCACTGTCCTCCCCTACAACATTGCAGGGCTGCGTCTGCTTGTAAAGCTGTGCATAGGTGTACTAAGCGGGGGGCGGGCCGCCCTGAGTACCACACACTGTGGGGGTGTCAGGCTGGCCCCCTCCACGATTGAAGTGGTGGCAGCGCCGCGGGTTTAGGCAGTGGCGCAGTGACAGGCACAGGGAGAGGTGATCTATAATGTGATGCGAGGGGGAGGGGGTGTGCGGGGGGGTGCAGGGTGACACCGCTTCACCTACCATCCTCTCCTCTCACGGCCACGGGCTGTCTGCCTGTGTGATCCAGGATGTCACACAGGCAAAGCCAAGCAGAGTGAAGCCGCCTCCCCCTCCTCTCTGTTTATGTGTAAACAGGGGGAGGGGTTCTGCTGAGCATGTGCCGCCACGCTGATCTGAGGTACTGAATGGGGGGTCTGCACACTGCACTGAATGGGGGCTACACTGAAGGGGGGGCTACACTAAAGGGGGGCATCTGCACTGAATGGGGGCCTCTGCACTGAACGGGGGGCTACAATGAATGGGGGCAACACTGAACAGGGGTGTCTGCACTGAACGGGGGATACACTGAAGGGGGGGTCTGCACTGAACGGGGGCTACACTGAAGGGGGGTATGCACTGAATGGGGGGCTACACTGAAGGGGGTCTGCACTGAACGGGGGGCTACACTGAAGGGGGTCTGCACTGAATGGAGGGCTATACTGAAGGGGGCATCTGCACTGAAGGGGGGTCTGTGTAACATGCATGGGGTCCAGAGCTGCAGGGTGCTGTGTAATGTAAAGGGGTCCAGAGATGCAGGATGATGTGTAATGTAAAGGGGTCCAGAGATGCAGGGTGATGTGTAATGGTAAAGGGGTCCAGAGATGCAGGGTGATGTGTAATGTAAAGGGGCCCAGATATGCAGGGTGATGTGTAATGTAAAGGGGTCCAGAGATGCAGGGTGATGTCTAATGTAAAGGGGTCCAGAGATGCAGGGTGATGTGTAATGTAAAGGGGCCCAGATATGCAGGGTGATGTGTAATGTAAATGGGTCCAGAGATGCAGGCTGATGTGTAATGTAAAGGGGTCCAGAGATGCAGGGTGATGTGTAATGTAAAGGGGTCCAGAGATGCAGGGTGATGTGTAATGTAAAGGGGTCCAGAGATGCAGGGTGATGTGTAATGTAAAGGGGCCCAGATATGCAGGGTGATGTGTAATGTAAAGGGGTCCAGAGATGCAGGGTGATGTGTAATGTAAAGGGGTCCAGAGATGCAGGGTGATGTGTAATGTAAAGGGGTCAGTGCGGGGGATCGCTGGACTCCAGGTTAGCAGGACTGGGAGGGATGGGGAGGGGGTTCAATGTAAGTTTACCTTACAGATTTTCTGTAAAGTAAACTTACAATTTAACCATTTGCTGACCCGCCGCAGTAGATATACTGTGACGGGGCTGCAGCTACAGTATTGTAGTATTGTTTTTAGTGTTTTTTGGTTTTGAAGGGACACTGACTCTTTCTTTATACCCGGGGGGGCGCAATTTGCCATCTTCGCCCTGGGCACCAGATGGCCTTGTCCCAGCACTGATTGTAATGTTCTCCTGTGTATGTGTGTTCCCACAAATACTTTTAATGGCACCCAAATCTTCAGGGTGGTAAATACAGTTAGTGATGATCCAAGTGGGCGGGAACAATATCAGGGTGATCAGGAACAGGAGGCAAAATGCTTTGCCAGAAGTCTGTGGTGAAATAAGCGAGGTCATCTTCTCTGGCTGGACCTGCTTTTCCAGGAACTCCTCCTTCATCTGCTTGGACTTCTGCTTGAGGGCCTCCTGTGTTTAGGATCTCCTTCCTGCTCTTGGGGCTTTGGGCAACATTTTTCACTCGGCTGACATGGATCCAGGACTGGCAGTTTTCCACTAGGATAGCTGTTCTGGTCACTGCAACCGCTGTGGTAGGAGGTCCAAATGGATACTCTCGCTTCTTATTTCTGTTCAGCTGTTGGACCACCACGGTGTCTCCCTCCTTGAAGAGGTGAGTAGCTTCCTGTGAAGAAAAAGGAGAGGTGTGAGCAACATTTCTTTGACTGTATCCAATATTTCAACCAGTTTTCTTACATATTCTTCCTGTATTAAGTCTAAATCTCCCTTTTCTACCATTAAAGATGCTCTGGCCTATGGGGTGGGGAAAGGTCTACCCATCAAAACTTCAAAAAACTCATTTCTGCCAGGACTGCTGGGAGGACCTTTCCCCAGTTGGCAAAGGTTCCTCCTGTGGCCTTTCTTATCTTGTCTTTTATTGTTCTATTCATTCTTTCTACTATTCCTGAACTTGGAGGGTGGTAGGGAATGTGAAACTTCCATTCTATCTTGAGAGTTTTTACCAAGTCCTGGCAGATCCTGGCTATACCATTTGAGAACATGTCCACAATTATCAAAAGATATTCCTGTATTTTGCGTAGTTTGGGCATGTGTGTGAGATTAGCCGTGACTTGTATACCTGTGTGGCCTATTCCGTGGTACTGTGAATGCACTTGCCATTGGTATACATGGTTTCCCCTCTTTGCAGAGAAGTCCAGACCTTGGGTCTCTCTACACATCCTTTCCATTCCAGTCCCTTAACTCATAATTTGATGCATAATCCTGGAGATCTGCAAATGACTGTTCAAATGGGGATAGGTCAGGTATCAGCATAGCAATTTGGATGTCTGCTGTCTGTGAGATAGCAGCTTGTTTAGCAGCAAGGTCAGCCAGACCTGCTCATTTCCCCTGGCTATCTCTGTCTGTTGTCCTGTGTGTGCTCTGCAGTGTACTATAACCTAGAGCAAGAACCATCCACAAAAACATTCTGTGTGTCTGGTAGTGCTGTGGAAGATAAATCAGACCTGGGTGATGTATCTTGGTGAATGAAGTTTATGCAGTCATGTTGTGGCACAACCTCATCCTGTTCTCCTTTTAATCCTAAAAGAGCGTTTAAAATTGGAGCTGGGCCTGCATTAGGAGAAGCATATTTGGGGGGGGCGTGGCTACCGCGCTAGTGATCAGACGCATGACTTGTTAGCTCTGCTCTAACAACAGGATCCAAAGCAATTCGAGGCGACCCAATCTGCTCCTTCTGGTACCAACACCTACCTAAGGACCCACACCATCTCCGGAGATGACGAGAAAGAGACAGAACAACTCGCAGCCGAAGAAATTAAACGATTTCTTCCCCCCTAAGAACCACAGCGAGATCCAAGATGGCGCCGCCGGTTGCTCTCCGGTCACATCGATCAGATCTCACTCAGCCACACCAAGCCCGAGCTCCGGGAAGGGCCCACACTCCTACTCTCCAGATGCCTCCACTCCACTCTCAGGCAGCCCTGCCAAGTCGAAACCCCGCATGTCGGATGATTCACACAAACAAAAGGTCAGTACGGGCCATGACTCCTTAGAAGACACGAGAGAGATGGCTGACTCTATTAACTCCTTCCCCACTGTAAATCAACCTCTCTCAGATACAACCCTTAGAGATATGCTGGTCTCATTACGCAGTTCCTTACATGCAGACATGATGGAATGCATGCGGAGCTTTAAAACAGAAGTGAAGGAGCTAGGAGGTAGAGTAGACCACGTAGAGAAAAAAATGGGGGACTATGCTGCTTCATACAACACCCTAGTAGATGCTCACAATGAGCAATCAGATGAGGTAACATGGCTTAAAGAAAAGGTCGCAGACCTCGAGGACAGATCACGCAGAAACAACCTGAAAATGCGTGGAGTCCCAGAGAGTGTCCAGCCCTCCCAACTCCGCCAATATGTCCAGGAATTTATGTCAGCTTATTTACCATCTACTCCCACCTCGGAGCTAGTTATTGACAGAATCCACAGACTGCCTAAGCCTGCACACCTGCCAGATAACATTCCTAGAGACGTTCTGATGCGGGTGCACTTTTTCCATGTTAAAGAACAGTTCATGCTGGCCTTTAGGAAAAACCCACAACCTCCTGAGAAGTACTCCAACATCCAAATGTTCGCGGACCTCTCACAGTTTACGATGCAAAAGCGCAAATCATTGTTAACTGTGACCAAGGCACTGCGCAATCATAACATCACATACAGATGGGGTTATCCAACAAAACTTATCATCACCCATGATGACAAGACCTCTGTGGTCACCAATCTGGAAGATGGCCTATCCATGCTACGCACATGGGACATCCTACCAGAGCAACCCCCGGCAGGGCCCTCCCCTTCCTCGAAATTAGAAGACCAAAACGAGTGGAAAGTTGTGTCATACAAAAAGCAGCAGAAAAGCCGCAACAACCAATCGCCTCGAATGTCATAAGCTACCTGCAACTACGATTTTCCTGACACCAAATGGAGCTAATATCCCACGTAGTTCCCCTCCTAAATAATGTGCAGTACATCTGCCATCAGATTCCGGACGGAATCTCACCTTTTTATGTACCAGTTCTATTTTTGTTTGTTGTTTTTTTTTTCTGCTTTACCTCCTTTCTTTCTTATCCCTTACCCCTCCAAATTGGTGATGGATTGCAAGACCATACCAATGGATAAATCCTTCTCGTCCAGAAAGAGGAAGAATCCACAACCAAGACTCTCAGAAGCTTACCCAGGAATACATAAGGTACCAACACACCATCATCTCACATATCTCATATGGCGGTTAGAGTGACCTCTTTTAATGTCCATGGTCTAAACCACCCTGCCAAAAGAGCTTCAGTGTGGAGAGAAGCCCTCAGACTAAAATCTGACATCCTGTGCCTGCAAGAGACTCACTGGGTGGCCTCAGCAGCCCCCAAGTTCTCACATCAAAAATACCCTTACATTTTTCAAGCATCAGCTTCTAAAAAACAAAGGGGCGTACTTATTGCCATCAGAGACTCTCTCTCAATCCGTGAGACCCACAAAGACCCAGAGGGTCGATACCTAATCCTGATCGGGGAATTTAACAACCACCTATACACATTAGTAAATCTTTATGCGCCCAATACACACCAACTCCGCTTTTTGAAAAAGATGTTTCAAAAGATCAACTCAATCAAAAAGGGAGCAATCATAATGTGTGGAGATTATAATATCACAGTGGATTACAAAATGGACACCACCTCCAAATCAAGACGCCCTCCTCCCTCAATCCAAAATTTACTATATAAAGAAGAGATGTACGACGCTTGGAGATGTCAGCACTCCAATGAGCGAGACTACTCCTTTCATTCATCTAGACACAACTCATACTCACGTATAGATTTGATCCTGGTGGACAGAACTCTACTACAGAAGGTATCCTCCTCTGCCGTGCATGACATTACGTGGTCAGATCACGCTCCTGTGTCCCTCACGATAGAGGAGAGTTATGCATCTACACCAGCCTACATTTGGCGGGCCAACCCTCAAATCTTCCAGCAACCCTCCCAGGTTGCTCTTGTGAACAGACACCTAAAGGAATATTTTGATGTTAATGAGAATTCTGTTAATAGTCCATTTACTATGTGGTGTGCCCATAAGGCATATATTAGAGGTATTTTGCTTCAGATCAGCTCGCGGATGAAGAGGCAGAGGACACAAAAATTAGACTCCCTTCTAAAAGATATAAAACTTCTGGAGGTTCAAAACAAAAACTTACCTGACCCAAATATAGCGAACAAACTAAACCAACTGCGTTTGGACCTCAGGCTCCTGTTGCTAGAACAATATGATAAACATATTAGGTTCCTTAAACTGAATCATTATTCCTTTGGTAACAGAGCTGGCAAATATTTGGCCCAGAGATTAAAAGACCGTAGATCACAAATGAAGATCCCCTACCTAATCCACAGCTCAGATAACAGTAAAATATTTAACCCAAACGATATAGCAAACAATTTTGCTGAGTATTATTCTTCGCTCTACAATTTAAAGGAGAAGCATATTTGATGTGCAATTTTGGATTGGACAGCAAAATCACCTCATATCCGCTCAAACTCTGAGCAGACATGTGCTGTGCATCATAGGCGTGCGCACATGGTGTGCCGGGTGTGCCCAGGCACACCCTAATCACCCTCTGCAGCACAGATTCCCCCTACTGCCCTGGATCCCCACTCCTTCCCTCTGCAGCACTTCTGGTTTCCCTCCTCTCCTCTCCTGCCGGCTGTTGCTGCGGAGATGTTTTAGGATGAGTGAGGGAAGGGGCCGGTAAATATGTATTTATCAGCCCCTTCCCTTTCTGAATGAACATGGTGAGTGATGTGAGTAGTAGTGAGTAGTGTGTGTGTGAGCTTTGGGGTGCACACCCTAATGCAATAGGCTGCGCACACCTATGCTGTGCATGTACATTTTTCAACAAGATTGACACATTGTTGGTGGTTTGAAGTGTGGTGTCACGTCCCAGAGTGAAAGAAGTTGCCACCAACCACCATCGCAAAGGACGCTAGAGCTCTGAGTCACGCGGGCATGCCCTGAACCTGCACCAGGACCATCTTTGAGAAAAAAACTACAGGGCGCAGTCTCCCACCATGTTCCTGGGCCAGTACTCCCGCCATGGTTCTACAATTTTCCCTGGCAAACAAGTGAAACATTTTGCCATATTCAAGGAGGCCGAGGCTTGGGCTGGTAAACATTGCACATTTCAACATGGCAAAAGCATTTAACATTTCATCAGACCATTTTACAGTATCAGACATTTCAGAAACATTGCTTCAGAGACATTGCTTCAGTGACATTGCTTGTCCCAATATATTGTCATTGAAAGAGCAGTCAGGTAACCATTGGGGCAGAAACCAATCATACCTAGGAAGGTGAGCAAGTCCTCCCTGTTAAGTGGGTGGGGCAGACCCATCAGAGCCGCAACTCCTTTGTAAATGACTCTTCTTTCTCCTTTTGTGAGCACAAATATTCAACTGTTTTTTTTTGTTTTTTTTAACACCATTGTAACTTTTTCTTAGACACTTTGTGACCACATACATGTAACCATTTCAATAAAAATAGGCTATCAGCTCGGCAGTCCTCCTCTGAAAAACTACAAATCAAAAAATCATCAACATACTGCAACAGTACAGAACCATGAGGGGCAGTCCAGGGCCCAAGGGTGGCTTGGAGTACAGTGGCCGTGTCTCCTCGTCTACAGGGACGGGAAAAAAAAACACATTCTTTAAATCAATCACAGTAAAATACTCTGCATCGTATGGTATGGTGGTAAGTATTGATGGCACATCAGGCACTATTGGGACAATCGGTACCACTTGGCTATTGATGGCCCTTAGGTCTTGTACAAACCTATAGTCACCATTTGCCTTCTTTACCGGGTTAATGGGAGTATTATAAGGTGAGACCATTTCCCTTAAGACTCCTTTCTTTAAGAGATCCTCTTTTTCTTTGTATGTAACTCCCTCTTTGTCCTTGCCCCCTCCCTCTTTTTATAAAAGTTTCCCGTTTGATTTCCTGAGAAATCATTTTGATAATGTGTCGGTACTGGTATTTGTTTTGGGATGGCAAAACATCCCGCTGCGTCTTTTTCAGTCAACATTTTTTGAAAGTCAGTCATACTCTTTGTAGCCCAGTCTGACATCTGCTGTCTCAGAGTAAGTGCATATTTAGGGACAAGGTTACAAAGATAAGTCTGTATTAAAAGACTGCATTTCATCTTGAGTGTTAAGTCCGGCGTCTTGTGTCATGGAAGGAAAACTTTGCATAACTAACTGCGTAGTTACTTCCTATTTTTCCTCTGTGTCTGCTGCCTATTTTAAAACTGCGTGTTTTGTACTCTGACCCTCTACAGCGTGTGCAGCCTCTGCAGCTTGTTTTAACTTCTGCGTTTTGGTATGTAAGATGGAGGTGGCAGGACACAGGGAACTAGGGCAGGAGCTAGGGCACATGGTACAGGCATAGGGAAGGTTGATTTAACCCTTAATTTACCATCCCTTGACTCTGCTAAACCCATCATGAACAATGTATAGGCTAGGATACTATAGGGAGCCTCGGTCCAGCCGATCTCCACAACATACATATTTATTTTTCTTTCTAAACATTCTAAATTAGTTACTGAGTTTCTTTTTTTTTTTTGCAGTGTGCCAACAGGTTCAAACAGTGCCTTCAATTGCGGTAGTACTAATGCCACAAACAATTCTCCACTATCTATTATGGTCAGTGAGATATTAGTACTTGAACCCTGTTGGCAAAAAGCCAAATGTCCACATTTTGCACCTGACTTCCCCTTCACAAGAGATGTCAGTAGTAAAAAGAATTATTCAAATAGCATGTTTTAATCAAAAGTTAGCCTCACCAATTTATGTATTACCTTAAGAAAGTGTTATTAACGCTCTACCCATATTTTAATTGGTAAAAACGTCCCTTAATGTCACAATACTTCAAAGACCTGGGACAGACTTGATAAGTCTCCCCTGCTCTTCAAATAAGTGATATTGCTCCCTGCACTGTCAATCCTTCTTGAAACACAAATTTGTTATATAAATTAAACCTTAAAACTTAAACCCGTGGTTTGCCTTCTCTAAATAAGGGTCCCTTTCCTAGTTTAAAATGATAACTCCCAGAACACTGGCTACAAGATATGTCTGAGGACCAGTATAACAGAATAGCAAACCAGTAATACAATCAGGACACTTTTGAGACATTTTTTTTTACTTTCCCTAAGATGACACTGAACGTCTGATTACAGCAAGGAAAAGAAAATATTTTTACTCACTGAATCAATGCCAGAGTCATCCTGCAGACTACAATACAATACAGGTTATATCTTATACTTTAAAGTCAAAGCATTCATATGTAAATCATTAAAAGTCAGCATCAATACATGACCGAATATTGTAGCATCACTCTACGTTTCATTATAAAAAAATGCAATGGAAAGGTGTCATCTTACCTTATGACACCTGACAAATTCCACACAGACAAACAGATTACCTTATTTTATCTAGTTATTTTATCTCCTTATTTACTTCTAAGCGACAGAAAGGCAAGCAAAGAGGTTTGGGTTTTTGTGGCACACTATCAGATAGCTTTATCAAACTTCTTACAGTACTGTATTATATTACTTTGGGCTTCTCAGAACCCCTTGGAACTATCTCAGAGTTCCTTTGGAACTATCTCAGAGTTCCTTACACTGCCATCACCCGGACTTCTACCGAGGTTCATACATTTTCATAAATGTTTTTAACACTACACCTTCTCTTAATCCCAAATAGGGAAATGGTCTTTTAAATTAAAAGTCACGGTAAGAGAAATAATAATAATTAGATCAGACTCACCAGACTTAGATGGACTTAGATAATGATGACCGCCCCACTTTCTGACACCAAAGCTGATGGGGTGTAGGGACGTTCTAAAAGCAAGTGAACCCTCATATGATATTCTGCCTAGAGTGTTCCTTCAAACCCATTCAGATCTTGAGACCATTCCGATGGAAATTATGACACGCATACAAGACATGCAGCTCTCAGAATGATCTGCCGATTTATTTCCGTGTTTCCACTTATATAACCAAAATGACATCACAACAAAAGTCCAACCCTTTCATTAATATATGTTAAAGATACAGACATACAGGATGTTTCATCTAGCAAGCAAGAGTGGAAATTTACTAAGTACGTATATAAAACAATATAACGCCCTATTTTCTTATATAGAAACTATCAACAGGAAAAGGCTAACAGGAAAGGGGCTAGCACATCATTTAAAAGAAGTCAGGCAATTTATAAGAAATTGAAACTTAACTTCTCATAAACATCACATATACATATTATTCTAAAATGGATACAGTCTTTTAAAATGGTGGACAGCAAGCTAAACTATCCTTACAATTCCTGAAATCATCAGGATTATTCTCCTGGTTCTCCCGCAACAAAGGCATGTGAGAGAATTGGTCACGCTGGAGCAACCAATTCTTTGTCCATGAACTCCTCCTCGCCCTGTTCATGGACTGGACTTGGGTCAAAGTAAGAACCCCAACACCAAGCCCCTGCATAGCGCAAACTCTACAATGAGTACGTGCCCGCAAAATGGCTTCAAAACGCAGTGAAAATCAGAAAGGCCTGTGAAGAGCGAGCTGAAAATCAGAAACGAGTGGACAAGAACGCACTGGAAAACAGATACGAAACCACATGCACAAACTGAAGAGCAGTAACAAACTGAAAAGCACAAGGCTGGAAAGAGCGAATCGTCTCTTACCAAACTTCTACTAACACGAGATAAACATGAGATTAGCAGAAAGAGTCCAAAGGGTGGCGAATTTGGCATTGAACTTCCTTTTTACAGTGCCGTCGTACGTGTTGTACTTCACCACACTCTTAGCGATCGGAATTTCCGACAACATTTGTGCGACCGTGTGTATGTAAGACAAGTTTGAGCCAACATCCGTCAGAAAAAAATCCACGGTTTTGTTGTCGGAATGTCCAATCGTCTGTACGCGGCATGACTGTGTCTGTGTCTGCTTTTGGAAATGCTGTCTGAGCTCACCTGCGGCTGCTTCTGAAGTGAGTGGAGGAAGGCAGATGTCTCTTAAAGAGACAGGGTACCATGTTTTTTAATAAAATGTAATATTTTTTTTCCATATATTTTGTGCAAATATGAGCTTGCCACACCTGTTAGTGGCACAGAGATTAGCAAAGGTAGGAGAGGGCAATGTGGGACAGGGTTTTTAAAAGAGTGCTCAAAGAAATTTTGCAAATTAAGGTGTTTGGCACTGTTTTAGGAGAAGAAACCCTGAACGCAACGCTCCAAAAAACATAAGACCTGCAACGATCATCTTATCCTGACCAGGACGACGACGCCTAACAGGTTGTCACATTCATTAAGTATGTGGTCAATACACTCTAAAAGAGCTGTTTCCACTTACCCTGTGAAGGGACAGGATCCAGGAAATTGGCACATACGTTTATGCCAGCATGATAGATGGCTTGCACAACTCAGGGTGCATTTTGGGCCTGCATGCAGTCTGCAGTGGCAGAGAAATGAAATTGCACAGGATGTCTCACAAGGATGTGGTTGTGCAAAATTCGAAACCCTATTAAGGCGGCTATAGCAGAAAGAATGCTGCAAACATCCACGCCACTAGCAACACCCATAATGATAGAGCGTAAATCGCTCGTTGATGAAGGATGGTCTTTTCCCATATTTTCAGAGCGTAAATCGCTAGTTGATAAAGGATGACAGAGACCTCGTCAGAAGACCAATTTACAGTAACAGGTTCTCTAACATTTATCCAAATAGGATGGCTGATGTATGTTTATGCACTGCACTTCCAGGGGTGGATGCTGCCCTCTAGTGTCTGGGGCAGCAAGTGTATTTGCCTTTTTATATATTGCCTTCAGAGATCTATGGATGAGAAAGGTGACTTGTTCACAGCAGATGCAGTCCAGTGCGTTTTTATTCTACATCAAGACGGCATGGACAGTGTCTAACTTTGATTCCAATTACCTAGTTTACACCAATACAGCGCATTCTAGTGTAGTCAATAAAAGTAGAATGTTGCATTGTTTCTGTATGGAACACATCTGGAAAGTGGCAAAACGCATTGAGAATGCATTAACAACACTCATGCAGAAACACATCTGGAACACAGAAATTGTGGTGATCTGGCCATCAGGCTTGCACAGAATCTATACAGTGACAGATTTTACATGCCAATCAGCAATAGAGTTAACGTCGCTATATAAACTTCAAAAATGACATTACATTCAACACTAAAAACTACAAGATATGGAACAGTTTCTGGAAAGAGTGGAACCTAGCAACTGACTTTTGGTTGATGCTTTTGATAGACCTAGTACAAGCGCTGGCGCACTCAGTCACTGCTATAAGAGCATTGTGGTTACGCCACTGGAGGGCAGGTATAACTTTTACACGAGCCTTCGACATTTCCTATAATGGGAGGTTATTGTTTGGCCAAACGCTGAACAACGCAACTAAGCGAACGACAGGAGGAAAAGGCTGGACTGTGGCCACAGAGTAGTAAGAGGAAGCCACCATCCTTCACTCAAGCCTTCTGAACTTCAGAAGGTGCAGGAGGCCAAATCTTATAGGACAGGCTGCAGATTTAACAGATCACATTGGAGATGTCTCAAAGTTACTTTTGACATGAAATCAAGTCCAGAGCAGGCTGCTAAGATGGATGGAAAATCTTATTGAAGGTGCATCCAACCAGTCTCTTCCAGTTGGGGCCAGGGGGCCTTAGTGAAGTTGATGATTGTAGCCTCCTTCTGGAGGGTTTGGACGACAATCATCAAAGACCAGTGGGTCCAAATGACAGGTGGGAGTACAAGGGAGAATTCCAAAGTTGACCATTGAATTAATTTAATTTATGTTCAACATATCTCAGAAGAGAAAATGTTTGTAATATTTTTATACTGCTACAAGGCCATCGTGCCAGTGATGCCAGAAACTTAGAATCATCTGGAGGCCTTTCTCCCCAGTTTTTCTAGTACTTAACCACTTGCTGACCGACGATATATGTCGGCAGAATGGCACGGGCAGGCAGAATAACGTATGGGTACGTTACTCCCCTCCTGCGGGCAGGGAGTGCAATTGCGCCCCCCCCGATGCCCGAGGCGGTCGGCATCGTTCCAGGAGTGATCATCCTGACGGGGAGGCGAATGATTCATGGCCTCTCCCTCACGATCGCTCCTGGTGAATGAGAAGCTTCCTCTGCTTCTGAACTGTAAACAAAAGCAGAGGAAGTGATGTCATCTCTCCTCTTGAAGCCTTTTCGTTCTGGCTTCCGAGGAGAGAAGACATCTACAGTGAGTCTGCACCAACACTACACTAACACTAGCACACATAGGCACATAAACCCCCCCAATCACCCCCGATCACCCCCCCTGCACCCCCTGTTACCCCCTGTCACCATGACACCAATACTAGTTTTTTTTTTTTTTTACTGATTACTGCATTGGTGTCATTTGTGACTGTTACAAGTGTTAGGGCAGTTAGTGGTAGGCCCCTTTAGGTCTAGGGAACCCCTCTAACCCCCCTAATAAAGGTTTAACCCCTTGATCACCCCCAGTTAACACTTTCATCCCCTGTCACCAGTGTCACTAAGCAATCTTTTTTCTGATCACCGTATTAGTGTCACAGGTGATGCTAGTTAGCCAGGTAGATATTTAGGTTCATCGTCAGTTATTTATAGCATCAGGTACCCCCATATACTACCTAATAAAGGTTTTAAGCCCCTGATTGCCCCCTAGTTAACCCTTTCACCATTGATCACCGTATAAGTGTTACGGGTGACGCTGGTTAGTTAGTTTGTTTTTTATACCGCCGTTTATTACCCAATAAAGGTTTAAACCCCTGATGCCCGGCGGGTGATATCAGTTAGGTTTTAGGTTCCTAGGGTCTGCGTCACCCCAGGCAGCGTCAGATTAGTGCCAATAGTGCTAACATCAATGCACGCAGCATACACCTCCCTTAGTGGTATAGTATCTGAACGGATTACTATCTGATCTGATCAGATCTATATAGCATCCCCAGCAGTTTAGGGTTCCCAAAAATGCAGTGTTAGCGGGATCAGCCCAGATACCTGCTAGCACCTGCGTTTTGCCTCTCAGCCCAGCCCACCCAAGTGTAGTATCGATCAATCACTGTCACTTACAAAACACTAAACACATAACTGCATTGTTCGCAGAGTCAAGCCTGATACCTGCAATCGCTAACAGTTTTTTTGGTAAAGTTTGATACGGTTGCTGACAGCCTAGAAGCTTTTTTACCTGTGAGACTCACTACTGTACCAGTAAATTTAGAGCCCAAAATGGCAAATCGAAGGTACAGTAGTGAAGAGGCCTACACGTTTCTGAGCATGACAGATAGTGAAGAGGAAGGCACTCATCTGTCAGATTCAGGCTCAGAATACGATCCATGACAGATAGCTCTGATGATGGAGTTGTGGTCCCTGCCAAGGTCAGGCATACCAGACCCCGATCTTCTGCTGTTGAGGTGCAAGAACCGCAGGGCTCTTGTATGGAGCAGAGAAATACTAGTGCCGCTCATCCTTCTGGTGAACTGGCAAGCACCAGCGGCCTAGTACACCCTGGTCGTAGTCAAACAAGCACTGCAGTAAACGTGGTGACATGGCGAGTACCATAAGTGCAGTGCGAGGTGGCAAGCACAAGTAGTGTCCTGTTGCCACCAAGAAAACAAAGACAGGCCCTTCGAGTCCATAGTGCCCTTCTTGCTGCATTCGCCAATCCTAATTGGGAACCCACCACTTCTGCATGACCCGTACTTCCCCCATTCACTGGCCAACCCGGCATTCAGGTAGAAAAAGTTGATTTTATGTCACTTGATTATTATTTGCTGTTTTTCACCGAAGATCTCTATAGATCTATTGTGGACCAAAGTAATTTGTATGCTGGTCAATACATCGCCGCTAATCCCCAGCCCTTCCTTGCCAGACATTGGAAACCAATTACGGTTTCCGAATTTAAGACCTTTCTGGGCCTATCCCTCGACATGGGCATGGTTAAAATGAGTACGTTGTGGTCATATTGGTCCACTGACCCAATTATCCATATGCCCGTGTTCTCTGCCTCCATGACCAGGGCACGATACAAGCAGATCTTGCGGTTCATGCATTTCAAAAACAATGAAATCTGTCGTCCACGTGGAGACCATGGATACGATTGCTCTACAAAATTCATCCCCTCGTAAACCACTTCAACCAACGTTTTGCAGACTTGTTTACTCCCCGTCAAGTTGTCTGCGTTGATGAGTCCCTGATTAAGTTTGATGGCCGCTTGTCTTTCAAACAGTATCTTCCCAGCAAGCGTGCCAGATATGGGGTCAAGATGTATAATCTCTGTGACAGGGCTATACATGTAGTTTTATTGTTTACGAGGGAAAAGATAGTCATGTAGAGCCCCTGAACTGCCCAGATTACATAGGGAGCGCTGGCAAGATTGTGTGGGACTTGGTGTCACCCTTATTCAGAAAGGGGTACCATTTGTATGTGAACAAATATTACACAAGTGTGCCACTTTTTAGTCACTTGTTTGATCATCAGCTTGGCGCATGTGGCATCGTGTGTTCTAATTGCCGGGACTTTCCCCAGCAGCTTGTAGATTCCCATCTTAGGCTGGAGGAGAGAGCCTGCTTGAAGTGTAATAACTTGCTCGCTGTGAAGTGGAGGGATAATAAGAATGTTTTAGTTCTTTCCTCCCTTCATGCAGACACGACGGTCTAAATTCCTACGGAGACTGGTGTTGTGGAGAAACCCCTCTGTGTCCATGAATATAACCAAAATATGGGAGGGGTGAACCTCAACGACTAGTTGTTGGCGCCATACCTAGCTTCCCGTAAGGCCAGACGCTGGTACAAAAATGTGTCTGTTTATTTATTTCATTTCAATTGGCTTGAACACTCATGTGCTATACAGAGCTTCAGGACGGACTGGATCCTTCCTTAAATTCCAGGAAGAGATCGTCAGAGCCCTTTTCTTTCCAGACGGTGCTCCAGCCAGGGCCGATCCCAGGCGGGTGCACGGGGTGCAGTGCACCCAGGCACCAGAGAGGTGGGAGCGCTGCAGCGCCAGAGTGCTCCCCTCCCTCCTCCTCCCCTCCGTGTCCAGAAGTAGCTCTGTCCGCAGGTCAACGCCGCGGAGCGGCCGCTGTGTTTCACACTGCTAGAGCCCCCTCCCTCCTCCTCCTGTCAGCGGAGAGCAGCTGCCGGAGATCAGAGCGGCTGGTCTCTGTGTTGAGAGAGACCAGCCGCGCAGTGACTTCGCTGGGGGGGCGGGGGGCGGCCCATGCCTGCAGCCTGACGCAGGCTCTCTCCTCCTCTGTCTCTCACTCCCGCCTAAGCTGCTGCCTGTCTCGATCTGCTCTTCACCTGGACGGCGCGGCTGCACACTGTCCTCTCTAGCTGCTGCCCGGGTGTTAATGTGTCTGTACTAATAGAGGGAGGTTTGTCCCTGGGGCGGTCTGTACTAATTGAGGGGGGTTGTCCTTGGGGGTCTGTACTAATGGGGGGTTGTCCTGGGGGGTCTGTACTAATGGGGGGGTTGTCCTGGGGGGTCCGTACTAATGGGGGGTTGTCCTGGGGGATCTGTACTAATGGAGGGGGTTGTCCTGGGGGGTCTGTACTAATGGAGGGGGTTTGTCCTGGGGGGGTTAATGGAGGGGGGTTTGTCCTGGGGGGTCTGTACTAATGGAGGGGGAGTTGTCCTGGGGGTCTGTACTAATGGAGGGGGGTTGTCTTTGGGGGGTCTGTACTAAAGGAGGGGGGTTGTCCTGGGGGGTCTGTACTAATGAAGGGGGGATTTGTCCTGGGGGGTCTGTACTAATGGAGGGATTTGTCCTGGGGGTCTGTACTAATGGAGGGGGGGTTTGCCCTGGGGGGTCTGTACTAATGGAGGGGGGTTGTCCTTTGGGGTCTGTACTAATGGAGGGGGTTGTCCTGGGGGGTCTGTACTAATGAAGGGGGGGTTGTCCTGGGGGGTCTGTACTAATGAATGGGGGATTTATCCTGGGGGGTCTGTACTAATGGAGGGGGGTTTCTCCTGGAGGGTCTGTACTAATGGAGAGAGGATTTGTCCTTGGGGGGTCTGTACTAATGGAGAGGGGATTTGCCCTGGGGGGTTCTGTACTAAAGGAGGGGGGATTTGTCCTGGGGGGGTCTGTACTAATGGAGGGGGGAAGTTTGTCCGGGGGGGTCTGTACTAATGGAGGGGGGTTGTCCTGGGGGGGTCTGTACAAATGGAGGGGGGTTTGTCCTGGTGGGGGGGCTGTACTAATGGAGGGGGGTTTGTCCTGGTGGGGGGTCTGCACTAATGGAAGGGGGGGTTGTCCTGGGGGTCTGTACTAATGAAGGGGGGATTTGTCCTGTGGGGGTCTGTACTAGTGGAGGGGGGTTCTCCTGGGGGGTCTGTAGTATTGGAGGGGGTTTGTCCTGGGGGGGTCTGTACTAATGGAGGGGGGGTTTGTCCTGGGGGTCTGTACTAATGAAGGGGGAATTTTTCCTGTGGGGGTCTGTACTAGTGGAGGGGGGTTCTCCTGGGGGGTCTGTACTAATGGAGGGGGTTTGTCCTGGGGGGTCTGTACTAATAGAGAGGGGTTTGTCCTGGGGGTCTGTAGTAATGGAGGGGGCTTTGTCCTGGGGGGGTCTATACTGATGAAGGGGGGGTCTGTACTGAGAGAGGGGTTTATACTTAGTGGGGGGTCTGCACTGATGAAGGGGGGTCTATACTTAGTGGAGGGGGGTCTATACTGAGGGGCGACTAAAGTTGGTGGAAGGGGGGTGACACCATGTTATACCGCACGTGGTGACACCAACCCTAGTGACATCACTGCAGCTGCGGGCTCTTCTTTCGCCCCTTCCCCTCCCTCTCCCTCTCCTCCGCACGTGCACTGCTATACTAGTGAGCGGCGCTGGCCAGCACAGCCTCCCACTATGTTTCTTCCCCACCTTCATATCAGTCAGGGAAAAAATAGAATAGAAAAAGGAGCAGAGAAGAGGATTGTGGGACATGTAGTCCCGAGGACTGGCAGCCCCACTGTAACACGGAAACTGCAGCCAACACAGCAGGCTCAGCTGAATGGGAGAGAGAGAGATACAGGAGCCTGGGAAAGCTTTCAGGGAAGTACACCCAGGACTCCAGAGGGAGAGGGCAGTGCTGAGGGAACACCATCAGAGAGGGAACCCCACTGCCCTGCGCCACCAAAGGGAAAGACACACAGTCTAGCGCCATCCCTGGCGGAGAAAGGAATGGAGTCACTGCCAGAATACAGATCTGGGTGCTACCCAGTGGATTCGCCACGGGCAATTCAGAGTGAGCTGACTCCTGATCAGAGGAACCATCGCTGGGTCAGGTGAGAGGGCCGATCGGCCATTATCTACTAACGTCCATAGGAACTGCAGTCTCTGACCATCTCCTGTATTATATCTGCAGTCTCTGACCATCTCTTGTACCATGTCTGCAGTCTCTGACCATCTCCTGTACTATGTCTGCAGTCTCTGACTGTCTCTTGTATCATGTCTGCAGTCTCTGATCATCTCCTGTACCATGTCTGCAGTCTCTGATCATCTCCTGTACTATGTCTGCAGTCTCTGATCATCTCCTGTACTATGTCTGCAGTCTCTGATCAACTCTTGTACCATGTCTGCAGTCTCTGATCATCTCCTGTACTATGTCTGCAGTCTCTGATCATCTCCTGTACTATGTCTGCAGTCTCTGATCAACTCTTGTACCATGTCTGCAGTCTCTGATCATCTCCTGTACTATGTCTTCAGTCTCTGATCATCCCCTGTATTATGTCTGTAGTCTCTGACCAACTCCTGTACCATGTCTGCAGTCTCTGACCATCTCCTGTACTATGTCTGCAGTCTCTGACTGTCTCTTGTATCATGTCTACAGTCTCTGACTGTCTCTTGTATCATGTCTGCAGTCTCTGATCATCTCCTGTACTATGTCTGCAGTCTCTGACCATCTCTTGTATCATGTCTGCAATCTCTGACCAGCTTCTGTACCATGTCTGCAGTCTCTGACCATCTCTTGTATCATGTCTGCAATCTCTGACCAGCTTCTGTACCATGTCTGCAGTGTCTGACTGTCTCTTGTATCATGTCTGCAGTCTCTGACCATCTATTCTATCTTGTCTGTAGTCTCCGACCATCTCCTGTATTATGTCTGCAGTTTCTGACCATCTCCTGTACTATGTCTGCAGTCTCTGACTGTCTCTTGTATCATGTCTACAGTCTCTGACCATCTCCTGTACTATGTCTGCAGTCTCTGACCATCTCCTGTACTATATCTGCAATCTCTGATCATGTCCTGTACCATGTATGCAGTCTCTGATCATCTCCTGTACTATGTCTACAGTCTCTGATCATCTCCTGTACCATGTCTGCAGTCTCTGATCATCTCCTGTACCATGTCTGCAGTCTCTGATCATCTCCTGTAGTATGTCTGCAGTCTCTGATCATCTCCTGTATTTTGTCTGCAGTCTCTGACCATCTCCTGTACTATGTCTGCAGTCTCTGATCATCTCCTGTATCATGTCTGCAGTCTCTGACCATCTCTTGTATCATGTCTGCAGTCTTTGACCGTATCCTTTATTATGTCTGGGGACTCTTTCTAACAGAAGCCCTCTCTGTGTGCATCAGAGAAACTCCCCTCCAGGTCTCATTAGTGTTCTCTCTTCCTGTATATTCTTTATTGTTAAGAGATCATGGGAGGATTTCAGGGTAACAAAGACTTCTTAGGGGAGCAGCTCTGTATTTGAGTCGTTGCCATAGAATCATTTGTAAAGGGGAGGAGTTGGTAAGATGACCACGCCCATGTGGGGGCGCCAGAAATATTTCTGCACCCAGGCGTCTGTGACTCTAGGATCGGCCCTGGCTCCACCTCACCTTCCGAATCCAAATACAGTAAGCCGGCTGCATGAGAGGCATTTTCTGTATGTCCTCCTGAGTACCCCTACCCAACAAGCCCCCCAAAGAAGATGTCATGTCTGCAGCAAGTGCGGATATAGGCATGACACCCGCTATTATTGTCCCTCCTGTCATGACAATCCTGGTCTTTGTATTGGTGAATGTTTTGAACGCTACCATACACTAGTTGAGTATTAGCGTAGGGTACAGACTAGGACACACTTACACAGGGTCTCCCAAGATGCCATTGCATTTTGAGAGACCAGAACCTGGAACAGTTAGTTACAACATTACAGTTAGAAAAAAAAAGTGTAAAAAAACAAAGTAAAAAAAAAAAAAAAAAACACAAAAAAATATAATATAATAAAATAAAAAAGACAAAAATAGTTGTTGTTTTATTGTTCTCTCTCTCTTTCCCTATTCTCTCTTTGTTGTTATTATGTTTTATCATGTTTGCTTTTCAAGTATGTAATTTTTTTTATACTTTACTGTTACTGTTTACTGTGTTTTATTGTTAACCATTTTTTTGTTTTCAGGTACGCCATTCAGTTGCAGCACGGATTTATTTACCTTGACAGCAACAGTGTTTGCTCCCACGATACATAAAGCTGTGACTCCAGCACTGTAGGAAAAAAAAAAAAAGAGCATATATGCCGAAGCATGGGGGCAGCAGGGGTAGGGGAGCAATTTGCTCCTAACTTTTGGGGCAGATGCCCCCATGCTTCGGCCTATATTTTTTAGGCAATTCAGCTGCAGCACTGATTTATTTACCTTGACAGCAACAGCGTTTGCTCCCATGATACATAAAGCCGTGACTCCAGCACTGTAGGAGGTGATTTCACCACCACAGTTAAAAACAAAATGGTGCATGTATGCCCATCATTAGAAGTAAGTGGAAGAAGGGAGGTATTCTAATGGTGGGCATACCCACCGATCAATCTATTTTTTTCATGCAGCCCACAGGCTGCATGAAAAAAAGATTACAACATATGCCCAACAATATATGCCCAACAAGGACCAGCAACGTACTGGTATGTTGCTGGACTTTGAGTGGTTATACCAGAATGATGCCTGCGGGTTTAGGTATTATCTTGGTATCATTATTTTCAGCCAGCAGTCGGCTTTCATGTAAAAGCAATCCTAGTGGCTAATTAGCCTCTAGACTGCTTTTACAAGCAGTCGGAGGGAATGTCCCCCCCACCATCTTCCATGGTTTTCTCTGGCTCTCCTGTCCCAACAGGGAACCTGAGAATGCAGCCGGTGATTCTGCCAGCTGACCATAGAGCCGATCAGAGACCAGAATGGCTCCAATCATTTCTATGGCCTAAGAAACCGGAAGCGATGAGCATTTCATTACTTAGATTTTGCCGGATGTAAACAGCGCCACTGGGAAATTGGGAAACCATTTTATCACACCGATCTTGGTGTGGTCAAGAACTTTGAGGGCAAAGGAGAGATCTAGGGTCTAATAGACCCCAATTTTTTCAAAAAAGCGTACCTGTCACTACCTATTGCTAGCATAGGGGATATTTACATTCCCTGAGATAACAATACAAATGATAACAAAAAAATGAAAGAAACAGTTTAAAAATAAAATAAAAAAGCAAAATAAATAATAAAAAAGCACCCCTATCCCCCCTGCTCTCGTGCAAAGGCGAACGCAAGCGTCGGTCTGGCGTCATATGTAAACAGCAATTTCACCATGCATGTGAGGTATCACCATGAAGGTCAGATCGAGGGCAGTAATTTTAGCAGTAGACCTCCTCTGTAAATCAAAAGTGGTAACCTGTAAAGGCTTTTAAAGGTTTTTAAAAATGTATGTAGTTTGTCCCCTCTGCACATTTGTGTGCAATTTTAAAGCATGTCGTGTTTGGTATCCATGTACTTGGCCTAAGATCATCTTTTTTATTTCATCAAACATTTTGGCAATATAGTGTGTTTTAGTGCATTCAAATTAAAAAAAATGTGTTTTTTAAAAAAAAAATGTGTTTGAAAAATCGCTGCGCAAATACTGTGTGAAAAAAATGAAATACCCACCATTTTAATCTGTAGGGCCTTTGCTATTAAAAAAAAAAATATATATAATGTTTGGGGGTTCAAAGTCATTTTCAAAAAAAAAAATTTTTTATGTAAACAAAAAGTGTCAGAAAGGGCTTTGTCTTCAAGTGGTTAGAAGAGTGGGTGATGTGTGACATAAGCTTCTAAATGTTGTGCATAAAATGCCAGGACAGTTCAAACCCCCCCAAATGACCCCATTTTTTAAAGTAGACACCCCAAGCTATTTGCTGAGAGGCATTTCGAGTTCATGGAATATTTTATATTTTGACACAAGTTGCAGGTAAAAGACAATTTTTTTTCACAAAGTTGTCACTAAATGATATATTGCTCAGATATACCATGGGCATATGTGAAATTACACCCCAAAATATATTCTGTTGCTTCTCCTGAGTACGGGGATACCACATGTGTGAGACTTTTTGGGAGCCTAGCTGCGTACGGGACCCCGAAAACCAAGCACTGCCTTAAGGCTTTCTAAGGTTGTAAATGTTTTATTTTACTCCTCGCTGCCTATCACAGTTTCAGAGGCCATGGAATGCCAAGATGGCACAACCCCCCCCCCCCCAAATGACCACATTTTGTAAAGTAGACACCCCAAGATATTTGCTGAGAGGTATGGTGAGTATTTTGCAGACCTCGCTTTTTGTCACATAGTTTTGAAAATTGAAAAAAGAAAAAAAAAATGTCTTTTCTTTCTTCATTTTCAAAAACAAATTAGAGCTGCAAAATATTCACCATACCTCTCAGCAAATAGCTTGGGGTGTCTACTTTCCAAAATGGGGTCATTTGGGGGGTTTTGTGCTATCTTGGCATTTTATGGCCTTTGAAGCTGTGATAGGTAGTGAGGAGTGAAATCAAAAATTTACACCCTCAGAAATCCTGAAGGTGGTGATTGGTTTTCTGGGGCCCTGTACGTGGCTAGGCTCTCAAAAAGTCCCACACATGTGGTATCCCCATACTCAGGAGAAGCAGCAGAATGTATTTTGAGGTGTAATTCCACATATGCCCATGGCATGTTTGAGCAATATATCATTTAGTGACAACTTTGTGCAAAAAAAAAAAAAAAAGTTTGTCATTTTCCCGCAACTTGTGGCAAAATATAAAATATTCCATGGACTCAACATGCCTCTCAGCAAACAGCTTGAGATATCTACTTTCCAAAATGGGGTCATGGGGGGGAGGGGATTTGTGCCATCTTGGCATTTTATGGCCTTCAAAACTGTGATAGGTTGTAGACATGTGCACACTGAAATATTTCGTTTCGGAATTTCGTTTTCGTCTGAAAAATAAATTTATTTAGTTACTCCCGAAATTCGTTTTTATTTATTTCGTTTTTCGTTAAAAATTGCATTCGTCCGAAAATCCAAATTAAGGTCGAATCTGTCATTGAAGGCTTATGGTGTCTGTCGAATGTTCAAAGAAGATTCGACGGAGCAGCTAAACTGTACAACGCCGTATAGTTTACCTGCTCCGTCGAATCTTCTTAGAACTTTCAACAGACACCATAAGCCAAAGTACGTGTGTACTTAGTTCTAGCTATTTTACTGCTCCACCTCTTTGGTTACAATCAGCCAATAACATTCATCATCATCATTATTTTTATTTATCTTTTCTCCCCTATGTCGAATCTTTTCTCCTCTACGTTGAATCTTTCCTCCCCTACGTCGAATCTTTCCTCCCCTACGTCGAATCTTTTCTCTCTACGTCGAATCTTTTCTCTCTATGTAGAATAATCTTGGACTAATAGAGCTAAGGTTAGGCACATTCGACCACAGGTTTGATGGACACAGATTGTTATTGTCATCATCATATCGAATCTCCTATCTATATCGAACTGTTGTAGCAACGAAAACGAAAATAAAGCATTTATTTATGTCGGATCTTTCGTTTTTCGGACTCTGCACTTTTGTTATCGTTTGTTAAAACGATAACGAAAATACCTGAAATTCGGACGAAAATGCATTCGGACGAAAACGAATGCACATGTCTAATAGGTTGTGAGGAGTGAAATAAAAAAATGTACGCCCTTAGAAATCCTGAAGGCTGTGCTTGGTTTTCAGGGCCCTTCCATGCACCGATCAATGCTGAGCACCAGAGGCTTGTGAGAGTTGCAGTGGCCAGATGTCACTTCCAGTTCAGGTGTCTGTTTTACAGAATTGGCACAGCCTGAGGAATATTTTTGATGATCTTGTTGGCAGTGGTGGTATATTGGACCTGGTGGCACATGAAGGCATTTCAATTTGCCTTCTTTAGCCTATGAGCTGGGCTGTCTATGGATCAGAAAATCTTTGTGCCTATACAAATTCAACAAGAACTGGAATTTTGGACATTGCCACTGTGCTTCTTTCAAAGGCATGCCTCGCAGCCCAGGAGATAGGATGATTCTGATGCCAGTCTCTGGGCCTGGGGAGTCCACAATCTGAAGAAACAAGGGCAAGGCCATTGGAGCATAGTGAAGCGCAGACACCCCAAGTATCTTGAATGGAATTAAGTCTTTTTCTAGTATTGCAAGCCTTTCAGGATCTTCAAGGAGGCCTGAGTAAGGTTGACAACAAGACAGAGAACCACTTACAGTCAGTTAAGGTTGGTCTTCTTGCCAGGGAAGCAAATTCAATAATTGGTTCCGTTAGGCAGAATATTTTTTTCAACAAATGCCTCATACCAATATTGGCCCTATGGGGCATTCCTCTAGAAGTTCTCAGGTAGACTTCACTAAACGTGCAGCTTCTAATATTTGCAACAGGATACCAATGCAAAGACTCTGTCATACAAAATAGGTTCACAGTGCCATCTTTGCCTCTGTTTGAATGAAATCTTTTATGGCAAGGTCAGTAATAGCACCCCAATCCAATGAGACTATTTTTAACTTTAATAGCCTGGCTAGAGAATATGCTACACTAGAGGTGCAGGGAGTCTCATCTGAGGTCACTCAGATCTTGGTGATCAGAAGATCATCCATGAACGCTACATAAGAGAGGATGTGAAAGAAGTTTATTTTGTTTGCTCAGCAAAAGCTTTCTCTCCTATGTTCCCTGCTCTAACCAATATCCTTGACTCTTCACAACTAGTGCTAGAGGTTGGACTGGCATACAACTCCATTTAAGGTACAGATCTCTACTTTATCTTTTCACAGGCTGCAGATGAGTGCAAATGCCAGTGACCAGATGCTTCTTCCAGATGGCAATATATATATGACCTTGAGGGAAATCCTTGTTCCTTCTGTGGGACATAGGCTTGGATCTGAGAGCACCCTTTGCTCCAATAGGTTTCATTTGCATTGAAGTACCTCACGATAAAACTAGTTCTCCTGACAGCACCTACTTCAGACAGAAGGATGTTGAAGATTGCAACGCTTTCCTGCAAGGGCCCTTTGGTGTCTTTTTATCTTTTCTTTTATACCAAAGATAGGGATACAATGCCTATCTCCAAAGTTCAATGTTAAAGTGGTATCCAGTTTCCAGAACAACTGGGAAGTAGTCCCTCCAAGTTTTCACACAAGAGTCACTGAGTGCAAAGCAGTAAGACTTCTGTTTTCTTACACATGGTCAAGTTACTAACAGTGTACCTGGTCAAAAGAGGAAAGTGTACACTCTTTTCATTTAGAAGCCATCAGGCCCTCAAGAGTCCTCCACCCTTGGGTTGCCAGGGTGATTAGATTGGCATGCAGGAAGTACGCTTTTCTACTCTGAAACAATTGCAAGCCTATTTGACTAGAGGGGTGGCAGCCTTTGGGGCAGTGGTATATCCCATTGTGTGCTGACGTGAGATGGGCCAGGAAAATGGAAAATTGTTATCAAATACTTACCATAATTTTACTTTCCTGACCCATCCTTACATCAGCACAGCACTCCCTCCCTGGTGGCCTGTCACAGGCTAGGCTGTATTTTATTCAACTTGGAACAGGTGGTCATGTGGGGCTCTGGAGGAGGTGTTAACCCGTTGTGTGCTGACATGAGGATGGGCCAGGAAAGGAAAATTAAGGTCAGTATTTGATGACAATTTTCCGTTTCCAACTCTTGTCTCCCATGTACGTTTTCAGAACAAGGCAAAATATACATTTTGTCACTGAGTGTTATCAATCACCACTCAATAAAATGAGACTACTTGGATCAAATCTAGATATGTGAAGATTATTTTAGCTAGCTCTGTCCATTATAATATCGTGGATATGTGAGAAAACCCTGGATTAAACTAAACAGTTGGTAATATTTTTATATGATATGCATATACTGTAACTATTTTTATTTCATTAACTTACAGTACAGTCCTTTCCTCTCCAAGACTGTATACTGACATGCAAGGGATTAACATAGTACATAGTTACATATAGTTACATAGTTAATCTGGCTGAAAAAAGACTACAACTTCATCTAGTTCAACCAACATAAAAAAAACATCCACACACACACACAACTAGAAAACCTTTGTATACACTATCCTATACCCATAGTTGACCCAGAGGAAGGCAACCCCCCTCCCTGATAAAGAATGATCAAATTTGCTCAAGCAGGGGAAAAAATAACTTCCTGATCCCCCAAGAGGCAATCAGATATTCCCTGGATCAACTTTACCTATAAATATTAGTATCCAGTACTATTGTGTGTATCTAGGAAAGAATCCAGGCCTTTTTTTAAAACAATCTACTGAGCTGGCCAGAACCAGCTCTTGAGGGCGTCTATTCCACATATTCACAGCTCTTACTGTATTTGAAGATTAAATCTCTTTTCTGTCAAAAAAACAGACAGACAGAAGTACAGTTACATTTCATTTTTTTAATTAACAATACAAAAAGGTAAACAGAGTAAACGTAGTCAAAACATAGCCAGAGTTCAGGAACTGGAACGGATAGTCAGACAAGCCAAAACATCAGGGAGCCAAAGATGAGCGTAGTAGAAAATCAAGCAGGATCTGGAGCCAGAAGGAATGTCAGCCAAGCAAGTCTTTAACAGGAACACAGGAGAGCATCTCTAGAGATGTCACCAAGGCGAAGGAAGAGATCATCTGGGCTGGACGGCTTAAGTAGGCAGGACTGACGAGCAGGATATCATTAACAGGTGAGTCACTGTGATAATATAGGAGCTGGCAATTAGCTGACAGCTGAGCGGCCAGCTCAGAGAAGGAAGGGCTGAGGCCAACCCTGACACTTTTCCTTCAAACGTAAAGGGTCCCTCCTTGTCCACTGGGATGAATTTAAAGTGAATAACTCTAAACCATGTTCACAATATGGACCATTTGTGTAGTTATACAGTACATGTTGATCATTCCTCCCTTACTCTTCTCTTCTCAAGAGGGAATATATTCAGTTCAAAACTGAACTGCATATTCCAGATGAGGTCTTACAAATGATTTATACAGGGGAAAAAATATGTCTCTCTGCGGTCTATACCTCTTTTACTACAAGAAGGGATTTTGCTCACTTTGGAAACCGCAGCTTGGCATTCCATGCCATTATTAAGCTTATGATCTACCAAAACACACTGATCCTTCTCTGCCATTGATTCCCCCAGTTGTATACCTCCTGATGCATGCATATTTTTAGCCCCCAAGTGCATAACTTTACATTTATCAAAATTAAAACTCATTTGCCACACAGTTGCTCAATTAAGCAATGCATTGAGATCAGCTTGTAAGTTGGAGATATCCTGAAAGGATGTTATTCCACTGCATAGCTTAGTGTCACCTGCAAAGACTAAAATGGTACTTTTAATCCCAGACTCTATATCATTTGTGTAATTTAATTTGTATGTTTTTAAACGGGTCTCCTGCAGGCAAATAATAGATGGGGAAAACAGTTTCAATGTAGTGAACATTGCTTGTCTCTTTACTGGGTATCGCTTAACCCCCAATATTCCAAGATACTAGAACTTGCATTTGAGTTAGCATATTACTTTGATATCACTTTACTTTGATTTACTTTACTTTGATATCAAGCTTTAGGACCATAAATCTAGATCTAATAGTCCTTTCTAACAATGAAAATAAGTCCCTTCTTTGTGAGGAGAAAATTGCTATATTAATTTTAGCTATTTGGTGAGTGCCTAAAAAAATCTATATTAAAAATAAATCAACAACAACACCAAAAAAAAGAGTACAAAGAAAGAAGAAAATAAAAAAAAAAACTATCCCTCTCAATAGCCACTTCCTGAGGGGTCTTGTATATGAAAACATCACAATATAAACATAAACCTTTTTTTTATTAATTGAAAGCAAATCTTGAAAATTGTTTAAAAAAGATATCCAAAAAGTTAACATATATCTATGTATATTCCTACAAAAACAAAAAACAAAAATTAACAACCAAACATTTCCCACATGAACAAAATAGAGAGCGTCCATTCATTAATTTTACTGGACTTTCTCCCCCGGCTCTATATAAAGAAAGAAAAAATCAAGCTGACCTCCTCCCATATGTGAAAAGAGAGAGAGAGAAGAGAGGAAAAAAAAGGAAGAGATCCTTTCTCTCTTCCCCCATCCATTTTATTTATAATACCTATCAACCCATTCGGTGGCAGCCTGTGGATTATCAAAAAAATGTGCAGCTTCATTTACCTCCAATCTTAATTTAGCAGGGTATAGCATTGAATATGTCAATTGCAGGGTCTGAAGTCTTTTTTTTTTACATCTTGATATTTAACACACTGTTTTTGTACATCAGGAGACAAGTCCAGAAAGAAGATAACTTTAGTTCCATTAAAAAAGAACTTCCTTCAATAATCTGACTCTTCTAAGAACAGAATCTCAGTCTCGTTGATTGAGTAGTCGTATTAGAAATGGCTGTGGTGGTGTACCTTCTGGTAAAAGCTTACTAGGTACCCAATGTGCTCTTTCAACTGCGAGAGCACAGTGCATTAGCGTCTGATGATTGGCCAAAACATGCACTTAACCTGCATGCTTTGGCCAATCACAGTGCGTTCTGCTGAGAGAGCCATAACTGGCCAAAGGCAGGGTGCATTTGGCCAATCATGGCTCAGGGAGACTAAGTCCATGCCCCACACTATATAAGGTTGCTTATAGAGCAGCTGCGTGTAGTGTTTTTGGCGTGGACAGAGAGATAGCTTGAGCTACATTAGTCAGGTAGGTTATTTAATTAGTTGCAGTGTATCTGATATATATATATATATATATATATATATATATATATATATATATATATATATACACAGTCAGTCTAGTGTGTGTGTGTGTATATATATATTAAATAAATTAACAAATTAGAAGGCCAGTATGGTGGCCTGAATTTATGGGAGGGGCCCGGAGGGTATTTAAGCCGAACACTCCCCCTTGCTCTTTGTTGGTTCCAGTGCACGATACTACACATCACTAGGCCAACTCTTCCCAGCTGACCTGGTGTTCGTGAGTCTGTGTGTTCAATTACAAGTGAGTTGAGGCTTCTCCATTCATGGTCTTCGAAGGCGGTTCTTGTTTGCTGTTGCAGGTAGGGTTCGAACCTTTTCATTCATACGCAATGTTACAATTTGTACTCGGAGTCAATCTGTGGATAGTGTAGGCAAGGAACAAAGAGCAACAGAGAACATAGACCTGAAGTGTGCTATGGTCACGTGGTCAGTATGCCTAAAAGGGGGTATACCCAAGTATGAAATGAAATAAAATGAAAAGAAAAAGGGGAACGGGAGGGTGGGACATGAGAGCCTACGACCACAAG
The DNA here is from genome assembly GCF_042186555.1 of Aquarana catesbeiana. Classification (NCBI taxonomy): domain Eukaryota; kingdom Metazoa; phylum Chordata; class Amphibia; order Anura; family Ranidae; genus Aquarana; species Aquarana catesbeiana. The sequence continues at coordinate 462,280,872 of NC_133326.1, read as the reverse complement.
GGAGGAGGCAAAGGAGGGCAGGCTTTATGCAGCCTGACTCCTCCTACAACTACAGGCTGACCTGCGGTCAGCCTTACACTTGTACTTGGAGTCAATCTGTGGATAGTGTAGGCAAGGAACAAAGAGCAACAGAGAACATAGACCTGAAGTGTGACCGTAAAGCCTGGAAAACATCCCAAGCAGTGTCATGAGCCTTCCTGGTATTCAAAATAAAGACTTACGATCAAGCCTGCTGCGTCCGCCAAATAGAAACCCAATCCATAACAAATGCTGGAAATCAAAGAGAAGGCATGATGCCAGCATCTGCATTCTAGACCTGGGCCTACTGGTACCAGCCTAGGCACCAAGAGGGTTCCGGAATCCACTAAAGCCCCTGAGCCAGTAGAAGCTGCAATAGGCTGACTTACCAATAGTTCCATACAATGGCCACTCCTGGCCGGACGTAGCTGGGAATTAAAGGTCGTGTGAATTTGGGACAGGGAAAAACCACAGTCCGCCAGGTAACCTGCTCCGCACTCACGCTCGACGTGCAAGGAAACAGTAACCTAAATAGCTAGGTTTACCAAGCCAAAGCCGGGAAAGCAATCCCCTGTATTGCAATACTGCTGTCAGGTCAAAGAGTGCTAGCTATGTGTAAAAAGGACCAGGTTCTGAGAGAGGGTGAGCTACCGTGCTCCGACCCCCCCAGCTGAAGAAAGGAGGGATAGAAGCAAAGTCACCAAAATCCGCTGCTTGAGACATGACCTGCATAACCGGAACTTGCAACCTAAAAACGTGTCCGGGTGCTGAAGTAGATGGTAAGATGTAAATTTATGAAACAGAAACCGAGATATAAAGAATGTAACCCGGATAAGAAGACTTGCTGCTGCCCATGCCAATTAAAACCTGACCAACTCAACTGTGAGGACAAAACCTATGAACGGTACCCAGCAAAATGATGAAAAAAAATAGAACCCATGAACTGAGTGGAAATGACACACAACTGGGTCAGCAACATAAACTGAGAGAAACGTGAGCCGACTGAGAAACCTGTGACAGGAATGTAAGCTGCATGAAGGAACGAGAAACATGCATAACGCAAGCTGACGAAAACATGAGCAGCATGCGAACCGAGGCTGCAAGAAAACACAAACTACATAAGAAACGCCGGTAGCACGAGAACGTGAATTGATGAACAACGTGAGAAACATGAGAGACGAGAGTAACATGGGAAAACATGAGAAACCTGAGAAAACTAGAGAAACATGAATACATGAGTTGGCATAGAAACAATGAATTGCATGAGAAACGTAAATTGCATGAGAAATGTAAATTGCATGAGAAACGTAAATTGCATGAGAAACGTAAATTGCATGAGAGACGAAAATTGCATGAGAGACGAAAATTGCATGAGAAATGAAAATCGCATGAGAAACGTAAATTGCATGAGAAATGTAAATTGCATGAGAAACGTAAATTGCATTAGAAAACGTAAATTGCATGAGAAACATAAATTGCATGAGAAAACGTAAATGGCATGAGAAACGTAAATTGCATGAGAAATGTAAATTGCATGAGAAACGTGAGTTTGTACGAAATACATAAGCAGCATAAGAACAGATGAGGAGACTTGCCACCGAACAAGCCAATTAAAAACGATTACCTCAATCTGTTAAACCCATAGACATAATGGGTAACCTGCAGTGGCAGAACATGGACAACCCAGCTGTGTGAAAGCAACCAGATAACATTACAGACAACCAGCCCATGACATAACACCCCTGGTACCTGACAAGTATGATGATGTGGGTACAGAAATGACAAGACCAAGAGCGCAAGAATGTGAACCTAATAACGACACCACCCTACTGTATGCAGTAAGCGAGCCTGAGCAACCTGCAGCACCAGGACAGGAAATTAAAACGAACACTCAGGGCTAAGGTACCCACAGACCGTGGTGGGTAGTAGTAAAGGTGTAATGGTGAACATGCACGCATGACGTATGGAAAACAGGCGGGAAGATTGTGGGACAACAATCAATTAAAACAAAACCTCAGCCCGTATGGATCTGTAGACGTGACAGACCCTGGATGTGAGCACTAGCTAATGGAAATGCAGCGAACGAAAGGCCATGACATAAAAAGGCATATGACATAAAACGTGAGATAGCATGGGAAAACATGGGAAAACGAGAGAAACATGGGAAAACGAGAGAAGCATGGGAAAACGAGAGAAGCATGGGAAAACGTGAGAAACGTAAGAAACATGGAAAAACGTGAGAAGCGTGGGAAAACGTGAGAAGCATAGGAAACGTGAGAAGCATGGGAAAATGTGAGAAGCATGGAAAAACATGAGAAGCATGGGAAACGTGAGAAGCATGGGAAACGTGAGAATCATGGGAAACGTGAGAAGCATGGGAAATGTAAGAAACATGGGAACTGTAAGAAACATGGGAAACGTGAGAAAAACATGAATAGACATAAGAAGTGACAAATTGCATGAGAAACCATAATTGCATGAGAAACTGTACATTTCATGAGAAACCGTAAATTGCATGAGAAACCGTACATTTCATGAGAAACCGTAACGAAGCATGAGAAACCGTAACAAAGCATGAGAAACTGTAACAAAACATGAGAAACCGTAAATTGTATGTAAACCGTAAAATGCATGAGAAACCGTAAATTACATAAGAAACCGTAAAATGCATGAAAAAACGTAAAATGCATGAGAAACCGTAAATCGCATGAGAAACTGTAAAATGCATGAAAACCGTAAAATGAATGAGAAACCATAAAATGCATGAGAAACCGTAAATTGCATGAAAACCATTAAATGCATGAGAAACCATAAATTACATGAGAAACCGTAAATTGCGTGTCCCCCAAAGGACCCCCACAGAATATAATGAGATGAGAGGCGATGAGCAAGTGTCATGACAACCCCACAGCCTGAATTAACCCCTGAAACCTGTGCTTATGTAGGTGAAAAGGCAGCACCCGCAGGCTGCCCTGTCTGCAAACTGTACTACCATGGACACGCCCATCTGCAGCCTTGCAGCATGAGGATACACTGTGCCCACTGATAGGCGAAGACGCTGATGACTTGTGAAGGAGCTTTTGTACTGGTTGCCATTAAGGAATAGGATTGGGAGATGCTCAGATCCCGACTGGACCCTGAAATGGGGAGAGTAGTGGCAACTGGGTCGGGATGTACAGGAGCCCTAAGCCCCAGTGATCAGGAGAGGGAGCCTCCCCATCCCACCGTTGAGCCGGAAATAGTCGCACCACCACCGGAGAGGGAATGAGACCGCCATCCTTGGGGGGACAGCGGGGAGCCCTCCAGCCAGTAGATGCCCGGCAGTCCAGGTGGAGGTGGCCACCTGCCCGTGGACCCCCCTCGACCAAAACTCAACGCTGCATGTAAAAGCAGGTTTACATACCCCACTGCTTCCAGCCTAATGCCAAGTACCAGCCTCCTCCATTTTTAATGCATTAAATGCCTTTGCAAACCCAGCTGTTACCTTGTAAAAAAACAGTGACATAATAACAATTGTGCTCATAACCGCCAATAGCGAGAGAGGAGCAGGCAGGCAGCTGGCCGACCTTCCCCCACAGCGTGAGCACCGGGATGGTGGCTCCCACGTGGAGCCGGAACTGCACAGGGAGAGGAACAGACAGGCGGCCGATCACCCCCCCCGGCGTGAGCACCGGGAGGAGCGGACAGGCGGCCCCCTTATGGAACCTGAGCAGCACAAGGAGAGGAGCAGACGTGCGGCCAAACACCCCCCTCCCCCCAGCGTGAACACCAGGAGAAGCGGGTGGGTGGCCCCCTCGTGGAGCCAGATAACCCTGGGGTGATACGAAGGTGGGCGGGCGGTCTCCCAGGTGGTGCCTGGTGTGAGCACCGAGAGAAGAACCGCCGCTGCAACCATTGTAGCAGCCGACCGTCGCTCCGCAATGGACCCGGAAGTGACGTGAAACAAGCCACACCTCCACCCCCTTCTGACCATCCCAACTCAGACACGAGAGCCTACGACCACAAGGGAGGAGGCAAAGGAGGGCAGGCTTTATGCAGCCTGACTCCTCCTACAAATACAGGCTGTACCATTTCCAACAGTTGTTTGTAACATGGGAACCTTCTTATCACCTGCCATAGCCTTTCCCCCATCTTTCTCCACTCCACTCACCAATAGGGACTGAGCCCTGTCTGCCCTGTCTGCCCCATTATTATCTAATTCATCCTACCCCCTCAATCCTAGTTTAAATACTCCTGCAGCCTTCCCATAAACCTCTCCCCCAGCACAGCAGACCCCTTTCCATTTAGGTGCAAACCATCTTTAGCATATAGGTTGTACCCCAATGAAAAATCAGCCCCATGCATTCAATTTTCTGTTCTCTCTCTGTCTTTCTTGTGTTGGGCATGGCACAGGCAATATATCAGAGAATATCATTTTGGAGGTCCTTCCCTTCGACTTGCAGCCTAGTTCTTTAAACTGATTCTGAAGGAGCCTCCACCTTCCATGTATTCTGTCATTGGTTCCAACATAGACCAAGACAGCTGGGTCATGCCCAACCTATCCTAGTAATGTATTAACCTCATCCACCACATGTCAAAACCTGACACCAGGGAGACAGCAAACCATTCAGCGGAGATAATCCTGGTGAAAAAATTATTCTATCAGTCTTTCTGATTATAGAATCCCCTTTTACCACCAACTATCTAGGTCCTCCTACCCTGCCCTCCCCACCCTTACTAGATGGCCTGCTCTCCTGGCTGTTAGAATATGCGAAAGGTTAAAAACAAGGAAAACAAGGAAAACATTTACAAGGAAACATTTACATTTGGAGATTACACATAATAATAATAATAATAATAATAATAATAATAATAACAGTTATTATTATTATTATTATCATTTTGCAGTGTTGTTAACTTGCTTTAATATAAAGTTATATTATAGTAGATCAATTTATGAACAGATTAATTGATTAATTAAGTGAAGTGAGTGATTCTGGTCAAACTGGTCAATATTTGATTTGTGAAGCTTGGTTCACGCTCACAATAATAACCAACATAATCATAATATGGCTTAAGAGAACAAGTCTCAGTAGAAAAATAAGGGATATTATTAATTCTTGAACTACAACATCACGTGTCCCCTGCCAAAAATGCTTTCCTTTCTGTTGCCATGAGACAAGTCTGAATATCTTTACCTCATTATTACTAGTCTTGACTTGACAATCAAGGCATTTGTCAAACTGACAGCTTACCACTATAAAAGAAAAGATTTAAAAGTAATTTTTCTTCATTTTATCATTGATTACCATCCATTTGTATAATCACAATAGATTTATAGAAATTCAATGCCTTTATTAATTCAACCCTGCATATTATTATTCGAGCTGATACTGTATATTCTATGCTACATTTTAGCAACTACAGATGAAAGTAGGTTTCTAAACAAAAACTCAAAGTGCATTTAAATCCTAACAAAACTTTTATTTTTTCCTTTTCTGTATGTTAAACATACAATTGAAAACACTTTCTTGTTTAGGTGCAAAAATAAACCTGATTCCGCTAGAAATCCAGTGCTTAGAAATTTCCTAGGCACTCCTCAGTGTTATCACAAAAACTTTTATTAGCTATGCCCATTTTACCCAGTGAAAAGAAAGAGGGGGGGCAAGCGCATGCATTATCTCTGTAATGGAGCTTTCTCTGGTTTACTGATTAATTGGGGCTGATTTAGTAAGAGTTGGTTTTATTTAGCTGTACATGAGTGGGTATTTGAAGGCAACACAGCTAAAGTCATGCCTAAAATGTACATTAAATTACTGTGAGCTGGGGGAAAGGTAGCAGGTACAAAAGATTCCTAGGATGAGTACACTTTTAGGCACAAATAGCAGTCCAGTGCTGTAGTCACAAACAGTGCTGTGATTTATTGGTGCTATACACAAGTCTATATACAGGTACTGTACGGTTTTTCCAAAACTTGCGCCCTAATATCTTAGTGCATCTCAGGTCTACTTTATGGCTAAACATTCCTTTTCTATGATAGCATATTTTCTCTCATGTTCTGTTCAAAAAATATTTATTGGCAGCAATCTACAAACAATAACATATAGTCAGTTGAAAGTAATAAAAGAAAATTACAAATTACAAGCGTATATTTATAACGAAATACAGAGAAGGATGTAATTGTTTTGGAGATCCAGAATTACATAGGATTACACAGACAATCATACATTGATTAATTCTGGGTAGTACTAGTCCCTTAGAGGTGAGGGCCTACTGTAGTAGTAAATAAGAGACAAGAGTATTACTCCATGGGATGAGGATAAGGCAACAGATAGATGTGTTATACCAACTGACTGCGTCACCAACGGTATAGATTGGGTAAGGGAATGTGTAAAAGAAAGGGGGAGAGACAGATGAGTTGAAGAAGTAAGGGAGAGAAGGCAAGAGCTGCCAGAAGAGGGGGTCAGGGTTGTCGTATAGGCCTCCGTCATATTTAGTCATAAACTGTGGGGGTCAGGGAGAGTTAAGGTTCAAGGAGGTGCTTGTCAAAATCCAGTATTTTCTCTCATGTTCATTAAGCTTTCTGCTCAGGTACACCACAGGGTGTTCTTCCCCATTGTATACCTGTGACAATACTGCCCTAATGCCAACATCAGATGCATCTGTCTGAACCAAAAAAACCTTGGAGAAATCGGGGAAGTACAAAACTAGTTGTGCACAAAGGGCCTTTTTCAAGATTTGGAAAGACTCTTCTGCTTCTGGGGACCATCTTACTAGGTGGGCTTGATTTTTGAGTCAAACGTAATTTCGACTCGAACATCAGCTGTTCATTTTTTTTTGTAGAACAAACGAACATATGGGGCACTCGCAGCAAGTTTGCTCGCCGCAGAGCGCCCCATAATGCACTGCGAGATTGCAGTGCATTGACGGCTCCTGATTTGGCCAAAGCATGCACCTGACCTGCATGCTTTGGCCAATCACAGTGCAATGTGCTGTGAGAGCCATGATTGGCCAAAGGCAATTAGGTTATGATTTTTGTCTCCCCTTCTGCGCCACAAGTGTTTCTCTTTTTTTTTTTGGCCTTTCTTATTTCTTTTTACATTTTATTTTATTTTAGTTTTTTTTTGCAGCAGTGAAAAAAAAATTCTCCACAGTTGCTGCGTTGTTATTTTCTTTAAAAAAAAAAAAAAAATTATATATATATATATATATATATATATATATATATATATATATACTGGCAGTCATGTTCCCCCAGCTGCAGCATACTGCCAAGTTTGCTCCAGTGACAAGGAGGGAGGGGATGATGAGGTGCCTGAGAGAACAGAGAAGGAAAGTGAGGAGGAGGAGGAGCCACAACTCAAACGAGGCAGGATGTCCTCCAGGGGCCAGCTTAAGGGCAGCCACCCTATTGCATCACACCACAGAGCTCCACAGGTGCAGGGCGCTGCTGACTCCCCACTGACTTCCAAAATTTCATTGGTGTGGGCTTTTTTCAACACATGTGCAGTAGATTGCAATATCTGTCTGAAGCGTATCAAGCGTGGCCAGAACACCACATGCTTGACAAGACATATGACGACCTGCCATGCAGTCCATTGGCAACAGCACCTGAACGATCCACATCAGAAAAAAATGCAGACTTCTCCTTGCTCCTCATCTGAACCAAGAAGAATGTTGGTAAAGCAATTGGTGCCACAAGTACTTGCAGCCAACCTGATAGCAGTACGGCACCTGTTGATTTCAGCAGGCAAATTTCACTACCCCAGTTGCTGAATCATAAAAAAAAATACTGTCCCAGTCATCAATATGCTCAGTGTCTAAATGCTAGCTTGGCCAAATTGTTATCACTGCAACTGCTACCTTTTCATCTGGTAGACTCTGCCCCCTTTTGTGAATTTGAGGAATGTGCTATACCAAGTGGCAGGTTCCAAAAATACATTTCTTTTCACGTAAGGCCATTCCAGCTCTCTACCATTATGTGGAAGGCAATGAGTTGGCCTCGTTGGACAGGACGGTCAGCAGCAAGGTTCACATTCCTGCTGACTTATGGTCCAGCAGGCATGGTCAGGGACTTTACATTTCCCTCACGGTACACTGGGTAACTCTGATGGCAACTGGGAAAGATGCAGGACAGGGTTCAGTGCTGGAGCTTGTTCCGCCACCACGCCTCCAAAAAGCTGGTGGTGATTCTGCCACACCTGTCTGCTCCACCACCTCCTCTTTTTCTTCCTCTATGGCCTCTACTGCTGAATTGTCCTCTGAACCAGCAGTGCTCCCTAAGCGTTCAAGGGGCTATTCAAGCAGTCAGGCTAAAAAATGCCATGTGGTGCTTCTATTGGTCTGCTTAGGGGACAGGAGCCACACTGGGGCAGAAATTTTATCAGGCTTGCAGGGGCAGGCTCAGAGGTGGTTGACGCCATGGCAGCTTCAGCCAGGAATGCGACAATGGCACCAACCTTCTCTCCGCCCTCCGACATGGACACTTGACACATGTTCCATGCTTGGCACACATCCTGAATTTGGTGGAGTGCAGTGTTTCTGGAACAAATACCCAGGCTTACAAGATCTTCTGAGGCAGAAAAGTTGGTGGCCATTTCCGATGGTCATACAATGCCAGTACTGGGCTGGCTGAAATTTAATGGGAATTCAACCTGTCCACCAACCACCTCATTTGGGACATGCCCACCAGGTGGAACTCAACATTGGCAATGCTGCATCGGCTGCACACACAGCAGAGGGCCATCAATGAGTACCTGTGTGAGTATGGCACAAGAACAGGCTCAGGGGAGCTTGGCTTCTTTTTGCCACGCCAGTGGATACTAATAAAGGATGCATGCACTGTCCTGTCACCATTTGAGGAGGCCACAAGGATGGTGAACAGCAACAATGCATGCATCAGTGACACTGTCCCTCTAGTCTTCCTGCTGGAGCACATGCTTTGTGGCATCATGGACAGGGCATTTGAGGCATAACAGTGGGAGGTTTCCTCTCAAGGCCCACTTTATGCTGATACCATTCCTGCAGGGTCGCCAAACACCCATGATGAAGAGGACGAGGAGGAGGATTGTGTCAGCATGGATGTGGAGGATAACATACAGCAGTCTTCATAGGATGGTTTTTCAGTCCCCAGAAATCCAAGGAGTTGTACATGGCCGAGAAGAGGTAGTTCCTGACAATATCATCCTTAGTGACCCAGAGGACTCAAAATCTCACGCCTCCTCAAACTTATGCTGCATGGGCTCCCTTATTCTGCAAAACCTGCAAGGACCTGATGATTTGTAGTATCAAGCAGAGGGATCATTACTGCATTATTGGCTTTGTTCGGTCAAAGGAAGAGCGGTGGAGAAGGTGGCCGGCTGACCCAGGGCTGTTGGGTTGAAGCAACCATCAGCAGCATTTGCATTATATAGTGCAGGAATATCTAGGGGCAAGAGCAGACTTGGAGACCTTTCCAACTGAGCATCCACTGGATTACTGGATTTTGAGGATAGCCCACTGGCCAGAACTTGAAAAACAGGTGATAGGTCAGGGAACTCCTAACTAGTAGGAGTGTCTATTTGGCTAGTAGTATATTTTTATCTAACGATAATTAATCAACAGTACTACACCCTTGAAGAGACACTTTACCTAATGCCTAGTTGTTAGGAAGACATATACATAACAAAAAAGGTAGGCTCCTCTGAATCAATACATTCATTAAAAATAATCAGGAAAGGGGAAGACAGTGGAAAGAGACCGAAAAGGTCTGGAAAATAGGATTCTTCAACTAGGAACACCCAGGTAGTAGAATAGTTTAAATAGAATTCTTTATTTGTAAACAATTCCACCCACAGTATAAATAATATATCAAATACCTCCACCAATAATTCTAAAATAGTAACAAAGTATACAAAATACAGACACACACCACGCACACACCCCTCATACACTCAAACTCCCTAAGGTAGCCGGCTACCAGTTGAGATAAAAAAATCAGATAGGCCATTAATTAGCAGCTGTAAAAAATAAGGTGCCAAAAAAAGTTTTTAAATTTATCCTCAGCTTTAGGTAGTAGTCTCTATTGAAAAATAGTTAATGTCTGTCCTACCAACCTACTGTCCTACTGGCCAGAACTTGCTCAATATGCAATCAACCTACTTTCCTGTCCCGCATCCAGCATGCTTTCTGAATGGACATTCAGTGCTGCTGGAGGGTTTGTGATGAATCAAAGAGTGCGCCTGTCCAAAGACTCTGTTGATAGGCTTATATTTATCAAAATTAATCAGTCTTGGATCAGCAGCTATCAAGCCCCTGATGCTGATGTAACTGATTGAATTTGCTAGGGATCTGGGATCCCTTGAAGACTGCCTATGTTGCCTATTCTATTCCTGAATGTTGATTATGCTAGATTTCAACAATATTTTTGGTTTAGGGCACCACCAACAACCAAGGCCCAATTTTTCTGCACCTATTGGCATGTAATTTCAATTTTTTTTTTTTCAGTAATTTTTAACAGCAGGGCCCAGTAACTGTGCGGGGTTACAGTGTTCAGACAGTTTAGGCCGAGCATAGGTTTGGCCTGAACAGCACCCATTCAGGTGCTCGCCTAACACCCAAACTTTCTGGGTACTTAGTGGGATGTTCGCCCACTGAGCACACAGTCAATAGGTTGTTAAGGCTTTCCCACTGAGAGCTAAATTAAAAAAAAAATATTGTACAAAAAAGAATGTAAATTTTTAAAAAATTGGGGAAAAAATGGCGTGGGGGACCCCTTTGGGTCTGGCATGGATTTTAACCACTTCCCCACCGGGGCATTGTAAAATGATGGCAGCAGGAACACTCCCTCCCTCCTGCAGCCCATCAGAGTACACGAGTACCTATCTGCAGCCCATGCCTCATAGAATATACGTTGGGGTGTTTTCTTTCCAAAATGGGGTCATTTTGTGGGTAATTCTACTGTCCTGGTGCTCCAGGACCTTCAAAAGTGTGATAGGTAGGAATGAAATCAGATGTTTAATTTATGCTCCTAGAATGCTTGATGGTGCTCCCTGCATGTTGGGCCTCTCTATGTGGCCAGGCTGTGAAAAAGTCTCACATATGTGGTATCGCCATACTCAGGATGAGTAGCAGAATGTATTTTGGGGTTTAATTAGAAGTATGCATATGCTGTGTGTGAGAAATAACTTGTTACGGTATTCTGATAATTTTGTGTAAAAAAAAAAAAAAAAAGGATTGTTTCTTCATTTTCCCAAGAACTGTGGGAAAAAAATTATAACCTCAAAAAACTATGCCCCTTACTAAATACCTTGGACTGTCTGATTTCCAAAAAGGGGTTATTTGGGGGGTATTTGTACTGTCCTGACATTTCAGGGCCTCAAGAAATGAGATAGGCCGTCAGTATATCAGGTGTGATCAAATTTTTATGATTTGCAGCATAGCTTGTAGACTCTATAACTTTCACACAGACTAAATAATATTCACTAATTTGGATTATTTTTACCAAAGATATGTAGCAGTATACATTTTGGCCCAAATTTATGACCAAATTTACTTATTTGCAAATTTTTATAACAGAAAATAAATGAATTTTTCTTTTTTTCAAAATGTTTGCTCTTTTTTTACTTATATTACAAAAAAAGAAAAAAACACAGTGGTGATTAAATACCACCAAAAGAAAGCTCTATTTGTGTGAAAAAAAATGATAACATTTTATTTGGATACAGTGCTGCATGACTGAGTAATTGTTATTCAAAGTGTGAGAGCACTGAAAGTAGAAAATTGGTCTGGGCAGGAAGGGGTGAACATGCCCTGTATTGAAGTGGTTAAGGGGAACCCTATGACAGAATTAAGAAAAAAAATGATGTGGGGTCCCCCCAAAATCCATTCCAGGCCCTTTGGGTCTGGCATAGATTTTAAGCGCCAAAATGTAAAAAAAAAAAAAATTGGCGTGGGGTTCCCCCAAAATCCATACCAGACCCTTATCTGAGCATGCAGGAAAGCACCTCCCCTCCTGAACCATACCAGGCCGCTTTCCCTCAACATGGGGAGGGTGCTTTGGGGTGCCCGCAATGTACATCCATCTTCAATCATGCCGCCGACGGATCCGAAAATTTGAAAAAATTAAAAAAGCTCCACCTCGATGGGAGGTCTCCGGGACTGCTGTCTCCTGGCTTTGACAGCTGTTATATAGGCAAGGGAGGGGCCACCCAGTGACTTAACTGAGTGACCCCGCCCCCTTGTGACATCATGTGATGTCATGTGACGTCAGAGGGGGCTGGGTCATCCGGTTATGTCAGCGGGTGGCCCCACCCTTGCTGAAATAAGAGCTGTCAAAGCGAAAGGACAGCAGTTGCCAGGAGGCCTCCCATGGAGGCGGAGTTTTTTTTGTTTTTTCTATTTTTCGGTCCGTCGGGAACCATGATTGACTGTGGATGTACATTGCGATACACTTTTTTTATTTTTATTTTTTAATAAAGGAATTGTCAAAAACTGTCTCTTGTTGTTTTTTACTTTTTGACACTTTTTTTGGTGAATGGGTAGGGGTACAATGTACCCGATACCCGTTCACATAGGGGGGTGGGATCTGGGGGCCAACAATGGGTAAAAGTCTTGTGAGCTGCCACACTAAGCCTAAATTAACCTAATATAAACACAGAGGATATAACTATATAACGCACTGTGCAGCGCTGATATATATGGAAACAATACTAATATAAATATATGAATCCAGTAAACACTATATATAAAATAAATGTCTAAAGCATATTAACATATAAACACTATAAATAAAGTGCTTGTGCTCCGTGATATTGCACTCAGTCCTCAATAACAACAGTCCATATATATGAAAATAAAGTGCTTGTGCTCCGTGACTTTCAATAAATCCTTGATAAGTGTTTAGACTAAACAGCAAAGTCATATTAACATCAACCATGTGATAATTGTGTCTTCATGCGTCGTGCAAACACAACCACCACTGGGTGTACCCTCACCGGCTTAGAGGCTTAAAAAATAAGCAGATAATTGATAACAATAGCCTGCAGAGATCCACTTTTGCTTCCTTTATCCTATGCAGGTTTATGGGACACTTCTATGGAACACAGGCCACCTGCTACTGCCAATAATAAACCAGTTCAGAGGTCACTATTTTCTCCTGGTATGCTCAGAGACTCTCCTCATATACATCACATGTGGGAAATGACAGAGGCATGCATAGCGTGATAACATTTAAAAAAAAAATGAATTGCAAACAGAACTCCACATATATTCAACTAACATTTCAAATAAATAAAAAACGCCTTTTAAAGTGCTATAGTGCTGAGGGGTTGATAGAGTCACCTGTGGTCTAGTTCTGCAGCCCTGGTTTTCACGGCATTCCCCCTGTCCTATGCCAGCTCTGCAACACTTCCTGTTACCTCTCTCGTCAGCCGATTAAGCTCCTCCTACCAGTTTTGTCACAGTCTACTTACTTCCTCTGGGAATACTGATTGGCTGACGTTTTTTCCATACTATTTATAGTGGCAATTGCTGCCATTTTCTTGTAGCTCTCTGTCATAAACTGAATGCAGTCCCTGATTTCTGCCATTTTGTTGTAGCACGTTTTTTATAAACATCACACAGCTGTGATCTATTGACTCCCCTACCTTGAAATCATAAGCTATACCCTGTATAATGCCTCATAACTCACAATATACATAAACTACAGTGCAAAATACTTTGTGCACTGCTATATATGCTTACTATATTGGCAATCACCGCCATTTTCTTGTAGCCCTTCATTATTAGTTAGAAAACGGCGGCGGTCTGGTGACCCCCCTGCTATACTATCACAGCAGTTAATGCACTATTCAAAATCTAATATCCTCCACTTTAACCACTTGCCGACCGCCTAACGCACATATACGGCGGCAGAATGGCATGGACAGGCAGAATCACGTACCTGTACGTGATCTGCCTCCCGCGGGCGGGGGGCCCCATCGGACCCCCCCCCCGGTGCCAGCGGCGGTCGGCATTTGACTGGGAGCGTCGGGAGGCGAGGGGGAGACTATCCGATCGTGGCCCCCCCCTCGCGATCGCTCCCAGCCAATCGGAATCCTCCCCTGCCTGTGTGTAGTTTCACACAGGCAGAGGATGTGATGTCATCTCTCCTCGGCTTGGCAGTTTCCGTCCCAGCGCCGAGGAGAGAAGACATGTAAGTGCACAACACACACACACACAGTAGAACATGCCAGGCATACTTTACACCCCCGATCCCCCCCCCGATCGCCCCCCCGATCCCCCCCCAATCACCCCCCCGTCACAAACTGACAGCAAGCAGTATTTTTTTTTTTTCTGATTACTGCATGGTGTCAGTTTGTGACAGTTACAGTGTTAAGGCAGTGAGTATTACCCCCCTTTAGGTCTAGGATACCCCCCTAACAAAGTTTTAACCCCTTGATCACCCCCTGTCACCAGTGTCACTAAGCGATCATTTTTCTAATCGCTGTATTAGTGTCGCTGGTGACGCTAGTTAGGGAGGTAAATATTTAGGTTCGCCGTCAGCGTTTTATAGCGACAGGGACCCCCATATACTATCTAATAAATGTTTTAACCCCTTGATTGCCCCCTAGTTAACCCTTTCACCACTGATCACCGTATAACCGTTACAGGTGACGCTGGTTAGTTCGTTTATTTTTTTATAGTGTCAGGGCACCCGCCGTTTATTACCGAATAAAGGTTTAGCCCCCTGATCACCGGCGGTGATATGCGTCGCCCCAGGCAGCGTCAGATTAGCGCCAGTACCGCTAACACCCACGCACGCAGCGTACACCTCCCTTAGTGGTATAGTATCTGAACGGATCAATATCTGATCCGATCAGATCTATACTAGCGTCCCCAGCAGTTTAGGGTTCCCAAACACGCAGTGTTAGCGGGATCAGCCCAGATACCTGCTAGCACCTGCGTTTTGCCCCTCCGCCCGGCCCAGCCCACCCAAGTGCAGTATCGATCGATCACTGACACTTACAAAACACTAAACGCATAACTGCAGCGTTCGCAGAGTCAGGCCTGATCCCTGCGATCGCTAACAGTTTTTTTTGTAGCGTTTTGGTGAACTGGCAAGCACCAGCGGCCTAGTACACCCCGGTCGTAGTCAAACCAGCACTGCAGTAACACTTGGTGACGTGGCGAGTCCCATAAGTGCAGTTCAAGTTGGTGAGGTGGCAAGCACAAGTAGTGTCCCGCTGCCACCAAAAAGACAAACACAGGCCCGTCGTGCCCATAGTGCCCTTCCTGCTGCATTCGCCAATCCTAATTGGGAACCCACCGCTTCTGCAGCGCCCGTACTTCCCCCATTCACATCCCCAACCAAATGCAGTCGGCTGCATGAGAGGCATTTTCTTTATGTCCTCCCGAGTACCCCTACCCAGCGAACCCCCCCAAAAAAGATGTCGTGTCTGCAGCAAGCGCGGATATAGGCGTGACACCCGCTATTATTGTCCCTCCTGTCCTGACAATCCTGGTCTTTGCATTGGTGAATGTTTTGAATGCTACCATTCACTAGTTGAGTATTAGCGTAGGGTACAGCATTGCACAGACTAGGCACACTTTCACAGGGTCTCCCAAGATGCCATCGCATTTTGAGAGACCCGAACCTGGAACCGGTTACAGTTATAAAAGTTAGTTACAAAAAAAAGTGTAAAAAAAAAAAAACACATACAAAAATATAAAAAAAAAAAAAAATAGTTGTCGTTTTATTGTTCTCTCTCTCTCTATTCTCTCTCTATTGTTCTGCTCTTTTTTACTGTATTCTATTCTGCAATGTTTTATTGTTGTTATGTTTTATCATGTTTGCTTTTCAGATATGCAATTTTTTATACCTTACTGTTTACTGTGCTTTATTGTTAACCATTTTTTTGTCTTCAGGTACGCCATTCACGACTTTGAGTGGTTATACCAGAATGATGCCTGCAGGTTTAGGTATCATCTTGGTATCATTCTTTTCAGCCAGTGATCGGCTTTCATGTAAAAGCAATCCTAGCAGCTAATTAGCCTCTATACTGCTTTTACAAGCAGTGGGAGGGAATGCCCCCCCCAACGTCTTCCGTGTTTTTCTCTGGCTCTCCTGTCTCAACAGGGAACCTGAAAATGCAGCCGGTGATTCAGCCAGCTGACCATAGAGCTGATCAGAGACCAGAGTGGCTCCAAACATCTCTATGGCCTAAGAAACCGGAAGCTACGAGCATTTTATGACTTAGATTTCGCCGGATGTAAACAGCGCCATTGGGAAATTGGGAAAGCATTTTATCACACCGATCTTGGTGTGGTCAGATGCTTTGAGGGCAGAGGAGAAATCTAGGTTCTAATAGACCCCAATTTTTGCAAAAAAGAGTACCTGTCACTACCTATTGCTATGATAGGGGATATTTACATTCCCTGAGATAACAATAAAAATGATTTAAAAAAAAAAAATGCAAGGAACAGTTTAAAAATAAGATAAAAAAATAATAATAATAAAGAAACAAAAAAAAAAAAGCACCCCTGCCCCCCCTGCTCTCGCGCTAAGGCGAACGCAAGCGTCGGTCTGGAGTCAAATGTAAACAGCAATTGCACCATGCATGTGAGGTATCACCACGAACGTCAGATCGAGGGCAGTAATTTTAGCAATAGACCTCCTCTGTAAATCTAAAGTGGTAACCTGTAAAGGCTTTTAAAGGCTTTTAAAAATGTATTTAGTTTGTCGCCACTGCACGTTTGTGCGCAATTTTAAAGCATGTCATGTTTGGTATCCATGTACTCGGCCTAAGATCATCTTTTTTATTTCATCAAACATTTGGGCAATATAGTGTGTTTTAATGCATTAAAATTTAAAAAAGTGTGTTTTTTCCCCAAAAAATGCGTTTGAAAAATCGCTGCGCAAATACTGTGTGAAAAAAAAAAATGAAACACCCACCATTTTAATCTGTAGGGCATTTGCTTTAAAAAAATATATAATGTTTGGGGGTTCAAAGTAATTTTCTTGCAAAAAAAAATTATTTTTTTTATGTAATCAAAAAGTGTCAGAAAGGGCTTTGTCTTCAAGTGGTTAGAAGAGTGGGTGATGTGTGACATAAGCTTCTAGATGTTGTGCATAAAATGCCAGGACAGTTTAAACCCCCCCCAAATGACCCCATTTTGGAAAGTAGACACCCCAAGCTATTTGCTGAGAGGCATGTCGAGTCCATGGAATATTTTATATTGTGACACAAGTTGCGGGAAAGAGACAATTTTTTATTTTTTTTATTTTTTTTTGCGCAAAGTTGTCACTAAATGATATATTGCTCAAACATGCCATGGGAATATGTGAAATTACACCCCAAAATACATTCTGTTGCTTCTCCTGAGTACGGGGATACCACATGTGTGAGACTTTTTGGGAGCCTAGCCGCGTACGGGACCCCGAAAACCAAGCACCGCCTTCAGGCTTTCTAAGGCCGTAAATTTTTGATTTCACTCTTCACTGCCTATCACAGTTTCGGAGGCCATGGAATGCCCAGGTGGCAAAAAACCCCCCCAAATGACCCCATTTTGGAAAGTAGACACCCCAAGCTATTTGATGAGAGGTATAGTGAGTATTTTGCAGACCTCACTTTTTGTCACAAAGTTTTGAAAATTGAAAAAAGAAAAAATTTTTTTTTTTTTCTCGTCTTTCTTTATTTTCAAAAACAAATGAGAGCTGCAAAATACTCACCATGCCTCTCAGTAAATAGCTTGGGTTGTCTTCTTTCCAAAATGGGGTCATTTGGGGGGGGTTTGTGCCACCTGGGCATTCCATGGCCTCCGAAACTGTGATAGGTAGTGAGGAGTAATATCAAAAATGTACACCCTTAGAAATCCTGAAGGCAGTGATTGGTTTTCGGGGCCCCGTACGCGGCTAGGCTCCCAAAAAGTCCCACACATGTGGTATCCCCATACTCAGGAGAAGCAGCTAAATGTATTTTGGGGTGCAATTCCACATATGCCCATGGCCTGTGTGAGCAATATATCATTTAGTGACAACTTTGTGCAAAAAAAAAAAAAAAAATTTGTCACTTTCCCGCAACTTGTGTCAAAATATAAAACATTCCATGGACTCAACATGCCTCAAAGCAAATAGCTTGGGGTGTCTACTTTCCAAAATGGGGTCATTTGGGGGGGTTTTATGCCATCTGGGCATTTTATGGCCTTCAAAACTGTGATAGGTAGTGAGGAATAAAATCAAAAATGTACGCCCTTAGAAATCCTGAAGGCAGTGATTGGTTTTCGGGGCCCCGTACGCGGCTAGGCTCCCAAAAAGTCCCACACATGTGGTATCCCCATACTCAGGAGAAGCAGCTAAATGTATTTTGAGGTGCAATTCCACATATGCCCATGGCCTGTGTGAGCAATATATCATTTAGTGACAACTTTTTGTAATTTTTTTTTTTTTTTGTCATTATTCAATCACTTGGGACAAAAAAAATGAATATTCAATGGGCTCAACATGCCTCTCAGCAAATTCCTTGGGGTGTCTACTTTCCAAAATGGGGTCATTTGTGGGGGTTTTGTACTGCCCTGCCATTTTAGCACCTCAAGAAACGACATAGGCAGTCATAAATTAAAGGCTGTGTAAATTCCAGAAAATGTACCCTAGTTTGTAGGCGCTATAACTTTTGCGCAAACCAATAAATATACACTTATTGACATTTTTTCTACCAAAGACATGTGGCCGAATACATTTTGGCCTAAATGTATGACTAAAATTGAGTTTATTGGATTTTTTTTAGAACAAAAAGTAGAAAATATCATTTTTTTTCCAAATTTTCGGTCTTTTTCCGTGTATAGCGCAAAAAATAAAAACGGCAGAGGTGATCAAATACCATCAAAAGAAAGCTCTATTTGTGGGAAGAAAAGGACGCAAATTTCGTTTGGGTACAGCATTGCATGACCGTGCAATTAGCAGTTAAAGCGACGCAGTGCCGAATTGTAAAAAGTGCTCTGGTCAGGAAGGGGGTAAAACCTTCCGGGGCTGAAGTGGTTAAATAGACCATACCAAAATCCTATTTACATAGTATACATGTAAGCTGGTATCCATATATATTGGATCACCAAGATCACACATAGAATTCAGTATAAAAGGGTAACACCTAGTGGTAGTACATAAAAACAACAAGGATATTGTGACAGACTCACCCTGGATAGAGGCTTTTGGAGGGGACTGAATGCAAGCCTCTTGCCGACCGATTATGGGCCCTGGCATTTGGGGGAACGGTGCTCTTTGTGAGCTGTATGCCTGGGGACCCTTGAGGTGGTATTACTGTGGATTCGGGTCCTGGTCCCCCAGGACACACAGACTCTACTGTATAAAAGAGCCTGTATTCCTTTCAATAGATTCCTGTTTGAACTTACATACAGCCTGCCTGGTGTTTGTTCTGAGCTATCCCAACTGGATTCAAATGACACATAGCTGTAGTTCGAATCACAGAGCATCGAATGACTAAACCATCAGACGTTGCAATCTGCAATCTGATTCAATACCCGCAGAGGAGTGTCGGGAGAGTGGAATCGAGCGAACAGGGGCTTGTTACATTGGTTGGCAGTGGTGGGATTTGCTCTCCAGTTACTGGACACTCCAAACCAGCCTGCAGGAGAGCTACACTGAAAGACTTACTTGAGAACCGAGAGGGACCGGTGGGATCGTGCTTCCTTGCCGTGAACACATCCAAACCATCATCCGGATCCAAGGTCCAGATAGCAAGAGAGGAGAGGGACAGATACCAGCCACCATGGAAGAGGAATTCAGAAGGAGGTTGCGAGAGATGCGGATACAGCATAGAGGACCAGTATTAGAGCAGGTCCTGCTGGGATGGTTTGATTCTATCCGCTGCGAACTCTGGAAGGAAGTGCTAGCCCATGAGCAGCGAAACCAGGGAAAAGTTCTCCCCTCCATCCATGTAAGGTACTGGTCGCAGTATGAAGTGTGAATGCTGTTATTGGGGGAACAGCCGAACCAGGAGTGGACAGCTGAGTTAAGCAGGCTGATCCGGGCAGAAATGCGGATGGACGAGAGCTACAGAGCCCTCCAGTGGTATGTAGCCCAAGTGTGCCCCCCCACAGAAGGCTTTGACTATGATGGCCTGGGATTGTTATACTGGAGGCTGTCCAGGGACCCTGACTTTGGGAGTGATCGGGAGTGGCGTTTGGAGGAAATAATGGAGCACAGAGAGCTAAGACTGAATGTCTCAGAAGTGCACTGGGCACAGGAAGATTTGGAGTTTCTGGCCATTCAGGAATGGGAGCTGGAGATCGCCTACAGACAGCTGTTAGACTCTGCTCAGCAGCAGGGTGGTGCTTCTTTTGCCTGGGGCTATCAGGAAATACCAGTTGACAACTCTGAAATCCTGGCTGAAGAGTTGACAATGTGGCAGAGTAACAGTGTGCTTTGCCAACCTGCCCCCGCAGCTATGGAGGCGGAGGTCTTATGGCGGATGCAGCAAGTGCTGACTGACCTTGATAAACCTGTTTCTGCATTGGATGATCTTGGATGGAGGAATGTGCCTGTCCAGCAGAATGCCAGAGAATCGGCAGTGGAAAATCTGGAGATCGCTATCCCCAAAGCTGAAGTGCTGACAACGGGGCAGAGCTCTGCTAACCTCTGCCCAGCACTGATAGCATCTTCTGGGTTCCAGGGACAGGAGATGGTGAACCTTTATCCCCAGACACCAGTTGCAGAGACAGGGGATTTGATAGAAAAAATATGTAAAATAAATACTTGTGCGCACACCAAAACAATGAATAAGCTAAAAAAGGTAAATAAATAGCTGCCAACATAAGGGTGTTCTCACACCAATCAGGAACAAGTGAAACAGTGTAAATATGCAGCGCTTACTCAAATCTGACAAAAGGTAAAAAACTGAACTAATGCACATGAGAAAAAAGTATAAAATAGAATATGTGAAACAACCAACTATACCAGGAAATTCATAACGAGAATTCCAAGTGTTAATTGTAGCTAAAAATTAATCTTCCATTACTTTGTGTAACCAATGGTTACAATAAACCATTATTACATCAAAAAATGAATCCCAATGAACCTAATTCCAGACTGACTTATAATATGACTGCTAACGAATAAATGTAAAAATATCCACGGGTAAGAATGGAAAACTTCCAATATTGCTAGCTAAGGAGTAATCTAAATAAAGTACACAGATAAATAAAAGTGCAAATGAATATAAAATTTAGGGAAGGTGAAATTACCA
This sequence comes from Aquarana catesbeiana, assembly GCF_042186555.1. Classification (NCBI taxonomy): domain Eukaryota; kingdom Metazoa; phylum Chordata; class Amphibia; order Anura; family Ranidae; genus Aquarana; species Aquarana catesbeiana. Next base: position 462,259,657 of record NC_133326.1, on the reverse strand, counting down.
CCAATAATAATTATTCACTCAAATTAAGTGTAACAAGTGCAAACCAACAATCAGTGCAGCATCAATGCAGCCTAAATGATAAGGAGCATTTTCTGAGACGCTACACTTCACAACAAAGTGTTCCAAGTTAGAAAAATGAAGTGAAAAATATGTGCAACACCAATGAATGATGAAAAAGAGATCTAAATTAATAAATTATGTAGCAAATGTACCGCAATAATCAGTGCAACATGAATAAAACCTAGTTAACATTAGTGAGTATTTAGCAAACATATAACACTTCACACAGGTGTAGTAGAAATAAAAATATTGCTGGGATCCAAAAACCGTGAAAAAAATATAATGCAAAAATAAAATAAAAAATAGAAAAATATATAAAAAATATAAAATAACACACCAAATGTCTTCATAAAGTCCCATAGACAATCAAATCCCAATCGTGAAAATCTCAATTGAAATAGGTTGTGCAAGAAAAGTTCTTCCAGAGGTGACCAGTGAAAAAAACGAAGGTGTGTAAGATAATAGTCCCCCCAGCCTCTCACCTCACGGCTAAGCGATAACAGCCCTGTTAGGTAGTACAGATGATTAGAGTAGCTCCCCGATCTCCCTGATGACAGCTCTCCTAGGGGTCTCCAAGCTAGAACCACAATCTGCTCCCCAGCTGCTCCAGATCAGCTCAATGTGAGACAAAAAGGGAAGCACTCCCTAGTGTAGTACAAAGTATCAAGATTTATTAAGAAAGTATCCACTTACATATAAACAAATACTGCTGAACAACGAAAACTGCAACTGCTCACCGATCCCGGCCGTGATCGGGAAGCCGAATGCAGTTGAGTAAAGCCAGCCTCTCCTCCCTGACGCGTTGCGTGACTGTCACGTCACTTTTTCAAAGGGTATGGAGATAGGCTAAGAGAGGTCACTCATATAGCACTGAGGTAACCATAGTAACCTCTGCTCAGCGAGCGTCGGAGTACAAATCAATAACTCATCTCCAACAATTAGCATAATAAGAAAAATGTATAGGCAAATGTTAAAATCAAAAATTATCATCGTTATTACGGGCGTTAATCAATAAACTCAATATACAATAACAAATATATATTAAAATATATGCAAGCTCCCTCTAGTGGGCAGTCAAGCATTACAAGTAACAAAATTGCCATAAAAAATCAGCTGTCATACAATAATGCTAAATGCACATTAAGGGTAAATGAGGCAGAGATATGTAAGTTGGTGTGGAACACCAAATAAGACCATAGTAACATATAATTAAAAATAATTAAAATTGGCTTAATTAAAAGTAGCAGAATATCCCATGAACATCGCTACAATAATCCAAATGAATTGCGTGTAAACAAGGTCACCCAGGGGCCAATTTCCAAAAAATTATAGCAATTAAAAATGTTTTAAGGAATATTAATATAGATTAAAATATATTTATAAGCAAGCTCCCTCTGGTGGGCGATCAAGCATTAAAGGTGACAAACATAACAGTAAATTAACAGCTGCCATCTAATGGACAATAGGATAATGCCAGATGCACGTTATAACTACAAATTATATAAAAATATAAATAAGGCAGAGAGATAGCAGTTGGGAATGAAACACCAAATGGCGAAGAGGACCATAATATAATTAAATAGTATTGAGAGGCTTATTAAAGGTAGAAGAGTATCCCACAAACATCACTAAAATATTCCAAAAACCTCCCACAGGCCATGAGAAGGCATGATAATATGGATGCAGATAACACCAATTCTAATAGTCAATCATAATTACTAATAGTTGCTAAAATCATGTTAATTCTTTCATAACAAAAATAAAAAGAGATATACACCTTAGGACAGTCCAAGTTTAAAAATTTGAAATGAAGCAGTTCAGATCGAATTCCACATTGTGTCCTAATGGCGTCAAAGTACGGAGTTCATGGATCCAGCGAGATTCTGATTGAGATTCTCAGTTTGATAACTTTGTTATCCCCCCTCCAATGAGGTTTATATTTATCAATTCCCCATACTTTCAGCAAGGAGGTATCTCTATTATGGAATTGATCATAGTGTCTCGACAAACTATGTTTCGGATAGCCATTCTTTATATTTTGGGTATGTTCCCTAAGTCTCTTCCATAATTCTCTTTTAGTTCATCCTACGTACTGGATCTGACATGGACATTCCAGAAGGTATACTACTCCCTCTGTTCGGCAAGATATAAATTCTTTTATCTGGTACTCTGTATTAGTGACTGTGGATTTAAAACTACATTTTTGTCTTTTTTGCTTCATCTGTACATGTATAACATGTCTTGCAGGGGTAAAATCCTTTCCCATCAAAGAAAGCAAATTTTCTCTGGGAAGGAGGGTCTAAAACATTTTTTGCAATAAGGTCCCTCAAACGTTGGCGCTCTTCGATATGTACATTTTGTTTTTTCTGGTAGTATTGTTCCCAGATCTGCTTTTACAATGTTCCAATATTTCATAATTATTTTCTCCATTTGTTTATGTTGCATGCTGTAATCCATAACTAATGGTACAGTATTTATAGAGTCATTGTCTCTAGTTGAGTCCTCGATCAATTTTCTTCTATCCACGGCCTCTACATCTTTAATTTTTTCTTTTATAAAACTCAAACGATATCCCTTTTGGATAAACCTTTCCCCAATGAATTCTGCTTGTTTTAGAAACACTTCCTGTTTGGTACAATTTCTTTTCAACCTAATAAATTGGCCTTTAGGTATGTTATTTAGCCAGGAGGCGTGATGGCAGTTATCCAATGGTAGGTAGTTATTCCTATCAACCTGTTTGAAGAATGTTTGTGCAATTAATCTTCCATCTTCCTTCATAATTTCTAGATCCAAAAATTGGATCTTTTCATCATTAATCTCCCAAGATAGATTGATATTCTTATTGTTTAAATTAAGATTAAAACTAAAATCCATCAAGCTTTCCCTGTCACCAGCCCAGATAACAATAATGTCATCAATAAATCTCTTAAATAAAAGGAGTTGCTGTGGTTTATTCTTATATACAGCTTCTTCTTCCCACTCAGCCATGTAAAGGTTGGCTACACTGGGTGCATATTTGGCCCCCATTGCTCCGCAAATCTGTTTAAAGAAATCATTTTCGGACCAAAAATAATTATGATCCAGGCTGTATCTCAAACAATCCAATAAAAACTTTCTTTGCACCACTTTCAAATCACTGAATTTTTTTAAAGCCCATTTGGTTGCTTGTATTGCCTCCTCATGATTAATTACGGTGTAAAGCGATGTTACATCCGCCGTTGCAAGGTACATTCGTCTATCACTGAATGTGATAGTATCCAGTAGCTGTAGCAGATGTTTTGTGTCTCTTAAATAGGACTCGGTCTTTCTTACTATCGGTTGTAGGAACCAGTCTATATACTCCCCTATTCTTGCTCCAACCGAGTTTATTCCATTTACTATTGGTCTTCCAGGAGGTTTTTCTTTATTTTTATGAATCTTAGGGAGAGTATATATTACTGGGATACGGCATCCCCGTGGTTGTAAATACTTTGCCTCTTTTTTATTTAATAAACCTTTCGACTTTCCTCTTTCTACCAAATATGCCAGATCATCTTTGTACCGTACTACTGGATTCCCAAACAATTTCTGGTAAGTACTAGTATCACTCAACTGTCTACTTAATTCTTCCTGATAGTCCTTCTTTGACTGGATCACTATCGCTCCCCCTTTATCGGCTTGTCTTAACACAATATCTTTTCTCTCTTCCAGTTTTTGGATGCCGTTCTTGATATTCACCGAATCATTGGTTTTCTTGATCTTCAAATCCTGCAAATCTTTTAAAACCATTTTACGAAATACTTCAATGTTTCCCTCTGTTCCTAATGGGGGGTTGAATAGTGATTTATTCTTCAGATCACTCAATTTAATCTCACTTTCCTCCTTATTATTCCTTATTATGTTCTCTCCTGGTCTACCCAACATATACTTCTTAATATGGAGGCTCCTCACAAATTTGTTGATATCTACATATGTGTTGAATTTATTCAAGTTCTTTTTTGGTGCAAATTTCAGGCCTTTGTCTAAAACTCTGATTTCATCCTTTGTTAGTTCCACTCCGCTGATGTTTATTATTCCTTCTCCTATTACTCTCTTTTTCTTCAGTTTTTTCGTTCCTGCTCTACATCCACGCTTTGTTTTTTGTTTCTTCCAGATGGTTTTTCTGAAGCCCGCCTTGGAGATCTCCTTACTCTTTCCTCTCGATCTGCATCTCTCTGCTGATCCCGATTTCTTTCTTCTCTTCTTATTTCTTTCCTCAATGTGTGATCTGGACTCCTCCTCAATGATCTTCGTGATCCATTTTCCATCTGGTAACGCCTGGGAGAAACCCGGTGTCTCATCTCTAAAAAAACGTCTCGGAGTTCCATCACGTCCCCCATATTGATGCCTAGGAGTTCTTCCTCTCTCATATTGATACCTAGGGGTCCGTCCTTCTTCAAATGTTCATACCGATTATATGTTGGAATATTGTAATGATTCTCATAGGTTGCCTGTTCGTGTCTTCCATCATAGTACTGTGGTCTAATGTCTCTCCTCCTATTTTCATAGGGTACTTGTTCATGTCTTCCATCATAGTACTGTGGCCTTGTGTCTCCCCTCCTATTATCATAATCACGACTATCATAATTTCTCCAGGGTGATGTTGGAGGGTCTCTTCTATCTGGTATCTGTTGAAAAGGTCTTGGAGAGTTGTAATAATTACTATTGTTCTGCCAGTTGTTTTTCCAAAATGGCTTCTTCCAATTGTTGTTCCCATTCCATCCTTGTCTCTGGTTTGGGGTGTTGGAATTATTCCGATTGTCTCCTAGGCCATTAGTGGGTAACTTCTTACCTTTTTCTGACATCGTCATGGTCTTTTCATCTTTTTCAGGAGTGGTATTAGTAGAATTTATTGTAGACTCCTTTGACTTATTTTGCCACTTAAATACCAGATCGTCTTCATAATCTTTCAAATCCCTTTGGTATTTCCTTCTCTTCCTTGCTGCTGTTTCATTGTCTTTTTGTTCCATATCTCTCTGTAGTTGTTTTGCCAAAGCTTCAAATTCCGGGAGTTCCTTTGAAATTTCTAAAATTGCTTTTAATTCAGAAATATTTTTATCTAACATTCTCACTTTACGTTGTTTCCTTTTAATTAACAAATCAAGTAATTCTAAGCCTTTATCATTGAAAAATTGGAACCATTCGTCAGTAGATTCCTTATCCACTAATCCATCATTAATGGGAACATCCCATCTCAATCTTCTTGGTAGTAATCTATCTTTTTTTTTTTTTTTTGAATTGTAATTTTTATTGAAGTTTTAAACAGGTACATACATGTTAGAGTCATAACAGTAGTGACATATACAGATACAGAAACTGTCTATTCGTTAATTAACACTGTGGTGGTTTGAAACAGTAGAATGTTGAACAAAGGATGGTTGTCGAGTAGTAACAGGTTCTAGACGGGAAAGAAAAGGGGGGGGAGGGGGGGTTAGGGATGGGGGGAGGGGAAATAGGAGGTGGAGGGAGAAGGGCACCAGCAGGTTGTGAATGAAGGGATAAACGATCCATAAGTAGTTTACACCAGGGTAATTACAGTTGAACAGTACATTTCGGATGTTGTAACCAAAGAGACCACATATCTTTGAATTTACGTAAACGTGAGTTTTTTCTGGCTACTATTCTCTCCATTTCACATTGAAAGTTGAGGTCAGCGATAGTATGCAAGATGGAGGGAATTCTAGCAGTTTTCCATAATCTAGTGATATTTAATTTGGCAGCATAGAGTAGGTGAATAATAATACATCTAGCTGAGAATGGTATTTTGTCCAAGCCAATATGTAGCAGGGCTAGAGCTGGGGACGGAGGGCAGGACGTCCCAGTAATGGAGGAGAGTAAAGCGAATACTTGGTTCCAAAAGGATGTAAGGGATTTGCAGAACCAGAGGGTATGTGCAATGGAACCTATACTTCCGCAGTTCCTCCAGCATGATGGAGGGTGGCCAGGGTACATTTTTGAGAGTCGGTAGGGTGTGAGGTACCATCTGTGGATGGTTTTCTGGTAGGATTCCCAGTGGTTGGAACAGTGAGATGCCTGAAAGGTGTCTGTAAAGGCCTGTAGCCATTGAGTTTGGGTGAAGGGGACATTCAGTTCTTCGGCCCATTTATTTAAGGAGTGCACCTGAGAGCAGGGTCTGGTGTCATTAAGGCAGGAGTATATCCTGGAAATACTTTTGCTAGGGGATGGGTTAGAGAAGTAATGTAGGTAGATTGGTACAGGAATTTTTACTGTGGAGGGTAATTTGGTCGTGGTCAAGAAGTGAGTGATTCTAGTGTACGTGTAAGCTTCTGAGTATGGGAGTTGAAATTTAGTTTGCAGATCTGCAAACAAATGTACTGAATTGTGGTTGATCAAGTCACCAATGACCAGTATACCAGCTTTGTGCCACCGGGAGAGGTTCAAGTCTGGAATGCAGGAGGACAGGGCTCTTAGTGGTAATGGTAATGTCTTACTAGGTGAGTCCCGGGGGTACGCGGTAAGAAGTCTATTCCATGCCTGTAGAGAGGCAGATATCATAGGATTAGTGCATCTAGGTGTTGGGGAGTAGCCGGCCGTCGATAATAAGAGGAGGTCAGTTAGGTTAGCCAGTGGAGAATAGGAGGTTTCAATGGTGGACCATTGTTTTTCAGGTGTAGGATGCCACCAATAGTACAGTTGGTCCAATATGGAGGCGTAGTAGTAGTTGCCAATATGAGGCAGCCCAGCTCCGCCTAATTTGTGGGGTCTAGTGAGTATGTAGCTGGCACATCTAGGTGGTTTAGAGTTCCAGATAAATTTAGTTACTTGACTCTGGATTGTGGTCAGGAGGGAGCAAGGAATAGGTAAGATGAGGGTTCGGAATAAGTAGAGAAGTTTTGGCAGTATTATCATTTTGAAGGTAGCTATACGCCCCAGTGTAGAGAGACCCATGCAGCGTAGAGATTTCAGTAGCGTGGGTAAATTTCGAGAGAAGGTATGGAAGTTCAAGTCGATCAATCGGTTTAGATTGGGGGTTAGCAGGATTCCCAGGTAGGGAATAGACGTGTTTGTCCATACATAAGGCGTGGTGGATTTTAGGTGGGTAGCCAATTGAGGAGGGAGATGTATAGGGAGAACCATGGATTTTGTGGCATTTAGTTTATAATAAGAGATAGAGCTGAATTGGTGAAGGATGTTTTGTATAGTCTGTAGGGACTGGATGGGGTTAGTGACCATTAGAACTACGTCGTCTGCATATAGACTAATTTTGTGGTCTGTACCATTACATGGTATGCCAGAGATTAGGGGTTCGGATCTTATTTTGGAGGCCAAGGGTTCCATTAGTAGAGCAAAAAGAAGTGGGGAGAGGGGGCACCCTTGCCGTGTACCATTAGATATTTCAAAAGAAGCAGATATCGTCCCCCCAGTGAACACTGTAGCTGATGGTTTAGAGTATAAGGAAAGGATTGCGTTTTGGAACCAACCGGTAATACCGAACTTTGTCAGCACTGCCTGGAGGAAGTTCCAGTGTACCCTATCAAACGCCTTCTCTGCATCTAGGGACAGAAGCAGAGAAGGCGTTCGACTCTGCGTAGCTTGATGGACGAGGTTGAGCACCCTTCTAGTTGCGTCAGGTGCCTGCCTGCCTGGGATAAACCCAACCTGGTCTGGGTGGACCAGCTCTGGGAGAAACATCATCAGTCTGTTGGCGATAACTTTGGCGAGCAGCTTGATGTCGGTATTTAAAAGCGAGATTGGCCTATAGTTAGAGGCAACAGAGGTGTCTTTCCCAGGTTTTGGAATGGTTGCTATAAGTGAGCGCAGCATATCTGTAGGCAAAGAGCCAGAGGAACCAGCAGTGTTGAAGAGGTCTGTTAGTTTAGGGACTAAAATGGTGGCAAATTTTTTGTAGAATAGGTTGGAATATCCATCCTCTCCCGGGGATTTATGGAGAGGGAGGGTGTTTATGGCCTTGAGGACTTCTTCATTAGTGAATGGTTTAGAGACAGTTTCGAATTGTGCCTCTGAAATTTTAGGCAATTTAATCTGGTCTAAATAGCTAAAAATTTGTTCCGCTGTAGGTTGGGGAGTGAGAGGGTCATTTCTAAGATTATAGAGTGATGCGTAGAATTCACTAAACGCATCTGCAATTTCCTGAGGGTTGGTTAAGAGTTGTTTTGAAGTGGGGTGTCGGAGAGAGAGAATTTTGGCTTTTGTGCGATGGGCTTTTACTTGTTTTGCTAGTAGTGATCCAGCCCTATTACCTAAAGCATAAAAATTGGCCTTGGAGAATTTAAAGTTAAGTTCGAATTTATGTAGCAGAAGGATGCGTAGTTTTTGTCTTAGCTCCAGGAGTTTAAGAGTTTGCATGTGGGAGGGGGAAGATTTGTTTATTTTTTCTATTTCGGAAATGTTAGATAAAACCTCATCAATCTGCTGGGTCCTCTGTCGTCTCGCTCGTTTACTAAGCTTTATGAAAATACCTCTAAGGTAAGCTTTGTAGGTTGACCATAGTATAAATTTGTCGGTATCAGGCAAGTCATTGAGTTCAAAGAAGGAGTGGTGTTCAGTCTCTATTTCTTGTAGGACTTTAGGGTCCTCCAGAAGGGAGGTGTCAAGTCTCCATATTCTCGGTGGTCCCGGTCTACGGTCGCCAAGGGTGATCGAAATAGGGGCGTGGTCTGACCATGTGATGAGACCAATATCAGAGTCCATAACATTTTGGAGTGTCCATTTGTCTACTATGAAGGAGTCAATGCGTGAGTAGGATAGCTGCGGGTGAGAAAAGAATGTGTAATCGCGTTCCGATCCATGTTGTGCTCTCCATACATCAAAGAGATCCAGGTCGTGGAGTAGGGGATTCAGGGCTGGTCGGGGATGGTCTTTGTTGGTAGAGGTGTCCATGGATGGGTCGCCGATAATGTTCAGGTCACCGCCCACGATTAAGTTGCCTTGGCGTAGGGTGTTGATTTTCTTGAAGAGGCGTCTAAGAAAGCGAAGTTGTCTGGAGTTTGGTCCGTAGATGTTGACTAGAGTGTATGTGGTTTGAGCAATGGAGCAAATAAGAATGAGGTAGCGACCCTGTGGATCGGCATAAGTGTGAAGGTGTTGGAACTGGAGAGTAGCGCGTATAGCTGTCAGTACACCATTTTTTTTCTTCGGTCCCGAGGCCAGGTATGTGGTATCGTATCCTTTTAGCTTCAGCTTTGGAGTTTTGGATTCTGCAAAATGCGTCTCCTGTATAAAGACAATGTCCGCATTATGATTTGTTAGTTCTCTTTGCAGATTGGCCCTTTTTTGTGGGCTGTTTAGGCCTTTGACATTAAGGGAGGTTAGTTTGATTGGCATGGTAAGGTTGTTGGGTATGGCTCTTTATATTGAAACGATAGTGCTAGGTGTGGTCAGGAATGTGCCAGGAATGTTGATTAGATGGTATTGTGGTCTGAGATGATCGGGATAGGCAGGTCGTCAGCAGTGGATCGTTGGAGCAGGTCCAGAAGGCGTAGTGAAGGCTGGTGTGGGGTGAGAAGGGTAGTAAAAAGAAAGAGCCCGTGAACAATACGGGTTCAATGTGCAGAAATACTGCTGGATCTATCTAAACAGAGGGGGGATTTCCTCCAGTGGCTTCCAGAAACGTGGAGCCAGTGGATGGAAGGATAGGCTTCAAAGAGACAATTAACCGCCGTCACCCGGCTGGGTGGCATATGAGACTTCATGCACCACCAAAGGCATCAGGCATCTTGAAGGGACCACTCGGCTTCCATTTGAGAAGGAGGAGACGGAGGTGGTTTTGGGCTATCCTCCGGGATAATGCGCCATAGCCTCAGTAAGTGGAGGCCTGCTTGAAGTGTGCGCACTACATGTGTTTTGCTTTGGAACGTGATCAGCAGTTTGGTGGGAAATCCCCATTTATATGGTATGCGATGATTCTGGAGGGCTTTAGTGTGGCTAGTTGCCTACGGTTGTCCATGGTCACCTTGGAGAGATCCGCATATAGTGCGATGGCTGTGAAAGGATCAGGAAGGTTAGGCGATCGTTTTGCAGCGAACATCACTTTTTCTTTTGCATTGAAGAAGTGTATGCGGGCTAGAACATCTCTGGGTTTTTCCCGCCGGGAGGTGAGGCGGTTTTGGTAGCCTATGCGCCCTGTCAATTTCCAGATCTCTGTCAGTGAGGTCAGGTACTAGTGCGCGCATCAAGGATTGTAGGAATCGCACCAATTCGGGTGGTTGAACCGATTCGGGTACGTTGCGGAATTTGATGTTGTTCCTTCGAGAACGATCTTCGAGATCTGCCAATTTAAGATGTATTGCCTGCATTTCATCGTCATGTTCCGTGCATACATCTACCATATCATTATGAGCAGTGAAAAGGTCAGACATTTTGTTTTCAACATGCTGGAGGCGCTGGTCCTGTTGCTGTACTACAGAGGCCAGAGAGGATACTGCAGCTGAGAGATCTGTGTACAGCGATTGTTTAAGGGAGATCAGCATGTTCTTCATTGTGAGCTCAGATAAGGGCTGATCAGAAGCAGGGAAGCTATCTATGGCTGTGTGGTGCTGGACATCAGAGGGAGGTAAAGTGAAGGGCAGGTTATGGCTGCTCTGTGGGGTGTCATCCTCTCTCCTAGGTTTGGATTTCACAGGGGAGGCAGAAGAGGGTGAGCGAGGTGGAGAATACTCACAGTTTGCCTGTGAGAAGGCTGAGCGCTGTGATCCGCCGCCGCTGGTGTGAGGAGACCGCACAGCTGCATTCCTGTCAGAACTGTCAGCGCCATCTTGTCCCCTGCCCGTTCTCTCATACGAGTAGAAGTCAGTCAGTTTGTTAGGCACAGTCCGCTCTTTCCTCCTCTTTAACATTGCGCCCAGGTGCCGTGTGACCCGCGGGGGGGGTGAACGGATGTTTTTCGTGGTGGAAGAAGTGCTGTGAAGCCGCTATTAGCCGGGGTTGGAGCGGAGAAGAAGGATTAAGCTGCCATCACAGATGCCGGCAAGCCACGCCCCAGTAATCTATCTTTTATATATTTTTCATGTGTGACTATATCCCACCAGGAGTTTATCTTTTTTTCCATTAAATTTCCCATCTTTCTAAAACATTTTTCAATATCCCCCACCATGTTAATTTCTTGCTTCTCAAAAACAGCATCTAAATCCACTGTTCTGTTCTCAACGAACCCAAACACTTCCATGGTTGCAGCACACGTAAAGATAGATAAAATTCAGAAAAAATATGTAAAATAAATACTTGTGTGCACACCAAAACAATGAATAAGCTAAAAAAGGTAAATAAATAGCTGCCAACATAAGGGTGGTCTCACACCAATCAGGAACAAGTGAAACAGTGTAAATATGTGGCGCTTACTCAAATCTGACAAAAGGTAAAAAACTGAACTAATGCACATGAGAAAAAAGTATAAAATAGAATATGTGAAACAACCAACTATACCAGGAAATTCATAACGAGAATTCCAAGTGTTAATTGTAGCTAAAAAATAATCATCCATTACTTGCCATGGATGGGTTTGTTGAGAACAGAACAGTGGATTTAGATGCTGTTTTTGAGAAGCAAGAAATTAACATGGTGGGGGATATTGAAAAATGTTTTAGAAAGATGGGACATTTAATGGAAAAAAAGATAAACTCCTGGTGGGATATAGTCACACAGGAAAAATATATAAAAGATAGATTACTACCAAGAAGATTGAGATGGGATGTTCCCATTAATGATGGATTAGTGGATAAGGAATCTACTGATGAATGGTTCCAATTTTTCAATGATAAAGGCTTAGAATTACTTGATTTGTTAATTAAAAGGAAACAACATAAAGTGAGAATGTTAGATAAAAATATTGCTGAATTAAAAGCAATTTTAGAAATTTCAAAGGAACTCCCGGAATTTGAAGCTTTGGCAAAACAATTACAGAGAGATATGGAACAAAAAGACAATGAAACAGCAGCAAGGAAGAGAAGGAAATACCAAAGGGATTTGAAAGATTATGAAGACGATCTGGTATTTAAGTGACAAAACAAGTTAGAGGAGTCTACAATAAATTCTACTAATACCACTCCTGAAAAAGATGAAAAGACCATGACGATGTCAGAAAAAGGTAAGAAGTTACCCACTAATGGCCTAGGAGACAATCGGAATAATTCCAACACCCCAAACCAGAGACAAGGATGGAATGGGAACAACAATTGGAAGAAGCCATTTTGGAAAAACAACTGGCGGAACAATAGTAATTATTACAACTCTCCAAGACCTTTTCAACAGATATCAGATAGAAGAGACCCTCCAACATCACCCTGGAGAAATTATGATAGTCGTGATTATGATAATAGGAGGGGAGACACAAGGCCACAGTACTATAATGGAAGACATGAACAAGTACCCTATGAAAATAGGAGGAGAGACATTAGACCACAGTACTATGATGGAAGACACGAACAGGCAACCTATGAGAATCATTACAATATTCCAACATATAATCGGTATGAACATCTAAGAAGATTTGAAGAAGGACGGACCCCTAGGTATCAATATGAGAGAGGAAGAACTCCTAGGCATCAATATGGGGATGTGATGGAACTCCAAGACGTTTTTTAGAGATGAGACGCCGGGTTTCTCCCAGGCGTCACCAGATGGAAAATGGATCACGAAGATCATTGAGGAGGAGTCCAGATCACACATTGAGGAAAGAAATAAGAAGAGAAGAAAGAAATCGGGATCAGCAGAGAGATGCAGATCGAGAGGAAAGAGTAAGGAGATCTCCAAGGAGGGCTTCAGAAAAACCATCTGGAAGAAACGAAAAACAAAGCGTGGATGTAGAGCAGGAACGAAAAAACTGAAGAAAAAGAGAGTAATAGGAGAAGGAATAATAAACATCAGCGGAGTGGAACTAACAAAGGATGAAATCAGAGTTTTAGACAAAGGCCTGAAATTTGCACCAAAAAAGAACTTGAATAGATTCAACACAGATGTAGATATCAACAAATTTGTGAGGAGCCTCCATATTAATAAATATATGTTGGGTAAACCAGGAGAGAACATAATAAGGAATAATAAGGAGGAAAGTGAGATTAAATTGAGTGATCTGAAGAATAAATCACTATTCAACCCCCCATTAGGAACAGAGGGAAACATTGAAGTATTTCGTAAAATGGTTTTAAAAGATTTGCAGTATTTGAATATCAAGAAAACCAATGATCCGGTGGATATCAAGAATGGCATCCAAAAACTGGAAGAGAGAAAAGATATTGTGGTAAGACAAGCCGATAAAGGGGGAGCGATAGTGATCCAATCAAAGAAGGACTATCATGAAGAATTAAGTAGACAGTTGACTGATACTAGTACTTACCAGAAATTGTCTGGGAATCCAATAGTACGGTACAAAGATGATCTGGCATATTTGGTAGAAAGAGGAAAGTCAAAAGGTTTATTAAATAAAAAAAGATGCAAAGTATTTACAACCACGGGGATGCCGTATCCCAATAATATATACTCTCCCTAAGATTCATAAAAATAAGAAAAACCTCCTGGAAGACCAATAGTAAATGGAATAAACTCGGTCGGAGCAAGAATAGGGGAGTATATAGACTGGTTCCTACAATCGATAGTAAGAAAGACCGAGTCCTATTTAAGAGACACAAAACATCTGCTACAGCTACTGGGTATTATCACATTTAGTGATAGATGAGTGTACCTTGCAACGGCGGATGTAACATCGCTTTACACCGTAATTAATCATGAGGAGGCAATACAAGCAACCAAATAGGCTTTAAAAAAATTCAGTGATTTGAAAGTGGTGCAAAGAAAGTTTTTATTGGATTGTTTGAGATACAGCCTGGATCATAATTATTTTTGGTACGAAAATGATTTGTTTAAACAGATTTGCGGAATAGAAATGAGGGCCAAATATGCACCCAGTGTAGCCAACCTTTACATGGCTGAGTGGGAAGAAGAAGCTGTATATAAGAATAAACCACAACAGGCGCGGAGGCACCTAAGATGGCCGCAGGAGCGTCAGGAGCAGCCCGCCGAGCACCTAACCGGACAGCACGAGTGGGGGAAACCCCCTAGAACATAACCCCGAAGACGGCGAACGTTCGCCGGAACCTGGCGAGCCAGATGACCGCGGCGGGCCCTCCGCTCAGCTACGCCAAGATGGCGGCAGCTCCACTAGGCCCACACACACAGGAGGAGATGAAGCTCTCAAGGGGGGAGCAGGACTCTCAGCATCCACAACCACCACAGTCCCCAGGTGAGGACTAGCCACCCTTGCCCCTAGCTGCATTCCTAGCTTCCACGGAGTCCCTCCTGGGCAGGATGGGTCTGGGCCTTCCCTCAACACCAATGCTAGATCCTCATACAAGAATGCTGTTATCAGCTCCAGAAGCCCATCCTGAAGTCCCTGTACCATCGGACTTTCCCTCCATGATGGAGGCATTCTCCCAACTCCTTTCAAAAAGCCTGGCCCAAAATGCAGCACACATTACCTCATCCATCCATGCTGACCTGCAGCAAATAGGGATGAGGATGGACATAATTGAAAAGAAAGCTGACCAAGCAGTTTCTCGCATTAATCAAAATACAGCAAGGATACAAATCTGCAAGATCAGCTGGAAACAGCATTTTCCAAAATCGATGACCTCGAAAACAGATTGAGACGCTATAACTTCCGAGTGCGAGGTCTCCCTGAATCAGAAAAAAATGTTCATGCTGCAGTAAAGACCCTTTTGCAGAACTTTATACCGGATATCACGGAACAACAACTGGAACTGGACAGAGCTCACAGAGCCCTACAACCCCCCCGTTCAGATGGTCTCCCTAGAGACATCATTGTGAAACCCCATTTCTATTCCATTAAGGAGGAGTTGATGAGAAGATCTAGGGGCTCTGAAAATCTAACACTGATGGGACACAGGATGCAAATTTTTGCAGACTTGTCACCATATACTGTGCAAAAAAGATGCTCTCTCAAGCCTTTACTCCAACCACTGCTTGACAAAGAGATCACATACCGTTGGTCCTTCCCACTTCGATTGAATTTTTCCTATAGAAACAAAAACTACGGTTTTTCCTCATTCGCCGAAGGGGAATGTCTGCTTCTACAATTGGGTCTGATTCCCCAAGATCCTGCTTCCTCACAGAACAGCAGGAGCGCCTCATCATCTACTAAAAGGCCCCCACCAGCAAGTCCACTGCAACACAACTGGCTTAAACAGAGCTCCAAACGCTCCAAAGAAAATCTTCCACCATGATGGGCTATCCTCCATTTGGTTCCAGAACCTGTTCCGGTGATCCCTGATGGACTTATCGGGTTAACAATAACTCTTCCGGGACATTTCCTTTTCCTCATTTAAACGTCCCCTGCAAAGTTGCCATATGACAGAGGTGCTCCATTCCTTTGCAGTGGCCCCCACTACTACTACCATCTCAGATCTCATGGGCTCAGTAACAGCAGATCCTGTGAAATCACAGGGTTGTGGCAGAGATGGGAGGAAGTCTCTTATTTTCTCATATGCTGTTATATATATAGCCATATCTGGTCTTTATACAGTTCTGATAGGCCCATATAGATACTAGGGCTTGTTGACCTTCCCTCACCAGCGAACCCCACAGTCGCACTTATTTTAGTTTACTCTCTATTTTTGTAACATTTTGATCACCTTTTAGGGTCCGATTTTACCGGCGGACCCTACTATTTAGTTATCCCTGATATCCCGCTGGAGTCCTGAGGTCCGGTTAGGACAGTATAACCCTATCTTACACACAACCATTAGATGAAAGGGTTGCTCTGTTTTATTGCTCTCCTTAATGTTCTATTAGGTTTTTTTCTTATCTTATTTTCCTTTTTTTAGTTTTGGAAGTAATGTTAGAAAGTTTACAAATCATTAGATATAAGGTTCTAGAGGTGGAGGGGCCGTGGTGGACTTAGTGCACCTCTAGTTGAATCCAGGTGCACTGATCGTGCATTTGGTTTCTCGCCCGGTTACCCCTTGGTTGGTTACCGGCCCTCTCAGGTGAAGGGGTAGGAATGGGCAGCTCATCCTACCCGGGGGTTGGGGAGAGGTCAGGGGACCCCTGTTTTTGTAAGTTCTGCGCTTGTTACATGTATGACAGATCTGTGAATCAGTTTTTGGTAACATGTCTAATCTCTCTATTACTTTTTTTCACCCTTCTCCTTTCTCTTTCTCCTTTCTCCCACTCGAGAGTCTCCAGGTTCTGCGCTCGCTCATGGCTTCTCCTCCCAGGTCTTTCGCCCCAATTGAGCTTCCTCCATGTGATCATCGAGACAAGTTCTCCCACAAATTCAGGTAAGACCTTTCTTATAAGCAAAATCCCACAACATACAAGTCATGGCTGATATCCTCAAAGCTCATCCAACACTTAATTTTATATCACACAACACTCAGGGAATGAACTCCCCCGTTAAGAGGAGGAAATTGTTCCAAGTATACCAATCAATGCAATGATGTTCTCTTTTTGCAGGAAACTAATTTCCCCATATCATACAAACCTACATTTCTCCATCGCAACTTCCCCCAATTTTTTATCTCATCCGCTCCCAACAAGACAAAAGGGGTGGCCATATGTTTTGCTAAACATATCAATCTCTTTCAACCTCACACGATTATAGACCCTATGGGACGTTATTTACTAGTTTCAGGGAATATAGATGGTGCATTATACACCTTTGTCTCATACTACGCCCCTAATAAAGGCCAACTGGCATTTTTTGAATCCATGCTACACAAACTCCGCTCACATTTCAAGGGCACAACTATTTTGGGGGGGGACTCAAATTTAGCCTTTGACTTCTCATTGGATAAGTCAGGAGATGGACTACAGAAACTCAAGCGCCCTACTAGACAGAGCGTTAAAGTAGCTAAGCTGCTACACGAAGCGGGATTGGTAGATGCCTGGAGGGAATCTAATCCTCGTACTAAGGATTATTCTCATTTCTCAGCACCCCATAATTCCTACGCCAGGATTGACCACTTCTTTATACAGGCCTCTGCGATCCCTGTGATTGTAAGGTCGCGGATTATAAACTCCCCTCTGTCGGACCACTCAATGGTTACTCTGTCCACCTATAGATCATCAGGCCATAGAGAACGCAACCGCTGGCGCCTGCAGGAATCCATCCTTAACGATCCCATACAGGTCACTATCATAGAGAAATCTATTAAAGAATACTTTAACCTAAACACCATGATGGATATTACCCCGTACACAGTCTGGGCTGCTCATAAAGCGGTGATCAGGTGGAAAATAATGCGATTAACAGCTACACTGAAAGCGGAACACAAAAACGATATGATCAAATTGACTGTGAACTTTCGTGATCACGCAAAAGCACATAAGCTTAATCCTAATGCGGAGTCCCTGTCTCAGTTGGATAGAGCTCGGGCCCTTCTCAACCTGAACCTAACGACAACGGCGGAAAGGCACCTCAGGTGGACAGGGGCGCGTTTCTACTCCCAGAAAGATAAGATAGGTGTGAAATTGGCGGTAAAACTTACTCCTAAACCTCGCCAACTGGCATTCCCTAGATTCTGACCCAGAATCCTACCAAGATCATGGAAGCTTTTCAACAGTTTTATGCGGAACTTTACAGACCGCAAAGCCAACATTCAGGACTATCACGGGATGACTTCTTTGACTCCCTGCCTTTGCCTTCATTATCCCTAGAGCACAGGAACCTACTTGAAAGCCCCTTTTCAGTTCCGGAGGTTCTGGATACCATTAATACCTTGAAGCTTGGCTCCTCCCCTGGACCGGATGGGTTTTCCACCTGGTACTATAAAAAATTTGGGGAAACTTTAGCCCCACATCTCACAAAGCTCTTTAACTTTCTTAGGGAAGGTCATCCTTTGGGATCTGATCTAAATGCAGCATACATTTCTGTGATCCCCAAGCCAGGGAAGGATCCGAGTGAAGTCGGAAATTACAGGCCTATCTCCTTAATCAACAACGACATAAAGATTATGACCAAGATCCTAGCCAATAGACTAGCCAGTTTCATCCCCTTATACATAAATAACGACCAGGTAGGGTTCATACCTGGGAGGCAAGGCCCGGATCAGATTAGAAGAACAATAGATGTAATTTCCCTCCTTAAATCTAGCTGGGATGGAGGTACCCCCCAAACAGGATTTATTCTTTCTATTGACCTCCACAAGGCATTTGATTCAATCAACTGGAACTACCTTTCTGAAACCCTTAGACGATGGAACTTTGGCCCCCATTTCCTAAATATAATCAATTCCATGTACTCTAACCCCTCTGCCCAAGTACGGTTGATGGGAAGATACTCTTCCTCCTTCCCAATTGGGAGGGGCACTAGGCAGGGCTGTCCCCTCTCGCCCCTTCTCTTTGCAATGGCCATTGAATCATTGGCCATAGCAATTAGAACAAACCCTGATATTAAGGGGGTGACTTGCGGAGACCAGGAGTACAAATGCGCACTTTATGCGGATGATCTCTTGCTATATATTAGGGGGGGGGGGGCTGCACATACAGGGGTTCTTCCAAAGAAGTGGCGTTCTTAAAATAAGTGGCACTTCTGCTCTTGCACCATCCATCTGAACATTTTCTTCTCTCTTCACAGGTAATCTGCGTTTATATTCCCATGTCCTGCAAACTGAAAATTGACTGACCGCTTACATACATTTTTGGTAATCTGCGTTTATATTCCCATGTCCTGCAAACTGAAAATTGACTGACCGCTTACATACATTTTTGGTAATCTGCGTTTATATTCCCATGTCCTGCAAACTGAAAATTGACTGACCGCTTACATACATTTTTGGTAATCTGCGTTTATATTCCCATGTCCTGCAAACTGAAAATTGACTGACCGCTTACATACATTTTTGGTAATCTGCGTTTATATTCCCATGTCCTGCAAACTGAAAATTGACTGACCGCTTACATACATTTTTGGTAATCTGTTTGTCACCGCTGTCTCAACTACATCTGTAGCCATGCTCACATTATTTCAATGTTTATTTAGCCATTAAGTCTTACCTAAATTATGGGTTTCCTTATCTTTACAATTTTGGCCTTTTAGTCCCCTTGCAGTTTGATTGTGGTGTGAAAGTTATGCCCTGCTTGCTGTGTTCCTAATATGCCCTCCTAATTGATTAATTGCCAGATTCCATCCACACCCAACACAGTATATAACAAGACTTTCTTTACGGGGGGAGCACATACAGGGGGCTGCACATACAGGGGTTCTTCCAAAGAAGTGGCGTTCTTAAAATAAGTGGCACTTCTGCTCTTGCACTTCAGCGATTTGCACAACGCTAACCATAGCAGATTGCAGGTGATCTCATTTTCATATTATCTCTCCTTCTCTGAAACATGCACTCTTTACCTCTCCTTCTCTTCACAATTGCTGCCTCTCTCCTCAAGCTCTCTTTTCTACATCCCTCTGCTCCACCACACAATCTGTACATATCACCCTCACTTCTCCCCTCCCCCTATTACTGCACTCATCACCTCTTTCTAACTCTAAGCCCACTTGCTAACATACCACCCAGGATACTGAAGCATGTCCCCTCATACAAATCATATTCTCATATTACCTCCCTCACTCTTCTGCTTCTCCTAATCGCTGGAGATATTTCCCCAAACCCTGGGCCTCCCTTATTTAACTGTACCCAACACACCCATCACCATCACCCTACATCCTCTGGCAGTAGTCGCAATCTACACAATTTAGTCTCCATTCCTCTTCTTCCCAACACCAGCCTCCCTCTCTCCTGCGCCCTCTGGAATGCCCGCTCTGTCTGCAACAAACTCACTGCTGTTCATGACCTCTTTGTCACTAATTCCTTCAATCTACTTGCTCTCACCGAAACCTGGCTCCACGAATATGACACCCCTTCTCTTGCTTCCCTCTCCCAGGGTGGCCTTCACTGGACTCACTCCCCTAGGCCTAATGGACGCAAGGGAGGTGGAGTGGGATTCCTCCTATCCCCCCAGAGCACCTTCCAGGTTATTCACCCTCCTCCCTCTTTTTCCCTCTCATCATTCGAAGCCCACTGTATACGTCTATTCTCTCCTACTTCCCTAAGAATTGCTGTGATTTACCGGCCCCCTGGACCATTATCAACTTTCCTTGATGAGTTTTCTGCCTGGCTACCCTACTTTCTCTCTTCGGATATTCCAACAATCCTTCTCGGTGATTTCAACATCCCTGCTAATACAAACACTCCTGCTACTTCTAAACTTCTTAGTCTAACCTCTTCATTTGACCTGAAGCAATGGGTACAGGCTTCTACTCACTCTGATGGCAATACCCTTGACCTTGTATTCTCCTACCTATGCACTCCATGCAACTTCTCAAACAATCCTTTTCATCTCTCTGACCACCATCTTATTAGTTTCTCTCTCCCCCTGTCTTCCACCACCTTTCCCTCCAATCGCCTAACGATCACCCGTAGAAACTTTTGCAACTTCAACTCCTCTCTCCTCTATTCTGCTACTGACCACCTCTATGACAAAATCTCTCCCCTGTCCTGCCCCAACCAAGCCACGTCCATCTACAATAAATCTCTGTCCACCACCCTGGACAAGCTCGCTCCCCTCACTACACACAGAATCAGGCCTCGACCCCTACAACCCTGGCAAACAGATGACACCAAAAGTCTCAAAAAACGTAGTCGTGTTCTTGAGCGTCTGTGGCACAAGACTAAGTCTCTCAAAGACTTCAATCAATACAAATCTGCCCTCCAAAAATACTATTCTTTCCTCCACACTGCCAAGCAAACCTATTTTACAACTCTTATTAACACCTTCTCATCCAATCCCCGTAAACTCTTCTCTACCTTCAACTCTCTACTTTGTCCTCCACCGCCTCCACCCACTGACTCACTCACTGCCCAGGAGATTGCTAATCACTTCAAAAACAAGATTGATACAATCCGTGATGAAATCTCCATTCTACAGGTATCTCCCCCAGCTAAGACCCCATGTCAACAGGTACAACTGACACTCCCCCTATTCAAATCTGCTACTACAGATGAAGTTGCTAAACTCCTTTCTATCGCCCACCTAACCACCTGTCCCCTGGACCCTATTCCCTCTCAAATGCTACGGTCACCCTCTGACCCCATCCTACACTCTCTAACCCACATCTTCAATCTCTCCCTCACCTCTGGCATCTTCCCCGACGCTCTAAAACATGCACTGGTCACCCCCATACTCAAAAAGCCATCCTTGGACCCTACCAATCTTAACAACCTATGCCCTATCTCCTTGCTCCCCTTTTCCTCTAAACTCCTTGAACGCCTGGTTTACAACCAACTGAGTGACCACCTCATTAAAAACAACCTTCTTGATCCGCTTCAATCTGGATTCCACCCTCAACACTCCACAGAAACTGCTCTTTTAAAACTCACAAATGACCTACTAACTGCAAAAACCAATAGACACTATTCTGTACTCCTACTTCTGGATCTTTCAGCTGCCTTTGACACGGTTGACCACCCCCTCCTTCTCAAAAAACTTTACTCCCTCGGTCTCCGTGACTGTGCTCTTCAGTGGCTCTCATCCTACCTATCCCAACACACCTTCAGTGTCACTTACAATTCTACTTCCTCCACTCCTCTTCCCTTCTCTGTCGGGGTCCCCCAAGGTTCTGTTCTTGGACCTCTTTTATTTTCAATCTACACCTCTTCCCTGGGTCAGCTGATAGCCTCTCACGGCTTTCTATATCATTTCTATGCTGATGACATGCAAATCTATCTCTCCACCCCTCAACTCACTCCATCAGTCTCTTCACGCATCACTAACTTACTAACCGACATATCTGTATGGATGTCACACCACTTCCTGAAACTCAACTTGTCCAAAACTGAGCTTATAATATTTCCTCCCCCATGTGCCTCTTCCCTTGACTTCTCTGCCAAGAGCAATGGCACAACCATCCACCCGTCCCCACATGTCAGGGTGCTAGGTGTTATCCTGGATTCTGAACTCTCCTTTCAGCCCCACATCCAATCACTTTCCAAAGCTTGCCGCCTCAACCTCTGCAACATCTCTAAACTACGTTCCTTTCTAACCAATGAAACCACAAAGCTCCTGATTCCCTCCCTGGTTATCTCTCGCCTTGACTACTGCAACTCACTCCTCATTGGCTTACCTTTAAACAGACTATCCCCCCTGCAGTGAATCATGAATGCTGCTGCCAGACTTATCCACCTTACAAACCGCTCAGTGTCTGCTACCCCTCTCTGCCAATCCCTCCATTGGCTGCCACTCGCCCAACGAATTAAATTCAAAATACTAACAATAAGTTACAAAGCCATCCACAACTCTGCCCCCAGCTTCATCACTCACCTAGTCTCAAAATACCAACCTAATCGCCATCTCCATTCC
This sequence comes from Aquarana catesbeiana, assembly GCF_042186555.1. NCBI lineage: Eukaryota > Metazoa > Chordata > Amphibia > Anura > Ranidae > Aquarana > Aquarana catesbeiana. The sequence continues at coordinate 462,237,235 of NC_133326.1, read as the reverse complement.
TCCCAAGACCTCCTGCTCTCTAGCTCCCTCACCACCTCCTCCCATATCCGCCTCCGGGACTTCTCCCGAGCCTCGCCCATCCTCTGTAATTCCCTACCCCAATCTGTCAGACTGTCTCCAAATTTATCCACTTTTGGGCGATCCCTGAAAACTTTCCTCTTCAGAGAAGCCTATCCTGCCTCCATCTAATAACTGCACTATTTTCTCCATTAGCTCATCCCCCACAGCTATTACCCTTTTGTATAACTTGACCCTCCCTCCTAGATTGTAAGCTCTAACGAGCAGGGCCCTCTGATTCCTCCTGTATTGTATTGAATTGTATTGTACTTGTATTGTCTGCCCTAATGTTGTAAAGCGCTGCGTAAACTGTCGGCGCTAGATAAATCCTGTATAATAATAATAATAATAATAATAATAATATATATTACCTTCCCTTTAATAACCACCCCGAACATTTACGGGGTCCTGAACTCATTTAGCAAAATCTCCGGCTTAAAGGTCAATATGTCCAAATCCATAGCTTTAAATATAACTGTTGTTCCCGACATAGTGACACAACTAATTAATAACTTTGAATTCTCCTGGGCCCCCATGACCATCCCTTATCTGGGGATTAATCTAACCCCAGATGTAAATAACCTCTTTAAAGCTAATTACCCCAACATGCTCAAAAGGTGTAGGGGGAACTACAAAAGTGGTCAGGGTGTGGCCTATCCTGGCTGGGACGAATTCACGCTGTGAAGATGACTCTCCTTCCCCGTCTCTTATATCTATTCCACTCTCTACCAATCCCGCTTCCGAGGAATGTTATTCGCAAGTTTCAATCGGAGATTACTCGTTTTGTCTGAGATAATAAGGTTTATAGATGTCCCTCCAAAATACTGTATTGCCTTAAGACACAGGGAGGCTTAGGTCTCCCGGATCTATGGAACTACTTTCAAACGGCGCAATTGTCGCAAATCTCTATAGTTTTTTCTAAAGGCCCAAAACCCGAGTGGCTTTCAATGGAAAGAAGAGCTACACCCCACAACACCATTGATTTCCTCCTGTGTTGTGATTCTACACTTAGACCAGCTATAATGGCCCCCACACTTTCTCACTCCATAGCAACATGCACAAAACTATTGCAACACCCCTCCATTACATCACAGCTCAAGCCTTTATCCCATCTATTTCACAACGCAAAATTTACACCAGGAGTAAATATCCGAGCATTCCGATGGTGGACTGACAAGGGCCTTTATCGGATCGGACATTTCCTAACTCCAGCCGGCCCCCTTACTATATCCTACTGCAAGCGTAAACTAGAAATGCCGGATACGGAACAGTTCCGATTTACACAAATCTCACACGTCTTACAATCTATCTGGACTAACAAACCAGAACCTCCCTCAATAACCCCATATGAACATTGGTGCTTGAATCTTACGGAACAAAAGGGGGGAATCTCCTTGATTTATACTGCACTACAGACAAACCTGGATAAACCGTCTTACGCAGAGACCTGGGAGGAGGATACAGGCGAAGTTTGGCAGACGACAGATTGGTTCAAATCCTGGACACGCTCCTGCAAAGGTATCTGTAACATTTCCCTCATAGAGGCCAGTCTAAAGGTTTTGTCCAGATGATATTATGTTCCATCCAAACTAGCATTAATATACCCCGGTACCTCTCCTCTTTGTTTTCGAGGTTGCAGCCTAGAGGGCTCCATGCTTCACATTTGGTGGACTTGTCCCCAAATCAGAACCTTCTGGAAGCTGACTTTTCATACAATTAGCAAACTGATTAAGGTTTCGGTTGCCCCCAATTCACATATTGCCTTATTTAACCATGATATACCCAATACACCTAAACACTTACGGGCATTATCCTACTTTGTTTTGTTGGGTGCGAAAATCACTATAGCAAAAGCCTGGAAGAGAACCACGGTCTCTTTCCAGGCTTGCAAGAGGAAACTGTCCTGGATCATGTCACAGGAACAAATAGTCGCGAAGCTGAATGACAAAATCGAGAAATTTAATACCATCTGGGAACCTTGGGCCACATTTTGCAACATATCTCTTATACCGGGTATGGAACCTGACGCAAGTTTAGCCTCTGCTATTAAATAAACCTCTCTCCACCTTCTACTTTCCTTCTTATCCCTTTTTTTCACACGTTTTCTATCTTCCCTTTTTGAGATTGATTAGACCCCGCTATTTCTCAGGTATAATATGATTTCTTTGAATACTGAGAGGAGTTTTCGGGAGTTTGTTACTCAGGGTTTCCTTGGGACCTTTTTCCCCCTCTCAGGAGGACAAACAGGCACCTCGGTAGTAAAATAGAAGTGGGGGGTCTTGTTCTGTTAGCCCTTCAGCCAATTTATAACGCTCCTGGGGAGTTGGATGGAACGGGGTAGAGCCCGACCACACCTACAGGAAGATCCCACTGGGGGGGGTGTGTAAGGGCTCCTGGGATCATCCGATGTCCTTCCTCAGGGAGCGAATCCCTACTTTTGCCTGTCCATCTGGGTTGGAGGGGTCCACTGGACAGCTCTGACTAGTACACACAGATCAAATGATCTGTGCTTACATTGAGATATCTTGAGACTCCTGAGGAACTTTTAAAAAAGTTTTGCACCTGTTAGCATATCCTCATATGGTATTCCTGAGACCCAGGAGACCGTTATTAGTTCTATATTAATCAGGACTATTGGTACTCGGTTCACGAGAATCTTTACGAATTTTCATGGATAATCTCTTTTTTTTTTTTTTTTTTTTATTTGGAATAGTTATGTCATATATTTTTACCTTTCACTCTGTGCTTCACAGAACAGTTCAATTCTATACTGAATCTCGGTTAATTACAGGTTACAACAGAGATGTATATAACAGCCGAGAACTAATTCGGTAATGACAGTTTTGCCTCTTTTTATTTGTATTGGATTGTAATTTTTGCTCATTTCCATATAACACATTATAGGTTATGTCTCCTCATTCTTCGGAAATGTACGCATTCTCATGTATGTTATGTTAAAACACTAATAAAATGTTTTGAAATGTTTTGACCGAGTCCTATTTAAGAGACACAAAACAACTGCTACAGCTACTGGTTACTATCACATTCAATGATAGACGAGTGTACCTTGCAACGGCGGATGTAACATCGCTTTACACCGTAATTAATCATGAGAAGGCAATACAAGCAACCAAATGGGCTTTAAAAAAAATTCAGTGATTTGAAAGTGGTGCAAAGAAAGTTTTTATTGGATTGTTTGAGATACAGCCTGGATCATAATTATTTTTGGTCCGAAAATGATTTGTTTAAACAGATTTGCGGAGCAATGGGGGCCAAATATGCACCCAGTGTAGCCAACCTTTACATGGCTGAGTGGGAAGAAGAAGCTGTATATAAGAATAAACCACAGCAACTCCTTTTATTTAAGAGATTTATTGATGACATTATTGTTATCTGGGCTGGTGACAGGGAAAGCTTGATGGATTTGATAGACTTTATTGCTGAGGAAGAACAACCTGGTGAGACTCCAGCAGAAGAAGAGCTGTTATTAGGGCCAAACTTCACTGTGCTCTGCCCAGCACCAACAGCAGTATCTGTGGAGTTAGAACAAACTTCTCCAGCTGAAGATCTGGTAACTGAACAGAGGGTCCAAGACCTCTGTCCCAAACCTTTAGCAATTCCAGAGACTGGGGATTTAACAGAAGTTTCTGTAAAGGAGGAACCACCTAGCAAACCCCCAGCAGAAGTGCTGGCAACTGGACAGAGGGTCCAAGACCTCTGCCCCACACCTGTGGCAGTTTCGGAGGCTCAGGGTGAGAAGGTGGCAATCACTTCCCAGCAGCAGATACAGGGGGAGAAAGGAGAGGAGGTGTGTGTTGTCCCTCCCCAAAAGTTGGCCAGGGTGGAGGAAGCGGCCTTTCCTCCCCAGCAAAGATCCATGCACCTGGGAGACAGTACCATAGACATGTCGTCCAAGCAGCCAGATGAGGGAATGGAAAAGGAAAAGGAAAAGGAAGCATCCGGCTCACCTCCCCAATGGTAGCTACACAGTTTGGGAGTGGAGGAAGCCAGCCTCCTGCCCCAACGGTTAGCCGGAGCGGGGGATGCGGAGTCCCCAGCAGAAGTGTTGGCAACAGGGCAGAGTGCTACCAACCTCTGCCCAGCACTGGCAACAACTGTGGAGTTTCAGGGAGCCGGGGCAGTCGGCTCCTCTCTCCAGCGACAAGCTGATGTAGTAAAGCTGCTACTCCCAGCTGAATCACTGGCAACAGGGCAGAGCGCCGCTGACCTCTGCCTAGCACCTACAGTGTCTCTACAGTTTCAGAAAGCTGGGGCGATCGGCCCCTCTGTCCAGCAACAGGCCAAGCCATGGAATGGTAATCACCAACCAGCTGAAGCGCTGACAGCCAGACAGAGAGTCAATGACCTCTGCCTCACACCTACTGAGGTCAACTATTCCTTGCAGCCAAGAAAGGAGATCATGTGGACAGACTTTGCGAGTTCACTCTGCCTGACTAACGCATGTCCAGACCAGGTGGAGGTCTGGGACCGTGTTAGTTAACCTTTGATGGGGGAGAAATATGACAGACTCACTCAGGATAGAGGTTTTTGGAGGGGACTGAATGCAAGCCTTTTGCCGACCGATTATGGGCCCTGGCATTTGGGGGAACGGTGCTCTTTGTGAGCTGTATGCCTGGGGACCCTTGAGGTGGTATTACTGTGGATTAGGGTCCTGGTCCCCAGGACACACAGACTCTGGGGACCCCGGATTTGCCATATTAGAAATAGTGGCTTATTCATAATGCTGGGACAAATACTGTTAGAAGATGATGATGTCAATTCCAGGCACCTGTCTGTCTATTGCCTGCTAGAATGTGTTTATTGTAAATAAGTCTAGTATGGGATCTAAGAGTCATTAGATCCCCATTGTTGTTTGTGTTAATTAACTCTGCTATTGTGTGAAGAAGAGTTCTGTGTTGATTTGTGACACGGTTGATTGGGTTTTCTGAGCTACAAGTCTGGCCTAAAGGTCATGACTAGGGATGAGCTTCGCTTTCGAGTCGAACCCATGTTCAACTCGAACATCGGCTGTTCAATCGATCCCCGAATTGCGAACAATATGGGCCGTTCGCGCCAAATTCTTGTGGCGCGTCACGGCCCATAATTCACTGCGACATCGCAGTGCATTGCTGTCTGATGATTGGCCAAGCATGCACTATGACCCACATGCTTGGCCAATCACAGCGCGGTCAGTAGAGAGAGCTGTAATTGGCCAAAGACAGGGTGGTTTTGGCCAATTATGGCTTAGGGGGTTAGAACACGCCCCACACTATATAAGGCCGCCTGCACGGCAGCCCTGTGTAGTGTGTTCCGGCGTGCTTAGAGAGAGAGAGAGACAGTGTGATTTCATTTGAGTTAGCTAGATTAGGCAGGACAGTCAGTGAGTTAGCTGCACGTACAGTGTATTGTGTATATATATGCATCCCAGGTGTTGTGTATATATATAGATATATCTATATATATCTATATATATCTATATATATATATCTATATATACACTGTATTCAGTTTAGCTAGATCCGTTCCTGTTATCTTCCTACTGACAGGCAGGCTTATCTTGTTACAGTATTTACAGCTACCTGAAGAAAATTGCTGGTGTTCTTTTGATCCTATTAGTACCACAGTCAGGCAGCTAGACTATTTACAGTTAGTGTAGTGTGTCCTCCTCACAGTGTTTAGTTAAAGCTGCAAGTTAGTTTAGTGTGACCTCTGCACAGTGTTCAGCTAAAACTACAAGTTAGTGTAGTGCGTCCTCCTCACAGTGTTCAGCTAAAGCTACAAGTTAGTTTAGTGTGACCTCTGCACAGTGTTCAGCTAAAGCTACAAGTTAGGGTGGTGCGTCCTCCTCACAGTGTTCAGCCAAAGCTACAAGTTAGTGTAGTGCGTCTTCTGAACAGTGTTCAGCTAAAACTACAAGTTAGTGTAGTGCAACCTCTGCACAGTGTTCAGCTAAAGCTACGAGTTAGTGTAGTGCGTCCTCCTCACAGTTTTCAGCTAAAAATACAAGTTAGTGTAGAGCGACCTCTGCACAGCGTTCAGCTAAAGCAACAAGTTAGTGTAGTGCGTCCTCCTCACAGTGTTCAGCTAAAACTACAAGTTAGTTTAGTGCAACCTCTGCATAGTGTTCAGCTAAAGCTACAAGTTAGTGTAGTGCGTCCTCCTCACAGTGTTCAGCTAAGGCTACAAGTTAGTTTAGTGTGACCTCTGCACAGTGTTCAGCTAAAGTTACAAGTTAGGGTAGTGCATCCTCCTCACAGTTTTCAGCTAAAGCTACAAGTTAGTGTAGTGCATCTTCCTCACAGTCTTCAGCTAAAACTACAAGTTAGTGTAGTGCGACCTCTGCACAGTGTTCAGCTAAAGCTACAAGTTCGTGTAGTGTGTCCTCTGAACAGTGTTCAGCAAAAGCTACAAGTTAGTGTAGTGCGTCCTCCTCACAGTGTTCAGCTAACACTTAGTTTTTTGCAAGCTCTGCACAGTGTTCAGCTAAAGCTACCTGTAGAAGGTTGGTGGTGTTTTCCTGATCCTATCACTACCGCAGGCAGCTAAATAAGCTACAAGTTATTTTTTTGTGAGCTCAGCACAGTGTTCAGCTAAAGCTACCTGTAGAAGGTTGGTGGTGTTTTCCTGATCCTATCACTACCGCAGGCAGCTAAATAAGCTACAAGTTATTTTTTTGCGAGCTCTGTACATTGTTCACCTAAAGCTACCTGTAGAAGGTTGGAGGTGCTTTCCTGATCCAATTACTACCGCAGGCAGCTAAAAAGGCTACAAGTAATTTTTTTGCAAGCTCTGCACAGTGTTCACCCGAAGCTACATGTAGAAGGTTGGTGGCGTTTTCCTGATCCTATCACGACCGCAGGCAGCTAAATAAGCTACAAGTTATTTTTTTGCGAGCTCTGCACAGTGTTCACCTAAAGCTACCTGTAAAAGGTTGGTGGTGTTTTCCTGATCCTATCACTACCGCAGGCAGCTAAATAAGCTACAAGTTGTTTTTTGTGAGCTATGCAAAGTGTTCACCTAAAGCTACCTGTAGAAGGTTGGTGGTGTTTTCCTGATCCTATTACTACCGCAGGCATCTAAATAAGCTACAAGTTAGTTGTTTGCAAGCTCTGCACAGTGTTCAGCTAAAACTGCTTTTAGAAGGTTGGTGGTGTTTTCCTAATCCTATCACTACCACAGGCAGCTAAATAAGCTACAAGTTAGTTTTTTGCGAGCTCTGCACAGTATTCACCTAAAGCTACCTTTAGAAGGTTGGTGGTGTTTTCCTGATCCTATCACTACCGCAGGCAGCTAAATAAGCTACAAGTTAGTTTTTTGCAAGCTCTGCACAGTGTTCAGCTAAAGCTACCTTTAGAAGGTTGGTGGTGTTTTCCTGATCCTATCACTACCGAAGGCAGCTAAATAAGCTACAAGTTAGTTTTTTGCGAGCTCTGCACAGTGTTCATCTAAAGCTACCTGTAGAAGGTTGGTGGTGTTTTCCTGATCCTATCACTACCGCAGGCAGCTAAATAAGCTACAAGTTAGTTTTTTGCAAGCTCTGCACAGTGTTCAGCTAAAACTACAAGTTAGTGTAATGCGAGCTCTGCTCAGTGTTCAGCTAAAGCTACCTGTAGAAGGTTGGTGGTGTTTTCCTGATCCTATCACTACCGCAGGCAGCTAAATAAGCTACAAATTATTTTTTTGCAAGCTCTGCACAGTGTTCACCTAAAGCTACCTGTAAAATGTTGGTGGTGTTTTCCGGATCCTATCACTACCGCAGGCAGCTAAATAAGCTACAAGTTAGTTTTTTGCGAGCTCTGCACAGTGTTCACCTAAAGCTACCTGTAGAAGGTTGCTGGTGTTTTCCTGATCCTATCACTACCGCAGGCAGCTAAATAAGCTACAAGTTAGTTTTTTGAGAGCTCTGCACAGTGTTCAGCTAAAGCTACCTGTAGAAGGTTGGTGGTGTTTTCCTGATCCTATCACTGCCGCAGGAAGCTAAATAAGCTACAAATTATTTTTTTGCGAGCTCTGCACAGTGTTCACCTAAAGCTACCTGTAGAAGGTTGGTGGTGTTTTCCTCATCCTATAACTACCCGCAGGCAGCTAAATAAGCTACAAGTTAGTTTTTTGCAAGCTCTGCACAGTGTTCACCTAAAAGTACAAGTTAGTGTAATGCGAGCTCTGCTCAGTGTTCAGCTAAAGCTACCTGTAGAAAGTTGGTGGTGTTTTCCTGATCCTATCACTACCGCAGGCAGCTAAATAAGCTACAAGTTGTTTTTTGTGAGCTCTGCACAGTGTTCACCTAAAGCTACCTGTAGAAGGTTGGTGGTGTTTTCCTGATCCTACCACTACCGCAGGCAGCTAAATAAGCTACAAGTTATTTTTTTGCGAGCTCTGCACAGTGTTCAGCTAAAGCTACCTGTAGAAGGTTGGTGGTGTTTTCCTGATCCTATCACTACCGCAGGCAGCTAAATAAGCTACAAGTTATTTTTTTGCGATCTCTGAGCAGTGTTCACCTAAAGCTACCTGTAGAAGGTTGGAGGTGCTTTCCTGATCCTATCACTACCGCAGGCAGCTAAAAAAACTACAAGTAATTTTTTTGCAAGCTCTGCACAGTGTTCACCCGAAGCTACATGTAGAAGGTTGGTGGTGTTTTCCTGATAATATCACTACCGCAGGCAGCTAAATAAGCTACAAGTTATTTTTTTGCGAGCTCTGCACAGTGTTCACCTAAAGCTACCTGTAGAAGGTTGGTGGTGTTTTCCTGATCCTATCACTACTGCAGGCAGCTAAATAAGCTACAAGTTATTTTTTTGCGAGCTCTGTACAGTGTTCACCTAAAGCTACCTGTAGAAGGTTGGAGGTGCTTTCCTGATCCTATCACTACCGCAGGCAGCTAAATAAGCTACAAGTTGTTTTTTTGCGAGCTCTGCACAGTGTTCAGCTAAAGCTACCTGTAGAAGGTTGGTGGTGTTTTCCTGATACTATCACTACCGCAGGCAGATAAATAAGCTACAAGTTATTTTTTTGCGAGCTCTGTACAGTGTTCACCTTAAGCTACCTGTAGAAGGTTGGAGGTGCTTTCCTGATCCTATCACTACCGCAGACAGCTAAAAAGGCTACAAGTAATTTTTTTGCAAGCTCTGCACAGTGTTCACCCGAAGCTACATGTAGAAGGTTGGTGGTGTTTTCCTCATCCTATCACTACAGCAGGCAGCTAAAAAAGCTACAAGTTATTTTTTGCGAGCTCTGCACAGTATTAACCTAAAGCTACCTGTAAAAGGTTGGTGGTGTTTTCCTGATCCTATCACTACCGCAGGCAGCTAAATAAGCTACAAGTTAGTTTTTTGCGAGCTCTGCACAGTGTTCACCTAAAGCTACCTGTAGAAGGTTGGGGGTGTTTTCCTGATCCTATCAATACCGCAGGCAGCTAAATAAGCTACAAGTTAGTTTTTTGCAAGCTCTGCACAGTGTTCAGTTAAAACTACAAGTTAGTGTAATGCAAGCTCTGCTCAGTGTTCAGCTAAAGCTACCTGTAGAAGGTTGGTGGTGTTTTCCTGATCTTATCACTACCGCAGGCAGCTAAATAAGCTACAAGTTGTTTTTTGTGAGCTCTGCACAGTGTTCACCTAAAGCTACCTGTAAAAGGTTGGTGGTGTTTTCCTGATCCTATCACTACCGCAGGCAGCTAAATAAGCTACAAGTTATTTTTTTGCGAGCTGTGCACAGTGTTCAGCTAAAGCTACCTGTAGAAGGTTGGTGGTGTTTTCCTGATATTATCACTACCGCAGGCAGATAAATAAGCTACAAATTATTTTTTTGCGAGCTCTGTACAGTGTTCACCTTAAGCTACCTGTAGAAGGTTGGAGGTGCTTTCTTGATCCTATCACTACCGCAGGCAGCTAAAAAGGCTACACGTAATTTTTTTGCAAGCTCTGCACAGTGTTCACCCGAAGCTACATGTAGAAGGTTGGTGGTGTTTTCCTCATCCTATCACTACAGCAGGCAGCTAAAAAAGCTACAAGTTATTTTTTTGCGAGCTCTGCAAAGTGTTCACCTAAAGCTACCTGTAAAAGGTTGGTGGTGTTTTCCTGATCCTATCACTACTGCAGGCAGCTAAATAAGCTACAAGTTAGTTTTTTGCGAGCTCTGCACAGTGTTCACCTAAAGCTACCTGTAGAAGGTTGGTGGTGTTTTCCTGATCCTATCACTACCGCAGGCAGCTAAATAAGCTACAAGTTAGTTTTTTGCAAGCTCTGCACAGTGTTCACCTAAAGCTACCTGTAAAAGGTTGGTGGTGTATTCCTGATCCTATCACTACCGCAGGCAGCTAAATAAGCTACAAGTTAGTTTTTTGCGAGCTCTGCACAGTGTTCACCTAAAGCTACCTGTAGAAGGTTGGTGGTGTTTTCCTGATCCTATCACTACCGCAGGCAGCTAAATAAGCTACAAGTTAGTTTTTTGCAAGCTCTGCACAGTGTTCACCTAAAGCTACCTGTAGAAGGCTGGTGGTGTTTTCCTGATCCTATCACTACCGCAGGCAGCTAAATAAGCTACAAGTTAGTTTTTTGCGAGCTCTGCACAGTGTTCACCTAAAGCTACCTTTAGAAGGTTGGTGGTGTTTTCCTGATCCTATCATTACCGTAGGCAGCTAAATAAGCTACAAGTTAGTTTTTTGTGAGCTCTGCACAGTGTTCACCTAAAGCTACCTGTAGAAGGTTGGTGGTGTTTTCCTGATCCTATCACTACCGCAGGCAGCTAAATAAGCTACAAGTTAGTTTTTTGTGAGCTCTGCACAGTGTTCACCTAAAGCTACCTGTAGAAGGTTGGTGGTGTTTTCCTGATCCTATCACTACCGCAGGCAGCTAAATAAGCTACAAATTATTTTTTTGCAAGCTCTGCACAGTGTTCACCTAAAGCTACCTGTAAAAGGTTGGTGGTGTTTTCCAGATCCTATCACTACCGCAGGCAGCTAAATAAGCTACAAATTATTTTTTTGCAAGCTCTGCACAGTGTTCACCTAAAGCTACCTGTAAAAGGTTGGTGGTGTTTTCCGGATCCTATCACTACCGCAGGCAGCTAAATAAGCTACAAATTAGTTTTTTGTGAGCTATGCACAGTGTTCACCTAAAGCTACCTGTAGAAGGTTGGTGGTGTTTTCCTGATCCTATCACTACCGCAGGCAGCTAAATAAGCTACAAGTTGTTTTTTGTGAGCTCTGCACAGTGTTCACCTAAAGCTACCTGTAGAAGGTTGGTTTGTTTTCCTGATCCTATCACTACTGCAGGAAGCTAAATAAGCTACAAGTTAATTTTTTGCGAGCTCTGCACAGTGTTCACCTAAAGCAACCTGTAGAAGGTTGGTGGTGTTTTCCTGATCCTATCACTATCGCAGGCAGCTAAATAAGCTACAAGTTATTTTTTTGCGAGCTCTGCACAGTGTTCACCTAAAGCTACCTGTAGAAGGTTGGTTTGTGTTTTTCTGATCCTATCACTATTGCAGGCAGCTAAATAAGCTACAAGTTAATTTTTTGCGAGCTCTGCACAGTGTTCACCTAAAGCTACCTATAGAAGGTTGGTGGTGTTTTCCTGATCCTATCACTATCGCAGGCAGCTAAGTAAGCTACAAGTTATTTTTTTGCGAGCTCTGCACAGTGTTCACCTAAAGCTACCTGTAGAAGGTTGGTGGTGTTTTCCTGATCCTATCACTACTGCAGGCAGCTAAATAAGCTACAAGTTAGTTTTTTGCGAGCTCTGCACAGTGTTCACCTAAAGCTACCTGTAGAAGGTTGGTGGTGTTTTCCTGATCCTATCACTACTGCAGGCAGCTAAATAAGCTACAAGTTAGTTTTTTGCAAGCTCTGCACAGTGTTCACCTAAAGCTACCTGTAGAAGGTTGCTGGTGTTTTCCTGATCCTATCACTACCGCAGGCAGCTAAATAAGCTACAAGTTAGTTTTTTGAGAGCTCTGCACAGTGTTCAGCTAAAGCTACCTGTAGAAGGTTGGTGGTGTTTTCCTGATCCTATCACTGCCGCAGGAAGCTAAATAAGCTACAAATTATTTTTTTGCGAGCTCTGCACAGTGTTCACCTAAAGCTACCTGTAGAAGGTTGGTGGTGTTTTCCTCATCCTATAACTACCCGCAGGCAGCTAAATAAGCTACAAGTTAGTTTTTTGCAAGCTCTGCACAGTGTTCACCTAAAAGTACAAGTTAGTGTAATGCGAGCTCTGCTCAGTGTTCAGCTAAAGCTACCTGTAGAAAGTTGGTGGTGTTTTCCTGATCCTATCACTACCGCAGGCAGCTAAATAAGCTACAAGTTGTTTTTTGTGAGCTCTGCACAGTGTTCACCTAAAGCTACCTGTAGAAGGTTGGTGGTGTTTTCCTGATCCTACCACTACCGCAGGCAGCTAAATAAGCTACAAGTTATTTTTTTGCGAGCTCTGCACAGTGTTCAGCTAAAGCTACCTGTAGAAGGTTGGTGGTGTTTTCCTGATCCTATCACTACCGCAGGCAGCTAAATAAGCTACAAGTTATTTTTTTGCGATCTCTGAGCAGTGTTCACCTAAAGCTACCTGTAGAAGGTTGGAGGTGCTTTCCTGATCCTATCACTACCGCAGGCAGCTAAAAAAACTACAAGTAATTTTTTTGCAAGCTCTGCACAGTGTTCACCCGAAGCTACATGTAGAAGGTTGGTGGTGTTTTCCTGATAATATCACTACCGCAGGCAGCTAAATAAGCTACAAGTTATTTTTTTGCGAGCTCTGCACAGTGTTCACCTAAAGCTACCTGTAGAAGGTTGGTGGTGTTTTCCTGATCCTATCACTACTGCAGGCAGCTAAATAAGCTACAAGTTATTTTTTTGCGAGCTCTGTACAGTGTTCACCTAAAGCTACCTGTAGAAGGTTGGAGGTGCTTTCCTGATCCTATCACTACCGCAGGCAGCTAAATAAGCTACAAGTTGTTTTTTTGCGAGCTCTGCACAGTGTTCAGCTAAAGCTACCTGTAGAAGGTTGGTGGTGTTTTCCTGATACTATCACTACCGCAGGCAGATAAATAAGCTACAAGTTATTTTTTTGCGAGCTCTGTACAGTGTTCACCTTAAGCTACCTGTAGAAGGTTGGAGGTGCTTTCCTGATCCTATCACTACCGCAGACAGCTAAAAAGGCTACAAGTAATTTTTTTGCAAGCTCTGCACAGTGTTCACCCGAAGCTACATGTAGAAGGTTGGTGGTGTTTTCCTGATCCTATCACTACCGCAGGCAGCTAAATAAGCTACAAGTTAGTTTTTTGCAAGCTCTGCACAGTGTTCAGTTAAAACTACAAGTTAGTGTAATGCAAGCTCTGCTCAGTGTTCAGCTAAAGCTACCTGTAGAAGGTTGGTGGTGTTTTCCTGATCTTATCACTACCGCAGGCAGCTAAATAAGCTACAAGTTGTTTTTTGTGAGCTCTGCACAGTGTTCACCTAAAGCTACCTGTAAAAGGTTGGTGGTGTTTTCCTGATCCTATCACTACCGCAGGCAGCTAAATAAGCTACAAGTTATTTTTTTGCGAGCTCTGCACAGTGTTCAGCTAAAGCTACCTGTAGAAGGTTGGTGGTGTTTTCCTGATATTATCACTACCGCAGGCAGATAAATAAGCTACAAATTATTTTTTTGCGAGCTCTGTACAGTGTTCACCTTAAGCTACCTGTAGAAGGTTGGAGGTGCTTTCTTGATCCTATCACTACCGCAGGCAGCTAAAAAGGCTACACGTAATTTTTTTGCAAGCTCTGCACAGTGTTCACCCGAAGCTACATGTAGAAGGTTGGTGGTGTTTTCCTCATCCTATCACTACAGCAGGCAGCTAAAAAAGCTACAAGTTATTTTTTTGCGAGCTCTGCACAGTGTTCACCTAAAGCTACCTGTAAAAGGTTGGTGGTGTTTTCCTGATCCTATCACTACTGCAGGCAGCTAAATAAGCTACAAGTTAGTTTTTTGCGAGCTCTGCACAGTGTTCACCTAAAGCTACCTGTAGAAGGTTGGTGGTGTTTTCCTGATCCTATCACTACCGCAGGCAGCTAAATAAGCTACAAGTTAGTTTTTTGCAAGCTCTGCACAGTGTTCACCTAAAGCTACCTGTAAAAGGTTGGTGGTGTATTCCTGATCCTATCACTACCGCAGGCAGCTAAATAAGCTACAAGTTAGTTTTTTGCGAGCTCTGCACAGTGTTCACCTAAAGCTACCTGTAGAAGGTTGGTGGTGTTTTCCTGATCCTATCACTACCGCAGGCAGCTAAATAAGCTACAAGTTAGTTTTTTGCAAGCTCTGCACAGTGTTCACCTAAAGCTACCTGTAGAAGGCTGGTGGTGTTTTCCTGATCCTATCACTACCGCAGGCAGCTAAATAAGCTACAAGTTAGTTTTTTGCGAGCTCTGCACAGTGTTCACCTAAAGCTACCTTTAGAAGGTTGGTGGTGTTTTCCTGATCGTATCATTACCGTAGGCAGCTAAATAAGCTACAAGTTAGTTTTTTGTGAGCTCTGCACAGTGTTCACCTAAAGCTACCTGTAGAAGGTTGGTGGTGTTTTCCTGATCCTATCACTACCGCAGGCAGCTAAATAAGCTACAAGTTAGTTTTTTGTGAGCTCTGCACAGTGTTCACCTAAAGCTACCTGTAGAAGGTTGGTGGTGTTTTCCTGATCCTATCACTACCGCAGGCAGCTAAATAAGCTACAAATTATTTTTTTGCAAGCTCTGCACAGTGTTCACCTAAAGCTACCTGTAAAAGGTTGGTGGTGTTTTCCAGATCCTATCACTACCGCAGGCAGCTAAATAAGCTACAAATTATTTTTTTGCAAGCTCTGCACAGTGTTCACCTAAAGCTACCTGTAAAAGGTTGGTGGTGTTTTCCGGATCCTATCACTACCGCAGGCAGCTAAATAAGCTACAAATTAGTTTTTTGTGAGCTATGCACAGTGTTCACCTAAAGCTACCTGTAGAAGGTTGGTGGTGTTTTCCTGATCCTATCACTACCGCAGGCAGCTAAATAAGCTACAAGTTGTTTTTTGTGAGCTCTGCACAGTGTTCACCTAAAGCTACCTGTAGAAGGTTGGTTTGTTTTCCTGATCCTATCACTACTGCAGGAAGCTAAATAAGCTACAAGTTAATTTTTTGCGAGCTCTGCACAGTGTTCACCTAAAGCAACCTGTAGAAGGTTGGTGGTGTTTTCCTGATCCTATCACTACCGCAGGCAGCTAAATAAGCTACAAGTTATTTTTTTGCGAGCTCTGCACAGTGTTCACCTAAAGCTACCTGTAGAAGGTTGGTGGTGTTTTCCTGATCCTATCACTACTGCAGGCAGCTAAATAAGCTACAAGTTAGTTTTTTGCAAGCTCTGCACAGTGTTCACCTAAAGCTACCTGTAGAAGGTTGGTGTTTTTTTCCTGATCCTATCACTACCGCAGGCAGCGAAATAAGCTACAAGTTAGTTTTTTGCGAGCTCTGCACAGTGTTCACCTAAAGCTACCTGTAGAAGGTTGGTGGTGTTTTCCTGATCCTATCACTACCGCAGGCAGCGAAATAAGCTACAAGTTAATTTTTTGCGAGCTCTGCACAGTGTTCACCTAAAGCTACCTGTAGAAGGTTGGTAGTGTTTTCCTCATCCTATCACAAAAGCAGGCAGCTAAATAAGCTACAAGTAGTTTTTTGCGAGCTCTGCACAGTGTTCACCTAAAGCTACCTGTAGAAGGTTGGTGGTGTTTTCCTGATCCTATCACTACCGCAGGCAGCGAAATAAGCTACATGTTAGTTTTTTGCGAGCTCTGAACAGTGTTCTCCTAAAGCTACCTGTAGAAGGTTGGTTTGTGTTTTCCTGATCCTATCACTACCGCAGGCAGCTAAATAAGCTACAAGTTATTTTTTTGCAAGCTCTGCACAGTGTTCAGCTAAAACTACAAGTTAGTGTAATGTGAGCTCTGCTCAGTGTTCAGCTAAAGCTACCTGTAGAAGGTTGGTGGGGTTTTCCTGATCCTATCGCTACCGCAGGCAGCTAAATAAGCTACAAGTTAGTTTTTTTGCGAGCTCTGCACAGTGTTCACCTAAAGCTACCTGTAGAAGGTTGGTGGTGTTTTCCTGATCCTATCACTACGGCAGGCAGAATAATAAGCTACAAGTAGTTTTTTGCGAGCTCTGCACAGTGTTCACCTAAAGCTACCTGTAGAAGGTTGGTGGTGTTTTCCTGATCCTATCACTACCGCAGGCAGCTAAATAAGCTACAAGTTATTTTTTTACAAGCTCTGCACAGTGTTCAGCTAAAACTACAAGTTAGTGTAATGCGAGCTCTGCTCAGTGTTCAGCTAAAGCTACCTGTAGAAGGTTGGTGGTGTTTTCCTGATCCTATCACTACCGCAGGCAGCTAAATAAGCTACAAGTTAGTTTTTTGCGAGCTCTGCACAGTGTTCACCTAAAGCTACCTGTAGAAGGTTGGTGGTGTTTTCCTGATCCTATCACTACCGCAGGCAGCTAAATAAGATACAAGTAGTTTTTTGCGAGCTCTGCACAGTGTTCACCTAAAGCTACCTGTAGAAGGTTGGTGGTGTTTTCCTCATCCTATCACAACCGCAGGCAGCTAAATAAGCTACAAGTAGTTTTTTGCGAGCTCTGCACAGTGTTCACCTAAAGCTACCTGTAGAAGGTTGGTGGTGTTTTCCTGATCCTAACACTACCGCAGGCAGCTAAATAAGCTACAAATTAATTTTTTGCGAGCTCTGCACAGTGTTCACCTAAAGCTACCTGTAGAAGGTTGGTTTGTGTTTTCCTGATCCTATCACTACTGCAGGCAGCTAAATAAGCTACAAGTTAATTTTTTGCGAGCTCTGCACAGTGTTCACCTAAAGCTACCTGTAGAAGGTTGGTGGTGTTTTCCTGATCCTATCACTACCGCAGGCAGCTAAGTAAGCTACAAGTTATTTTTTTGCGAGCTCTGCACAGTGTTCACCTAAAGCTACCTGTAGAAGGTTGGTGGTGTTTTCCTGATCCTATCACTACCGCAGGCAGCTAAATAAGCTACAAGTTAGTTTTTTGCAAGCTCTGCACAGTGTTCACCTAAAGCTACCTGTAGAAGGTTGGTGGTGTTTTCCTGATCCTATCACTACCGCAGGCAGCGAAATAAGCTACAAGTTAGTTTTTTGCGAGCTCTGCACAATGTTCAGCTAAAGCTACCTGTAGAAGGTTGGTGGTGTTTTCCTGATCCTATCACTACCGCAGGCAGCGAAATAAGCTACAAGTTAGTTTTTTGCGAGCTCTGAACAGTGTTCACCTAAAGCTACCTGTAGAAGGTTGGTTTGTGTTTTCCTGATCCTATCACTACCGCAGGCAGCTAAATAAGCTACAAGTTATTTTTTTGCAAGCTCTGCACAGTGTTCAGCTAAAACTACAAGTTAGTGTAATGCGAGCTCTGCTCAGTGTTCAGCTAAAGCTACCTGTAGAAGGTTGGTGGTGTTTTCCTGATCCTATCGCTACCGCAGGCAGCTAAATAAGCTACAAGTTAGTTTTTTTGCGAGCTCTGCACAGTGTTCACCTAAAGCTACCTGTAGAAGGTTGGTGGTGTTTTCCTGATCCTATCACTACGGCAGGCAGAAAAATAAGCTACAAGTAGTTTTTTGCGAGCTCTGCACAGTGTTCACCTAAAGCTACCTGTAGAAGGTTGGTGGTGTTTTCCTGATCCTATCACTACCGCAGGCAGCTAAATAAGCTACAAGTTATTTTTTTACAAGCTCTGCACAGTGTTCAGCTAAAACTACAAGTTAGTGTAATGCGAGCTCTGCTCAGTGTTCAGCTAAAGCTACCTGTAGAAGGTTGGTGGTGTTTTCCTGATCCTATCACTACCGCAGGCAGCTAAATAAGCTACAAGTTAGTTTTTTGCGAGCTCTGCACAGTGTTCACCTAAAGCTACCTGTAGAAGGTTGGTGGTGTTTTCCTGATCCTATCACTACCGCAGGCAGCTAAATAAGATACAAGTAGTTTTTTGCGAGCTCTGCACAGTGTTCACCTAAAGCTACCTGTAGAAGGTTGGTGGTGTTTTCCTCATCCTATCACAACCGCAAGCAGCTAAATAGGCTACAAGTAGTTTTTTTGCGAGCTCTGCACAGTGTTCACCTAAAGCTACCTGTAGAAGGTTGGTGGTGTTTTCCTGATCCTAACACTACCGCAGGCAGCTAAATAAGCTACAAGTTATTTTTTTGCGAGCTCTGCACAGTGTTCACCTAAAGCTACCTGTAGAAGGTTGGTTTGTGTTTTCCTGATCCTATCAATACTGCAGGCAGCTAAATAAGCTACAAGTTAATTTTTTGCGAGCTCTGCACAGTGTTCACCTAAAGCTACCTGTAGAAGGTTGGTGGTGTTTTCCTGATCCTATCACTACCGCAGGCAGCTAAGTAAGCTACAAGTTATTTTTTTGCGAGCTCTGCACAGTGTTCACCTAAAGCTACCTGTAGAAGGTTGGTGGTGTTTTCCTGATCCTATCACTACTGCAGGCAGCTAAATAAGCTACAAGTTAGTTTTTTGCAAGATCTGCACAGTGTTCACCTAAAGCTACCTGTAGAAGGTTGGTGGTGTTTTCCTGATCCTATCACTACCGCAGGCAGCGAAATAAGCTACAAGTTAGTTTTTTGCGAGCTCTGCACAATGTTCAGCTAAAGCTACCTGTAGAAGGTTGGTGGTGTTTTCCTGATCCTATCACTACCGCAGGCAGCGAAATAAGCTACAAGTTAGTTTTTTGCGAGCTCTGAACAGTGTTCACCTAAAGCTACCTGTAGAAGGTTGGTTTGTGTTTTCCAAATCCTATCACTACCGCAGGCAGCTAAATAAGCTACAAGTTATTTTTTTGCAAGCTCTGCACAGTGTTCAGCTAAAACTACAAGTTAGTGTAATGCGAGCTCTGCTCAGTGTTCAGCTAAAGCTACCTGTAGAAGGTTGGTGGGGTTTTCCTGATCCTATCGCTACTGCAGGCAGCTAAATAAGCTACAAGTTAGTTTTTTTGCGAGCTCTGCACAGTGTCCACCTAAAGCTACCTGTAGAAGGTTGGTGGTGTTTTCCTGATCCTATCACTACCGCAGGCAGCTAAATAAGCTACAAGTTAGTTTTTTGCAAGCTCTGCACAGTGTTCACCTAAAGCTACCTGTAGAAGGTTGGTGGTGTTTTCCTGATCCTATCACTACCGCAGGCAGCTAAATAAGCTACAAGTTAGTTTTTTGCAAGCTCTGCACAGTGTTCACCTAAAGCTACCTGTAGAAGGCTGGTGGTGTTTTCCTGATCCTATCACTACCGCAGGCAGCTAAATAAGCTACAAGTTAGTTTTTTGCGAGCTCTGCACAGTGTTCACCTAAAGCTACCTTTAGAAGGTTGGTGGTGTTTTCCTGATCCTATCATTACCGTAGGCAGCTAAATAAGCTACAAGTTAGTTTTTTGTGAGCTCTGCACAGTGTTCACCTAAAGCTACCTGTAGAAGGTTGGTGGTGTTTTCCTGATCCTATCACTACCGCAGGCAGCTAAATAAGCTACAAGTTAGTTTTTTGTGAGCTCTGCACAGTGTTCACCTAAAGCTACCTGTAGAAGGTTGGTGGTGTTTTCCTGATCCTATCACTACCGCAGGCAGCTAAATAAGCTACAAATTATTTTTTTGCAAGCTCTGCACAGTGTTCACCTAAAGCTACCTGTAAAAGGTTGGTGGTGTTTTCCAGATCCTATCACTACCGCAGGCAGCTAAATAAGCTACAAATTATTTTTTTGCAAGCTCTGCACAGTGTTCACCTAAAGCTACCTGTAAAAGGTTGGTGGTGTTTTCCGGATCCTATCACTACCGCAGGCAGCTAAATAAGCTACAAATTAGTTTTTTGTGAGCTATGCACAGTGTTCACCTAAAGCTACCTGTAGAAGGTTGGTGGTGTTTTCCTGATCCTATCACTACCGCAGGCAGCTAAATAAGCTACAAGTTGTTTTTTGTGAGCTCTGCACAGTGTTCACCTAAAGCTACCTGTAGAAGGTTGGTTTGTTTTCCTGATCCTATCACTACTGCAGGAAGCTAAATAAGCTACAAGTTAATTTTTTGCGAGCTCTGCACAGTGTTCACCTAAAGCAACCTGTAGAAGGTTGGTGGTGTTTTCCTGATCCTATCACTATCGCAGGCAGCTAAATAAGCTACAAGTTATTTTTTTGCGAGCTCTGCACAGTGTTCACCTAAAGCTACCTGTAGAAGGTTGGTTTGTGTTTTTCTGATCCTATCACTATTGCAGGCAGCTAAATAAGCTACAAGTTAATTTTTTGCGAGCTCTGCACAGTGTTCACCTAAAGCTACCTATAGAAGGTTGGTGGTGTTTTCCTGATCCTATCACTATCGCAGGCAGCTAAGTAAGCTACAAGTTATTTTTTTGCGAGCTCTGCACAGTGTTCACCTAAAGCTACCTGTAGAAGGTTGGTGGTGTTTTCCTGATCCTATCACTACTGCAGGCAGCTAAATAAGCTACAAGTTAGTTTTTTGCGAGCTCTGCACAGTGTTCACCTAAAGCTACCTGTAGAAGGTTGGTGGTGTTTTCCTGATCCTATCACTACTGCAGGCAGCTAAATAAGCTACAAGTTAGTTTTTTGCAAGCTCTGCACAGTGTTCACCTAAAGCTACCTGTAGAAGGTTGCTGGTGTTTTCCTGATCCTATCACTACCGCAGGCAGCTAAATAAGCTACAAGTTAGTTTTTTGAGAGCTCTGCACAGTGTTCAGCTAAAGCTACCTGTAGAAGGTTGGTGGTGTTTTCCTGATCCTATCACTGCCGCAGGAAGCTAAATAAGCTACAAATTATTTTTTTGCGAGCTCTGCACAGTGTTCACCTAAAGCTACCTGTAGAAGGTTGGTGGTGTTTTCCTCATCCTATAACTACCCGCAGGCAGCTAAATAAGCTACAAGTTAGTTTTTTGCAAGCTCTGCACAGTGTTCACCTAAAAGTACAAGTTAGTGTAATGCGAGCTCTGCTCAGTGTTCAGCTAAAGCTACCTGTAGAAAGTTGGTGGTGTTTTCCTGATCCTATCACTACCGCAGGCAGCTAAATAAGCTACAAGTTGTTTTTTGTGAGCTCTGCACAGTGTTCACCTAAAGCTACCTGTAGAAGGTTGGTGGTGTTTTCCTGATCCTACCACTACCGCAGGCAGCTAAATAAGCTACAAGTTATTTTTTTGCGAGCTCTGCACAGTGTTCAGCTAAAGCTACCTGTAGAAGGTTGGTGGTGTTTTCCTGATCCTATCACTACCGCAGGCAGCTAAATAAGCTACAAGTTATTTTTTTGCGATCTCTGAGCAGTGTTCACCTAAAGCTACCTGTAGAAGGTTGGAGGTGCTTTCCTGATCCTATCACTACCGCAGGCAGCTAAAAAAACTACAAGTAATTTTTTTGCAAGCTCTGCACAGTGTTCACCCGAAGCTACATGTAGAAGGTTGGTGGTGTTTTCCTGATAATATCACTACCGCAGGCAGCTAAATAAGCTACAAGTTATTTTTTTGCGAGCTCTGCACAGTGTTCACCTAAAGCTACCTGTAGAAGGTTGGTGGTGTTTTCCTGATCCTATCACTACTGCAGGCAGCTAAATAAGCTACAAGTTATTTTTTTGCGAGCTCTGTACAGTGTTCACCTAAAGCTACCTGTAGAAGGTTGGAGGTGCTTTCCTGATCCTATCACTACCGCAGGCAGCTAAATAAGCTACAAGTTGTTTTTTTGCGAGCTCTGCACAGTGTTCAGCTAAAGCTACCTGTAGAAGGTTGGTGGTGTTTTCCTGATACTATCACTACCGCAGGCAGATAAATAAGCTACAAGTTATTTTTTTGCGAGCTCTGTACAGTGTTCACCTTAAGCTACCTGTAGAAGGTTGGAGGTGCTTTCCTGATCCTATCACTACCGCAGACAGCTAAAAAGGCTACAAGTAATTTTTTTGCAAGCTCTGCACAGTGTTCACCCGAAGCTACATGTAGAAGGTTGGTGGTGTTTTCCTGATCCTATCACTACCGCAGGCAGCTAAATAAGCTACAAGTTAGTTTTTTGCAAGCTCTGCACAGTGTTCAGTTAAAACTACAAGTTAGTGTAATGCAAGCTCTGCTCAGTGTTCAGCTAAAGCTACCTGTAGAAGGTTGGTGGTGTTTTCCTGATCTTATCACTACCGCAGGCAGCTAAATAAGCTACAAGTTGTTTTTTGTGAGCTCTGCACAGTGTTCACCTAAAGCTACCTGTAAAAGGTTGGTGGTGTTTTCCTGATCCTATCACTACCGCAGGCAGCTAAATAAGCTACAAGTTATTTTTTTGCGAGCTCTGCACAGTGTTCAGCTAAAGCTACCTGTAGAAGGTTGGTGGTGTTTTCCTGATATTATCACTGCCGCAGGCAGATAAATAAGCTACAAATTATTTTTTTGCGAGCTCTGTACAGTGTTCACCTTAAGCTACCTGTAGAAGGTTGGAGGTGCTTTCTTGATCCTATCACTACCGCAGGCAGCTAAAAAGGCTACACGTAATTTTTTTGCAAGCTCTGCACAGTGTTCACCCGAAGCTACATGTAGAAGGTTGGTGGTGTTTTCCTCATCCTATCACTACAGCAGGCAGCTAAAAAAGCTACAAGTTATTTTTTTGCGAGCTCTGCACAGTGTTCACCTAAAGCTACCTGTAAAAGGTTGGTGGTGTTTTCCTGATCCTATCACTACCGCAGGCAGCTAAATAAGCTACAAATTATTTTTTTGCAAGCTCTGCACAGTGTTCACCTAAAGCTACCTGTAAAAGGTTGGTGGTGTTTTCCAGATCCTATCACTACCGCAGGCAGCTAAATAAGCTACAAATTATTTTTTTGCAAGCTCTGCACAGTGTTCACCTAAAGCTACCTGTAAAAGGTTGGTGGTGTTTTCCGGATCCTATCACTACCGCAGGCAGCTAAATAAGCTACAAGTTAGTTTTTTGTGAGCTATGCACAGTGTTCACCTAAAGCTACCTGTAGAAGGTTGGTGGTGTTTTCCTGATCCTATCACTACCGCAGGCAGCTAAATAAGCTACAAGTTGTTTTTTGTGAGCTCTGCACAGTGTTCACCTAAAGCTACCTGTAGAAGGTTGGTTTGTTTTCCTGATCCTATCACTACTGCAGGAAGCTAAATAAGCTACAAGTTAATTTTTTGCGAGCTCTGCACAGTGTTCACCTAAAGCAACCTGTAGAAGGTTGGTGGTGTTTTCCTGATCCTATCACTACCGCAGGCAGCTAAATAAGCTACAAGTTATTTTTTTGCGAGCTCTGCACAGTGTTCACCTAAAGCTACCTGTAGAAGGTTGGTGGTGTTTTCCTGATCCTATCACTACCGCAGGCAGCTAAATAAGCTGCAAGTTAGTTTTTTGCAAGCTCTGCACAGTGTTCACCTAAAGCTACCTGTAGAAGGTTGGTGGTGTTTTCCTGATCCTATCACTACCGCAGGCAGCGAAATAAGCTACAAGTTAGTTTTTTGCGAGCTCTGCACAGTGTTCACCTAAAGCTACCTGTAGAAGGTTGGTGGTGTTTTCCTGATCCTATCACTACCGCAGGCAGTTAAATAAGCTACAAGTTAATTTTTTGCGAGCTCTGCACAGTGTTCACCTAAAGCTACCTGTAGAAGGTTGGTAGTGTTTTCCTCATCCTATCACAACCGCAGGCAGCTAAATAAGCTACAAGTAGTTTTTTGCGAGCTCTGCACAGTGTTCACCTAAAGCTACCTGTAGAAGGTTGGTGGTGTTTTCCTGATCCTATCACTACCGCAGGCAGCTAAGTAAGCTACAAGTTATTTTTTTGCGAGCTCTGCACAGTGTTCACCTAAAGCTACCTGTAGAAGGTTGGTGGTGTTTTCCTGATCCTATCACTACTGCAGGCAGCTAAATAAGCTACAAGTTAGTTTTTTGCAAGATCTGCACAGTGTTCACCTAAAGCTACCTGTAGAAGGTTGGTGGTGTTTTCCTGATCCTATCACTACCGCAGGCAGCGAAATAAGCTACAAGTTAGTTTTTTGCGAGCTCTGCACAATGTTCAGCTAAAGCTACCTGTAGAAGGTTGGTGGTGTTTTCCTGATCCTATCACTACCGCAGGCAGCGAAATAAGCTACAAGTTAGTTTTTTGCGAGCTCTGAACAGTGTTCACCTAAAGCTACCTGTAGAAGGTTGGTTTGTGTTTTCCAAATCCTATCACTACCGCAGGCAGCTAAATAAGCTACAAGTTATTTTTTTGCAAGCTCTGCACAGTGTTCAGCTAAAACTACAAGTTAGTGTAATGCGAGCTCTGCTCAGTGTTCAGCTAAAGCTACCTGTAGAAGGTTGGTGGGGTTTTCCTGATCCTATCGCTACTGCAGGCAGCTAAATAAGCTACAAGTTAGTTTTTTTGCGAGCTCTGCACAGTGTCCACCTAAAGCTACCTGTAGAAGGTTGGTGGTGTTTTCCTGATCCTATCACTACCGCAGGCAGCTAAATAAGCTACAAGTTCGTTTTTTGCAAGCTCTGCACAGTGTTCACCTAAAGCTACCTGTAGAAGGTTGGTGGTGTTTTCCTGATCCTAACACTACCGCAAGCAGCTAAATAAGCTACAAGTTATTTTTTTACGAGCTCTGCACAGTGTTCACCTAAAGCTACCTGTAGAAGGTTGGTTTGTGTTTTCCTGATCCTATCACTACTGCAGGCAGCTAAGTAAGCTACAAGTTAATTTTTTGCGAGCTCTGCACAGTGTTCACCTAAAGCTACCTGTAGAAGGTTGGTGGTGTTTTCCTGATCCTATCACTACCGCAGGCAGCTAAATAAGCTACAAGTTATTTTTTGCGAGCTCTGCACAGTGTTCACCTAAAGCTATCTGTAGAAGGTTGGTGGTGTTTTCCTGATCCTATCACTACCACAGGCAGCGAAATAAGCTACAAGTTATTTTTTGCGAGCTCTGCACAGTGTTCACCTAAAGCTATCTGTAGAAGGTTGGTGGTGTTTTCCTGATCCTATCACTACCGCAGGCAGCGAAATAAGCTACAAGTTATTTGTTTGCGAGTTCTGCACAGTGTTCACCTAAAGCTACCTGTAGAATGTTGGTGGTGTTATCCTGATCCTATCACTACCGCAGGCAGCTAAATAAGCTACAAGTTAGTTTTTTGTGAGCTCTGCACAATGTTCACCTAAAGCTACCTGTAGAAGGTTGGTGGTGTTTTCCTGATCCTATCACTACCGCAGGTAGCTAAATAAGCTACAAGTTATTTTTTTGCAAGCTCTGCACAGTGTTCAGCTAAAACTACAAGTTAGTGTAATGCGAGCTCTGCTCAGTGTTCAGCTAAAGCTACCTGTAGAAGGTTGGTGGTGTTTTCCTGATCCTATCACTACCGCAGGCAGCTAAATAAGCTACAAGTTAGTTTTTTGCGAGCTCTGCACAGTGTTCACCTAAAGCTACCTTTAGAAGATTGGTGGTGTTTTCCTGATCCTATCACTACCGCAGGCAGCTAAATAAGCTACAAGTAGTTTTTTGCGAGCTCTGCACAGTGTTCACCTAAAGCTACCTGTAGAAGGTTGGTGGTGTTTTCCTGATCCTATCACTACCGCAGGCAGCTAAATAAGCTACAAGTTAGTTTTTTGCAAGCTCTGCACAGTGTTCAGCTAAAACTACAAGTTATAGGGCGTACACACGGTCGAACTTTGTTCGGACATTCCGACAACAAAATCCTAGGATTTTTTCCGACGGATGTTGGCTCAAACTTTTTTTGTCTACACACGGTCGCACAAAGTTGTCGGAATTTCCAATCGCCAACCACGCGGTCACGTACACCACGTACGACGAGACTAGAAAAGGCCGGTTCAGAACCAAGCGCGGCACCCTTTGGGCTCCTTTTGCTAATCTCGTGTTAGTAAAAGTTTGGTGAGAGACTATTTGCGCTTTTTCAGACTCGTGGCTTTCAGATCGTTTTCTGCTGTTCAGTTTGTGCTTGTGGGTTTGTATCTGCTCTTCAGTGCGTGCAGTCAGTTCGTATCGGAGTTTTCTGTGCGATCTTGCCCACTCGTTGCTGTTTTTCAGGTCGCTCTTCACAGGCCTTGCTGTTCTTCAGTGCATTCTGTTACTTCGTTCTGAGCAGCCGACCGTTTTCTAGCCATGTTTTGTATGCCTACTCCTCGTAGAGTTCGTGCTGTGCGGGGGCTTGGTGTTGGGGTCCTGACCTTGACACAAGTCCAGTCCATGAACAGGGTGGGGAGGAGTTCATGGACCAAGAATTGGTTGCTTCAGCATGACCAGTTCTCTCATATGCCTTTGCTCCGTGAGATTCGTGAGAATAATCCTGATGATTTCAGGAACTTTCTCAGGATGACGGACCCCGTGTTTCACCGTTTGTTGGCTTCGCTGACCCCCTATATTAGCAGGCAGGATACCTGCATGAGGCAAGCCATCACTCCGGAGCAGAGGTTGGTCGCTACCCTGCGGTATTTGGCGACAGGGAGATGCCTGCAGGACTTGAAGTTCTCAACAGGCATCCCCCCCCAGGCTCTGGGTATCATCATCCCAGAGACCTGTTCTGCCATCATCCAGGTCCTGCAGAAGGAGTATATGAAGGTAAGATTTTTATCCTTTTATATCACATTTTATTGTATTGAATGTTTGCTAATATCTTGTATTTCTTTCCTCATTCCCTAATTACCATGCTTGTAATATGCTGTGAATGTCCCCTTTGTCCTCATGCATGCTGGATTTTTATGTAATTATTATTTTAGGTCCTTCATACATATTTGCCCTTCACTAACCTCCCCAGCATGGTGTCTCCTGCCCTATATTCACCTCATGTAGTCACTTAACGATGTATTTTATCAGCTCCATAGTAGTGCTTTACCCCAAACAACCCTAAAATGTTTGGAAATGTTATTTTTGATTTAAATTCAGGCAGAGTGCCAGAGGCTTTTTTTGTGGTGTCCCCAAATAATTTTTAGTAACCCTCCCTCCCCCAACTGCTAAGTCAGCTGATCCCAATTCTCTATGTATCCTCAATCATCTATCTGCTGACTTTGCCAAACCAATACACACTATACCCATCTCTTTTGTGGTCAGATTTATGGATGAATTCCCCAAAGCATGTAGTGCAAGGGCCTGCCTGTATACTTTCCAATGGTACTGTTTAAAGTTTTTGTATCCTATTATTATCTTGATAGGTAATAGCAGAATGTCCAAATGTCCTCAAATGTGTACAGTGTGTATTTATATCTTTGTATTCAGACACTTCTTACCTGTCCAGTGGTCTGCCAATAGTGTAACTAAGGAGGGGCTGTTCAAAGTTATACCCATTATTTAGGCATTCAGCTCTCAATGAAGTGAAGAGGGTTACCTGTCCAAGATTTACACACACCCCCTATAATGTTAGAAATGGCCCATGGGGGGGGGGAGGGGGAATATGATAGGTGTACCTTATACTTTGGCGTTGTTAAATTCCCCTTAGTAAATGCTATCTGGAGGTTGCCCCATAATGTATGTGTATAATCTGCTTGCCATGTTTCAGAGTAAAAATAGTAATGTTTATTGTTTTTTCCTCAACAGTTTCCTTCCACGCCACAGGAATGGCAGACTGTGGCCTCCCACTTTGCCGAGCGGTGGGACTTTCCTAACTGCGGAGGGGCAATTGATGGGAAACACGTCCACATCATCCCACCACCCAACTCGGGGTCGTACTATTATAAGTACAAGGGGTATAATAGTATAGTGATGTTGGCGGTGGTGTCGGCTAATTACGACTTCTTGTATGTGGACGTGGGGAAGAATGGCCGGATGTCCGATGGTGGAGTCATCGCCCAGACGGAGTTCTACAGGCGTCTCCAGAATGGCAGCTTGGACTTGCCAGCTCCAGAGGACAATGTGGAAGGACTCCCATTTGTGTTCGTTGCTGATGAAGCGTTTGCGCTGGGGGACCACCTGATGCTGCCATTCCCAATGAGGACCCTCACCCCGGAACAGAGGGTTTTTAATTACCGGCTGGCCAGAGCCCGAACAGTGGTGGAGAACACATTTGGAATCCTGGCCAGCCGGTTCAGAACCAAGCGCGGCACCCTTTGGGCTCCTTTTGCTAATCTCGTGTTAGTAAAAGTTTGGTGAGAGACTATTTGCGCTTTTTCAGACTCGTGGCTTTCAGATCGTTTTCTGCTGTTCAGTTTGTGCTTGTGGGTTTGTATCTGCTCTTCAGTGCGTGCAGTCAGTTCGTATCGGAGTTTTCTGTGCGATCTTGCCCACTCGTTGCTGTTTTTCAGGTCGCTCTTCACAGGCCTTGCTGTTCTTCAGTGCATTCTGTTACTTCGTTCTGAGCAGCCGACCGTTTTCTAGCCATGTTTCGTATGCCTACTCCTCGTAGAGTTCGTGCTGTGCGGGGGCTTGGTGTTGGGGTCCTGACCTTGACACAAGTCCAGTCCATGAACAGGGTGGGGAGGAGTTCATGGACCAAGAATTGGTTGCTTCAGCGTGACCAGTTCTCTCATATGCCTTTGCTCCGTGAGATTCGTGAGAATAATCCTGATGATTTCAGGAACTTTCTCAGGATGACGGACCCCGTGTTTCACCGTTTGTTGGCTTCGCTGACCCCCTATATTAGCAGGCAGGATACCTGCATGAGGCAAGCCATCACTCCGGAGCAGAGGTTGGTCGCTACCCTGCGGTATTTGGCGACAGGGAGATGCCTGCAGGACTTGAAGTTCTCAACAGGCATCTCCCCCCAGGCTCTGGGTATCATCATCCCAGAGACCTGTTCTGCCATCATCCAGGTCCTGCAGAAGGAGTATATGAAGGTAAGATTTTTATCCTTTTATATCACATTTTATTGTATTGAATGTTTGCTAATATCTTGTATTTCTTTCCTCATTCCCTAATTACCATGCTTGTAATATGCTGTGAATGTCCCCTTTGTCCTCATGCATGCTGGATTTTTATGTAATTATTATTTTAGGTCCTTCATACATATTTGCCCTTCACTAACCTCCCCAGCATGGTGTCTCCTGCCCTATATTCACCTCATGTAGTCACTTAACGATGTATTTTATCAGCTCCATAGTAGTGCTTTACCCCAAACAACCCTAAAATGTTTGGAAATGTTATTTTTGATTTAAATTCAGGCAGAGTGCCAGAGGCTTTTTTTGTGGTGTCCCCAAATAATTTTTAGTAACCCTCCCTCCCCCAACTGCTAAGTCAGCTGATCCCAATTCTCTATGTATCCTCAATCATCTATCTGCTGACTTTGCCAAACCAATACACACTATACCCATCTCTTTTGTGGTCAGATTTATGGATGAATTCCCCAAAGCATGTAGTGCAAGGGCCTGCCTGTATACTTTCCAATGGTACTGTTTAAAGTTTTTGTATCCTATTATTATCTTGATAGGTAATAGCAGAATGTCCAAATGTCCTCAAATGTGTACAGTGTGTATTTATATCTTTGTATTCAGACACTTCTTACCTGTCCAGTGGTCTGCCAATAGTGTAACTAAGGAGGGGCTGTTCAAAGTTATACCCATTATTTAGGCATTCAGCTCTCAATGAAGTGAAGAGGGTTACCTGTCCAAGATTTACACACACCCCCTATAATGTTAGAAATGGCCCATGAGGGGGGGGGGAGGGGGAATATGATAGGTGTACCTTATACTTTGGCGTTGTTAAATTCCCCTTAGTAAATGCTATCTGGAGGTTGCCCCATAATGTATGTGTATAATCTGCTTGCCATGTTTCAGAGTAAAAATAGTAATGTTTATTGTTTTTTCCTCAACAGTTTCCTTCCACGCCACAGGAATGGCAGACTGTGGCCTCCCACTTTGCCGAGCGGTGGGACTTTCCTAACTGCGGAGGGGCAATTGATGGGAAACACGTCCACATCATCCCACCACCCAACTCGGGGTCGTACTATTATAAGTACAAGGGGTTTAATAGTATAGTGATGTTGGCGGTGGTGTCGGCTAATTACGACTTCTTGTATGTGGACGTGGGGAAGAATGGCCGGATGTCCGATGGTGGAGTCATCGCCCAGACGGAGTTCTACAGGCGTCTCCAGAATGGCAGCTTGGACTTGCCAGCTCCAGAGGACAATGTGGAAGGACTCCCATTTGTGTTCGTTGCTGATGAAGCGTTTGCGCTGGGGGACCACCTGATGCTGCCATTCCCAATGAGGACCCTCACCCCGGAACAGAGGGTTTTTAATTACCGGCTGGCCAGAGCCCGAACAGTGGTGGAGAACACATTTGGAATCCTGGCCAGCCGGTTCCGACTATTTCTGACACCTATCCATATGGCGGAGTATAAACTGAACCATATTATACTGGCGTGCTGTGTTCTCCATAACTTTTTAAGGAAACATTCAGCCAACTATGCTGGCTCAGTTGGGCCTGAGGCCGGAATCCTACATCAAACCACACTGACGGCGCTTGAAAGTGGCCGTCCTGGCTTGCCCTCCCTGAGTGCCTGTGATGTCCGGTTATGCTACCTGGAGTTCTTTGCGGGTAGGGGGGCTATCAATATGCCAGCAAATCTGTGAAGCCTTTTTTTTTATAATAAAAAAAAAAAAGAAATTCTTGGTGGACATTTACTGCTTGTGTTTGTTTTAGCTGACCCTGACAGAAATGTGTTGAGTCCAGAAAATGTCGTGATTGTGTAACCTTATACAAAGCACTGTTGGCTGTTATTTCCTAAATGCAAAAACACATTTCACTACAAGTGCACTTGCAACTGCACTGAAACTGCACTTGTAGTGCCAAGAGGATTTGCCCTTAGGAAATAACACCCATTTTTGCAGAAAACAGCAATTACATCACCCCAAAAGTGTTGTATTGTAGTGTTGAGACAATAATCCACACATTCTTGAGTAAGCAACTTTTTTATACCTGCACAATCACATGTGCATTTACCAAAGGTTTTTAAAACAAACCAACATCTTTGTTGTATAACAATTTTTGCAGTAGCATTATCAAAAATTGAAATGTCCATTTCAGATAAAACAGGCCTGTGTAAAACCAACAAGAAAGCCAAAAAACTTGAACTTACAAAGTTCACATTAGGTAAAACCTGAAGGCTATATCAGACATCAGTATTTAGGAACTGTGTTTGATATAGCGTTCAGATGGGGGGAATCACCCCTGGAAAAGCCAAATTTGGAAGGTGCACACCAATTTACGAATGTCAACATGTGCTAGCTGCCATCAGGGAGGATCAAGGGACGTGTTTTGGGGGAGCAAGCCCTTCCTCAACGCTACTTTATAATGAGGAAGGGGTTGCACCCCCAAAACGTGTCCATTGATCTCCCGTGATGGCAGATAGCACATGTTGGCACACTGTGTGCATCCTCCAAATTTGGCTTTTCAAAACATTGCAAAAAAATTTAAAAGATTGGACCACAATCCAAAAAGTGATTTTGTGGGGTTTTAAATTCGCCCCAAAACATCAATGATGTTATTATTTTTTTTTATAACATCATTGATTTTTTGCTGTATGTTTTACAGTTCGACATTACACCCCATGATCTCCCCGATCAGGATCTGGGCACTTTCTGATGTGAAACGTTCTGGTTCCACAACATCACTATCACCTAAAAAGAGAGAAACAAAACAAAAACAGGTCTCAAAAATCTGCCACCATCCATCTTGTTTACCTGAGCCTGTGATCGCAGACACTCACCTGTTGTGGTGCCAATCTCCACCACATCTTCTTCTTCCTCCTGCTCAGCTTGGGTTGGTGGTATTTCACCTTCTTCCAGAGGTGGGGGGTCTCTGGTCTCCTCGGATGAGGGGTGTCCTCCGAGTCTTTTCTCCCCTATGTAAAACAAAAATGGTATAATTAGCACACAGATATTTGATGGCAGAACTAGAAATAGGAAACATTGCTTGGAAGTGGGGTACAATTGTCTATTTTAGCCGAGTTCCAAGATGTATTTTTTTTATTGGCCTTTGTCAAGCTGCAATACTTTACCTGTTTAGTACAAGCTTCACAGATGTAGCCCCCCCTATAGTATACACTGGAGCACCTGTGTGGCCCCCTAATAAAAATGGTGTTCTGGTGTCCCACACTAGTGCTCCAGTGTCCACATGTGAAAACAGCTGCTCAGTGTCCTCTCCTTACACAGAATCTAGTTGGCATTTCATTCTAGTAACAAACCCATCTACACAAACAAATATTTGGCATCCAAGTAGGCCCCAAAAAAATGTGGGAAAATGCATATGGCCTAAACAATGGTGTTTTAGAGGCCGAAAAAAAAATGTTTGATACGAACGAATAATGGGCCCATGAACATTAAAGTTGCCCTTTTAAACTGTACAATTAAGAAAAGCATATGGAGCAGCACGAACGCAATAAAGACAGAAAGAATAGGAACACAGCATAACTACTTACTTTTTTGCAGCACTCTCCGGATCTTTCGGTACTGCTCTGGCTCTCTTAAGTTCAGGTCCGACCACCGCTTCCTGAGCTGATCTTTCGATCTTCGTACCCCGAAATTCTTGTGAAGGCTTTTGACCACTTTCGCCATGATCTTTGCCTTTCTGATGTTGGGGTTGGGGTAAGGCCCATACTTTCCGTCATAGTCAGACTTCTTCATGATGTCGACCATCTCCAACATCTCCCCAAAGGACATATTTGTGGCCTTAAAATGATTCCTTCTGGATCGGGACGTGTCCGGATCCGGGCTTTCCTCCTCCTCCTCCTCATTGCTATAATTAGCACACACCTGCTCTAACTCCGCCATGTGCTCTTCACCCACTGCGCCGAACGAAAAGGGGCGGGGGAATAGACTAGAAAGAACGTCAGGGGCGGGCGGAGTTACACGCATGCGCAGTGTGTATAAAGCGTAACACGCGTGCGTATTACGTACGATCTGTGAGCGGAGGAAGGAGCATTGGATGCGCCGATCGTAAGAACGAAGGTAAGAGACAAACTTGTGCCTATACTGCTTCTACATTGAAGCCTATATTGTAACAAGATTAGGAGAGTTTTGTCTGACATTAGGCTTTGTCTTGTGTTGTGTCTTGCAGTGAACATGGATATCTTAGTGAAAGACAATGACTTCATGTCAGTATTCATAGATATCTTAAGGGAGCTGCCCTGTCTGTGGGAGATTAATCACCCCCCATTTCAAGAACCAAACAAAGAGGAAGGCAGCACTGGTGCAATTGTGTGAAATTGTGAAGCAGGTGATCCCCACGGCAGACATCACCTATTTAAAGATCTTCATTGGTGGCCTGAGGAGCACATATGTAAGGGAGCGCAAGAAAGTCCTGGATTCACAGAGATCCGGAGCAGCAGATGACATCTATGTCCCCAGGATGTTGTACTACGACAGGCTGCATTTTCTGGCAGGCCAGACTGAACCCAGGTCATCCCTCTCCAGTCTTCCTTCCACACTTCCTTCCCCCCCGGCTGAGGCTTCTGACGCCCAACCTGGGCCTTCCAGGCAACATGTGGAGGAGCCCAGATTGAGCCAGGTATAGCATTCCTCTAAATATTTCTGCTTGTCCAATCAATGATGTTAACTAGATGTTAGTTGGGAGTACTAATTTAGGATTGTGATTGATGAAGCAAAACATTACAACTATGTCCCTTTTTCATACACAGGGAAGTCTCAGCCAGGAGTTGGCCGGGCCGAGCCGGCTGGCTGATCTGCAGGTCCCTCCACCCCCCCTGAAAAGAGAAAGTGGCAGTAGGAGGAGTGCCCTAGAGGAGGCTACTGGAGGACTCTTTTGGAGGGCTACAGAGGTCCTGGGAGCACGACAGACCGTGGAGGAGGACATTGCTGCCGTCATTGCCTATAAAATGCAAAGGATGGAGGAGGGCCAACAAGTCTTGTGTGAGTCGCTCATATTGGAGGCTCTTAACAAAGGTATGAGGGGCCAAATGACAGCTCAGACACACCTTTGCGATGGTCCTCCTCCTCCTCCTGCAGGTCCTCCTCCTCCTCCTTCTCCTCCAGGTCCTCCCAGTCCTCCTCCAGGTCCTACTCCTCCTCCTGCCACATCTCCAACTGCATAGCCACAGCCGGGAATGAAGCATGAAAGGAAGACCAGAAAGTGAGGACCCTGGATCCAGTCTGGTCGGCCAAAAGATGCAGCCTCTTGTGGTACCACAGCCTGGGGACACAGATGTCATCTGCTGCTATCCGGATCTCTGCGAATTCTGGACCAGACTGCCCTCCCTTACATATGGACTCCTCAGGCCACCAATTTTGATGTTCAAGAATTGATGTCTGCCGTGGGGGTCCCAGGCTTCGCTAATTTCTCATGTTGAGCCAGTGTTGCCTTCCTTCTTGTTTGGTTCTGATCCCTTAATAAAGGATTTTTGTTTTGAATTATACTCTCCTATGTGTTTTACTTCAAAAAGGACAGTTTTTTTGTGAGGATTCAGGTACATTTCAAATATACAATGTGAAATGAACAAGGGACACCAACAACAAACAATCTCCTTGAGATTAAATAATAAAAGATATCAATGGTGTTGGGGTAACTTGACACACAAAACACACACAAAAATATTCTGGAGGAAAAATAAAAATAACATTGAACAAAGATCAGCCTTTGAAAAAATACAAACATTAAATCCAAAAAAAAGGCTTAAAATCCCCAAAAAAATTAAAAAAAAAAAAAAAAAATACTGTCAGATGTGACAACTAATAACAATATATTCAGGGAATCCCAATAAAAAAACAAAAATAAAACTTTGTGAGAAGTGTGTGTGAATATGAGCAGCAAAACTACTTAATTCTTGTCACATTATAAAGAAGAAGAGAGTGCGCTGTATTAAACCATTTTTAACATTGCAGCGTGACGAAAGTGCTGTATCCATTGCGAACGCTAAGTTTACCAGACCGAGCTGTTCCATCTTGGAATTTCTTCTGAGCATGCGTGGCACTTTGTGCGTCGGAACAGGCCGCACACGGTCGGAATTGACGCGATCAGATTTTGTTGTCGGAAAATTTTATCTCCTGCTCTCCAACTTTGTGTGTCGGAAAATCCGATGGAAAATGTCCAATGGAGCCCACACACGGTCGGAATTTCCAAAAAACACACTCCGATCGGACATTTTCCATCGGAAAATCCGACCGTGTGTATGGGGCATTAGTGTAATGCGAGCTTTGCTCAGTGTTCATCTAAAGCTACCTGTAGAAGGTTGGTGGTGTTTTCCTGATCCTATCACTACCGCAGGCAGCTAAATAAGCTACAAGTTAGTTTTTTGGCGAGCTCTGCACAGTGTTCACCTAAGGGCACCCGTAGAAGGTTGGTCGTGTTTTCCTGATCCTATCACTACCGCAGGCAGCTAAATAAGCTACAAATTCGTTTTTTTGCGAGCTCTGCACAGTGTTCACCTAAAGCTACCCGTAGAAGGTTGGTGGTGTTTTCCTGATCCTAACACTACCGCATGCAGCTAAATAAGCTACAAGTTTGTTTTTTGCGAGCTCTGCACAGTGTTCACCTA
Source organism: Aquarana catesbeiana (assembly GCF_042186555.1). Classification (NCBI taxonomy): domain Eukaryota; kingdom Metazoa; phylum Chordata; class Amphibia; order Anura; family Ranidae; genus Aquarana; species Aquarana catesbeiana. The sequence goes on along the minus strand of NC_133326.1, from coordinate 462,201,759 downwards.
AAGCTACCTGTAGAAGGTTGGTGGTGTTTTTCTGATCCTATCACTATCGCAGGCAGTGAAATAAGCTACAAGTTATTTTTTTTTGCGAGCTCTGCACAGTGTTCAGCTAAAACTACAAGTTAGTGTAGTGCAAGCTCTGCACAGTGTTCAGCTAAAGCTACCTGTAGAAGGTTGGTGGTGTTTTCCTGATCCTATCACTACCACAGGCAGCTAAATAAAATACAAGTTAGTTTTTTGCAAGCTCTGCACAGTGTTCACCTAAAGCTACCTGTAGAAGGTTGGTGGTGTTTTCCTGATCCTATCACTACCGCAGGCAGCTAAATAAGCTACAAGTTAGTTTTTTGCGAGCTCTGCACAGTGTTCACCTAAAGCTACCTGTAGAAGGTTGGTGGTGTTTTCCTGATCCTATCACTACCGCAGGCAGCTAAATAAGCTACAAGTTCGTTTTTTGCCAGCTCTGCACAGTGTTCATCTAAAGCTACCTGTAGAAGGTTGGTGGTGTTTTCCTGATCCTATCACTACCGCAGGCAGCTAAATAAGCTACAAGCTAGTTTTTTGGCGAGCTCTGCACAGTGTTCACCTAAGGGTACCCGTAGAAGGTTGGTCGTGTTTTCCTGATCCTATCACTACCGCAGGCAGCTAAATAAGCTACAAATTCGTTTTTTTGCGAGCTCTGCACAGTGTTCACCTAAAGCTACCTGTAGAAGGTTGGTGGTGTTTTCCTGATCCTAACACTACCGCATGCAGCTAAATAAGCTACAAGTTTGTTTTTTGCGAGCTCTGCACAGTGTTCACCTAAAGCTACCTGTAGAAGGTTGGTGGTGTTTTTCTGATCCTATCACTATCGCAGGCAGCGAAATAAGCTACAAGTTATTTTTTTGCGAACTCTGCACAGTGTTCAGCTAAAACTACAAGTTAGTGTAGTGCGAGCTCTGCACAGTGTTCAGCTAAAGCTACCTGTAGAAGGTTGGTGGTGTTTTCCTGATCCTATCACTACCACAGGCAGCTAAATAAAGTACAAGTTAGTTTTTTGCAAGCTCTGCACAGTGTTCACCTAAAGCTACCTGTAGAAGGTTGGTGGTGTTTTCCTGATCCTATCACTACCGTGGGCAACTAAATAAAGTACAAGTTAGTTTTTTGCAAGCTCTGCACAGTGTTCATGTAAAGCTACCTGTAGAAGGTTGGTGGTGTTTTCCTGATCCTATCACTACCGCGGGCAGCTAAATAAGCTACAAGTTAGTTTTTTGCCAGCTCTGCACAGTGTTCATCTAAAGCTACTTGTAGAAGGTTGGTGGTGTTTTCCTGATCCTATCACTACCGCAGGCAGCTAAATAAGCTACAAGTTAGTTTTTTGCCAGCTCTGCACAGTGTTCATCTAAAGCTACCTGTAGAAGGTTGGTGGTGTTTTCCTGATCCTATCACTACTGCAGGCAGCTAAATAAGCTACAAGTTAGTTTTTTGCAAGCTCTGCACAGTGTTCACCTAAGGGTACCTGTAGAAGGTTGGTGGTGTTTTCCTGATCCTATCACTACCGCAGGCAGCTAAATAAGCTACAAGTTAGTTTTTTGGCGAGCTCTGCACAGTGTTCACCTAAAGCTGCCTGTAGAAGGTTGGTGGTGTTTTCCTGATCCTATCACTACCGCAGGCAGCTAAATAAGCTACATGTTAGTTTTTTGCCAGCTCTGCACAGTGTTCATCTAAAGCTACCTGTAGAAGGTTGGTGGTGTTTTCCTGATCCTATCACTACCGCAGGCAGCTAAATAAGCTACAAGTTAGTTTTTTGCGAGCTCTGCACAGTGTTCACCTAAAGCTACCTGTAGAAGGTTGGTGGTGTTTTCCTGATCCTATCACTACCACAGGCAGCTAAATAAGCTACAAGTTAGTTTTTTGCAAGCTCTGCACAGTGTTCACGTAAAGCTACCTGTAGAAGGTTGGTGGTGTTTTCCTGATCCTATCACTACCGCAGGCAGCTAAATAAGCTACAAGTTAGTTTTTTGCCAGCTCTGCACAGTGTTCATCTAAAGCTACCTGTAGAAGGTTGGTGGTGTTTTCCTGATCCTATCACTACCGCAGGCAGCTAAATAAGCTACAAGTTAGTTTTTTGCGAGCTCTGCACAGTGTTCACCTAAAGCTACCTGTAGAAGGTTGGTGGTGTTTTCCTGATCCTATCACTACCGCAGGCAGCTAAATAAGCTACAAGTTAGTTTTTTGCGAGCTCTGCACAGTGTTCACATAAAGCTACATGTAGAAGGTTGGTGGTGTTTTCCTGATTCTATCACTACCGCAGGCAGCTAAATAAGCTACAAGTTAGTGTAGTGCGAGCTCTGCACAGTGTTCAGCTAAAACTACAAGTTAGTGTAGTGCGTGCTCTGCACAGTGTTCAGCTAAAGCTACCTGTAGAAGGTTGGTGGTGTTTTCCTGATCCTATCACTACCGCAGGCAGCTAAATAAGCTACAAGTTAGTTTTTTGCGAGCTCTGCACAGTGTTCACCTAAAGCTACCTGTAGAAAGTTGGTGGTGTTTTCCTGATCCTATCACTACCGCAGGCAGCTAAATAAGCTACAAGTTAGTTTTTTGCGAGCTCTGCACAGTGTTCAGCTAAAACTACAAGTTAGTGTAGTGCGTGCTCTGCACAGTGTTCAGTTACCTGTAGAAGGTTGGTGGTGTTCTCATACTACAGGCAGGCAGTTGATTTTACTAGCTGCAGTATCAGTATATATATATATATATATATATATATATATATATATATATATATATATATATATATATATATGTCCCAGCTTAGTGCAGCTACAGGCCATTAGTATGTCTGGAAGGCCAACAAGGAGAGGCAGACAGTCACAAGCCAATAAAAGAGGGCAAGCAGGCTCTGTGTTTAGAGGCAACAGTGCTGGTCATGGAGACGGTGCATCCTCATCAGCATGTGGCCGTGGGACACGCTTGGCCTTTTTTTCGGCAGCTGGTCGTGTTGAGCCGCAACATGTGGAAGACTTGGTCAAGTGGATGACCATGCCACCCTCATCCTCCTCATCCTCTCTCACCCATGCTCAGGGTACTTTGGCTGGCAAAGCAGCTGCCAACACGGCCTCTTCCCTCGGCTCAATGGCATCAGTGACTCCTTCCCTAGCCCCACCATGTCCTCCTGAGAAGTCCCTTGAACTGTTTGACCACAGTGTTGGGTACATGCTCCAGGAGGATGCCCAGCATTTAGAAGGCTCTGATGATGATACTGAGCTAGATGAAGGCAGTAACGTGAGCATGGACAGAGGGGGTGTCCAAAAAGGACAGCAATCTGGCAGTCATGCTCCCCCTGCTGCAGCATACTGCCAGGTTTGCTCCAGTGATGAGGAGGGAGGGGATGATGAAGTCACTGACTCAACGTGGGTGCCTGATAGGAGAGAGGAGGAGGCACATCACCAACGAGGCAGGATGCCCTTCAGGGGCCAGCCTAAGGGCAGCACACTGACTGCATCACACCCCAAAGCTCCGCATGTGCAGGGCGCTGCTGTCTCTGCGCGTTATTCCAAAAGTTCTTTGGTGTGGGCCTTTCTTGAGATGAGTGCATCAGATCGCACCGCTGCTATTTGCAACATATGTCTCAAGTGTATCTCGCGTGGCCAAAACATCTCCCGCTTGGGCACCACATGCTTGACCAGACATATGTTGACCTGCCATGCAGTTCATTGGCAAGCGTATCTAAAAGACCCACACCAAAGAACAAAGAGGACCTCTCCTTGCTACTCATCAGCTGAGATCTCCAACCCCACTATACCTTCAGTCCTCTCTGAGACCTGCACTGAGAGAAATGAAGGTGTAGAATTAGGTGTGTCACAGCCAAGTACTTGTGGGCAATCTGCTTTAGGTACACCGAAGTCAGATTGTACTAGGCAAATTTCCCTGCCCCAGCTGCTGCACCGCCGAAAGAAGTTCACTCCCAGCCATCCACATGCCCAGCGGTTGAATGCTAGCTTGGCAAAATTGCTAGCACTTCAACTGCTGCCTTTTCAGTTGGTAGACTCTGCCCCGTTCCGTGAGTTTGTGGAATGTGCAGTTTCTCAGTGGCAGGTACCCAAACGCCACTTTTTCTCACGGAAGGTGATTCCGGCTCTCTACCGACATGTGGAAGGCAATGTCTTGGCCTCGCTGGACGGGGCGGTCAGCGGTAAGGTGCATATTACCACTGACTCATGGTCCAGCAGGCATGGACAGGGACGTTACCTAAGTTTTACTGCGCATTGGGTGACTCTGCTGGCAGCTGGGAAGCATGCAGGACAAGGTGCAGTAGTGTTGGAGGTTGTTCCACCACCATGCCTCCAAAATGCCACTACAAATGATTGTGACACACCTCTCTCCTCCACCCCCTCCTCTTCTTCTTCCTCCATGGCCTCTTCCTGTGCTTTGTCCTCGGAACCAGCGGTGCTCCATAGCCGTTCAAGGAGCTATGCAAGTATGCAGGCCAAAAGATGCCATGCAGTGCTTGAGCTGGTGTGCTTGGGGGACAGGAGTCACACTGGGGCAGAGGTTCTGTCAGCTCTGCAGGAGCAGGTTCAGAGGTGGTTGAGGCCATGCCAACTTAAGGCAGGAATGGTGGTTTGCGACAATTGCACCAACCTCCTCTCCGCCCTCCGACAGGGACAAATGACCCATGTGCCCTGTTTGGCTCAAGTCCTTAACTTGGTGGTGCAGTGGTTCTTGGGCAGGTACCCGGGCTTACAGGATGTCCTGAGGCAGGCCAGGAAAGTCTGTGTGCATTTCCGCCGGTCATATATTTTGCCAGTGCTCGGCTGGCAGACCTCCAAAAGGAGTTTAACCTGCCCAAGAACCGCCTAATCTGTGACATGCCCACCAGGTGGAACTCAACATTGGCCATGCTGCAGCGGCTGCATACACAGCAGAGGGCCATTAATGAGTACCTGTGCGACTATGGCACCAGGACAGGGTCAGGGAAGCTTGTTTTTTTTCCCCACGCCAGTGGACCATGATCAGGGATGCATGCACTATTCCTGTCACCATTTGAGGAGGCCACGAGGATGGTGAGCAGTGACAGTGCATGCATCAGTGACACTGTCCCCCTTGTCCACCTGTTGGAGCACACGCTGCGTGGAATAATGGACAGGGCACTTGAGGCAGAACAGAGGCAGGAAGAGGAGGACTTCCTTAGCTCTCAAGGCCCCCTTTATCCAGACAGTGTTCCTGCGTGCCCGCCGATCACACAGGAAGAGGACGAGGACGAGGAGGAGGAAGATTGTGTCAGTATGGAGGTGGAGCCTGGCACTCAACATCAGCAGCAGTCTTTAAGGGATCAGTCCCAAGAAACACATGGACTTGTACGTGGCTGGGAGGAGGTGGCTGCGTACCATGTCGTCCTTAGTGACCCAGAGGACTCCGGACTGAATGCCTCAGCAAACCTACGCTGCATGGCCTCCCTGATCCTGCAAAGTCTGTGTAAGGATCCTCGTATTCGTGGTATCAAGGAGAAGGACCAATACTGGCTGGCAACCCTCCTTGATTCACGTTACAAGGGTAAGGTTGTGGACCTTATCTTGCCATCGCAGAGGGAGCAGAGGATGAAACATCTTCGGGAGGCCTTGCAGAAAGGTCTGTGCAACGCGTTCCCAGAGACTGGGAGGTTACAAACTCCTGTTTCTGGACAACGTGTTGCTGAGGCTTCAGTCAGTCAAAGAAGGAGTGGTGGAGAAGGTGGCCGTCTGACCGATGCGTTCAGACAATTTTTTAGTTCGCAGCCCCAAGGTATGATCGGTTCCAGCAACCATCACCAGCGTCTGTTTTACATGGTGCAGGAATACCTAGGGGCAAGATTTGACTTGGACACCTTTCCCACCGAAAATCCTCTGGGTTACTGGGTCTTGAGGATGGATCACTGGCCAGAGCTTGCACAGTATGCAATTGAGCTACTGGCCTGTCCTGCATCCAGCGTTCTTTTGGAACGCACATTCAGTGCTGCTGGAGGCTTTGTAACTGATCACAGGGTGCATCCGTCCATCGACTCGGTCGATCAACTGACCTTCATAAAAATGAATCAGTCTTGGATCACCACCAGCTACCAAGCACCTGATGCTGATGTAACCGAATATTTTTTTTTTAAATCTCAGATCCCTTCAAAGACTGCCTATGCTGATGCTGAGTGACTATCCTGAGTAATTATCCTCTTCCTCCTCAATGACCACGCTGATAGCTTGTAAGAACATTTTTGGTTCTGGGCGCTGCCACCAGTGCCTAAGGCCCAATTTTTCAGCCCCTGTTCAACAAGGGGCATGTAATTACAATTCTTGATCTAATATTTCACAACAGGGCCCGTTTCTGTGCCCACCAAGAGCGAGTGAGGACTTACAGTGTTGTGGCACCAGCACCACCACCAAAGGCCCAATTTTTCTGCCCCTGTTCAACAGGGGCATGTAATTACAATTCTTGATCTACTTTTTCACAGCAGGGCCCTGTAAGGGCTTACAGTGTTGTGGCCACAACAACACCTAAGGCTCAAATTTCTGCAGAGTATATAGGGCAGGCCCCTACTTTCAAACATCCAACTTACAAACGACTCCTACTTGCAAACGGAAGGAGACAACAGGAAGTGAGATGAAATCTACCCCTAGGAATGGAAATTCTCTCCTGTAAGAGTTAATATGGGAAAAACATTTCTCCTTTCCACTGATGCTTTATCACCAATCCTTGTTTCACAAAAAACCCCAAATTTTCAAAAATCATTTGTCATTGGGACAAAAATTGAGGTAAAATCTTCGGAAGCGGAGCACAGGCAGCAAAACAAATGTCACATGGGGTGATAACCCTTCCCTATGTTTTCCAAAAAGCTTAAAACAGATTTTTTGGCTGGAGCTAAACACGTTAAAAATTTACCAGTTCAAAATTACAAACGGATTCTACTTAACAACAAACCTACAGTCCCTATCTTGTTTGCACCGCCTGTATACTGCTGTTCAGAGTACAGAGCCTGTATACTGCTGTTTCCTTTTTTAATTTGGGTGTGGGGTTCCCCTTAATATCCATACAAGACCCAAAGGGCCTGGTAATGGACTGGGGGGTACCCATGCCATTTGTCTCACTGATTTTCACCCATATTGCCAGGACCCGAAATTACATTAAAGCCGCAAGCAGTTTTAAATGACTTTTTTTCCTTTAAAAATGACATTTTGTGCAGGGACTGTTCTAATCATGGGAAACACACGCCACTTTACAGGCATACTATAGACACCCCCCAGGTACGATATTTAAAGTAATATTTCACTTTTTTTTTTTTTTTACTTTAAGCATCATTAAAATCACTGCTCCCGAAAAAACTGCCTTTTTTAAAAAGTTTTTTTTTGCATTGATACATGTCCCCTGGGGCAGGACCTGGGTCCCCAAACCCTTTTTAGGACAATACCATGCAAATTAGCCTTTAAAATGAGCACTTTTGATTTCAAACATTCGAGTCCCATAGACGTCAATGGGGTTCTAACGTTCGTGCAAATTTTCGGTCCGTTCGCAGGTTCTGGTGCGAACAGAACCGGGGGGTGTTCGGCTCATCCCTAATTGGGACAGAAAGTGAGGTGAAATCTTCTGAAGAGGTGCACAGACAGCAAAACAAATGTTACAGGGGTGATAACCCTTCCCTATGTTTTCCAAAAAGCTTAAAAATAGATTTTTTGGCTGGAGCTACACTTTAAAAATGTACCAGTTCAAAATTACAAGCAGATTATACTTAACAACACACCTACAGTCCCTGTCTTGTTTGCACCGCCTGTATACTGCTGTTCAGAGTATATAGGGCCTGGGGGCCCCACGCCTTTCCTTTTTTTAATTTGGGTGTGGGGTTCCCCTTAATATCCATACAAGACCAAAAGGGCTTTATTTCCGGGACCCGACATTACATTAAAGCCACAAGCAGTTTTAAATGACTTTTATTCCTTTAAAAATTTCATTTTGTGCAGGGACTGTTCTAAGCACGGGAGACATGCGCCACTTTACAGGCATACTATAGACACCCCCCCAGGTACGATATTTAAAGGAATATTTCACTTTTATTTTTTCACTTTAACCACTTGACGACCGCCTCACGCCGATGTACGTCGGCAAAGTGGCACGGACAGGCAAAATCACGTACATATACGTGATTTGCCTTCCGCGGGTGGGGGGTCCGATCGGACCCCCCCCCGGTGCCCGAGGCGGTCGTCTTTTGTCCAGCGGCGATCCGTGATGAGGGGGAGACCATCCGTTCGTGGCCCCCCCCTCGCGATCGCCGCCGGCCAATGAGAACACTCCTTTGCTGCTGTATGCTAAACAGCAGCAAAGGAAGTGATGTCATCTCCCCTCGGGTCGGTATTTTCCGTTCCGGCCCGAGGAGAGAAGACATCTATGTGAGTGCACAACACTACACACACACAGTAGAACATGCCAGGCACACAAAACACCCCGATCCCCCCCCCGATCGCCCCCCGATCCCCTCCCTGTCACAAACTGACACCAGCAGTTTTTTTTTTTTTTTTCTGATTACTGCATAGTGTCAGTTTGTGACAGTTACAGTGTTGGGACAGTGAGTATTACCCCCCTTTAGGTCTAGGGTACCCCCCTAACCCCCCCTAATAAAGTTTTAACCCCTTGATCACCCCCTGTCACCAGTGTCACTAAGCGATCATTTTTCTGATCGCTGTATTAGTGTCGCTGGTGACGCTAGTTAGTGAGGTAAATATTTAGGTTCGCCGTCAGCGTTTTATAGCGTCAGGGACCCCCATATACTACCTAATAAATGTTTTAACCCCTTGATTGCCCCCTAGTTAACCCTTTCACCACTGATCACCGTATAACCGTTACGGATGACGCTGGTTAGTTCGTTTATTTTTTATAGTGTCAGGGCACCCGCCGTTTATTACCGAATAAAGGTTTAGCCCCCTGATCGCCCGGCGGTGATATGCGTCGCCCCAGGCAGCGTCAGATTAGCGCCAGTACCGCTAACACCCACGCATGCAGCATACGCCTCCCTTAGTGGTATAGTATCTGATCGGGTCAATATCTGATCCGATCAGATCTATACTAGCGTCCCCAGCAGTTTAGGGTTCCCAAAAACGCAGTGTTAGCGGAATCAGCCCAGATACCTGCTAGCACCTGCGTTTTGCCCCTCCGCCCGGCCCAGCCCAGCCCACCCAAGTGCAGTATCGATCGATCACTGACACTTACAAAACACTAAACGCATAACTGCAGCGTTCGCAGAGTCAGGCCTGATCCCTGCGATCGCTAACAGTTTTTTTTGTAGCGTTTTGGTGAACTGGCAAGCACCAGCCCCAGGCAGCGTCAGATTAGCGCCAGTACCGCTAACACCCACGCACGCACCGTACACCTCCCTTAGTGGTATAGTATCTGATCGCATCAATATCTGATCCGATCAGATCTATACTAGCGTCACCAGCAGTTTAGGGTTCCCAAAAACGCAGTGTTAGCGGGATCAGCCCAGATACCTGCTAGCACCTGCGTTTTGCCCCTCCGCCCGGCCCGGCCCAGCCCACCCAAGTGCAGTATCGATCGATCACTGACACTTACAAAACACTAAACGCATAACTGCAGCGTTTAGTCAGGCCTGATCCCTGCGATCGCTAACGTTTTTTGGTAGCGTTTTGGTGAACTGGCAAGCGCCAGCGGCCTAGTACACCCCGGTCGTAGTCAAACCAACACTGCAGTAACACGTGATGACGTGGCGAGTCCCATAAGTGCAGTTCAAGCTGGTAAGGTGGCAAGCACAAGTAGTGTCCCGCTGCCACCAAGAAGACAAACACAGGCCCATCGTGCCCATAGTGCCCTTCCTGCTGCATTCGCCAATCCTAATTGGGAACCCACCGCTTCTGCAGCGCCCGTACTTCCCCCATTCACATCCCCAACCAAATGCAGTCGGCTGCATGAGAGGCATTTTTATGTCCTCCCGAGTACCCCTACCCAACGAACCCCCAAAAAAGATGTTGTGTCTGCAGTAAGAGCGCGGATATAGGCGTGACACCCGCTATTATTGTCCCTCCTGTCCTGACAATCCTGGTCTTTGCATTGGTGAATGTTTTGAACGCTACCATTCACTAGTTGAGTATTAGCGTAGGGTACAGCATTGCACAGACTAGGCACACTTTCACAGGGTCTCCCAAGATGCCATCGCATTTTGAGAGACCCGAACCTGGAACCGGTTACAGTTATAAAAGTTAGTTACAAAAAAAAGTGTAAAAAAAAAAAAAAATATGAAATAAAAAAAAATAGTTGTTGTTTTATTGTTCTCTCTCTCTCTATTCTCTCTCTCTATTGTTCTGCTCTTTTTTACTGTATTCTATTCTGCAATGTTTTATTGTTATTGTTATTGTTATTGTTATTATGTTTTATCATGTTTGTTTTTCAGGTGTGTAATTATTTACACTTTACTGTGCTTTATTGTTAACCATTGTTAACCATTTTTTTGTCTTCAGGTACGCCATTCACGACTTTGAGTGGTTATACCAGAATGATGCCTGCAGGTTTAGGTATCATCTTGGTATCATTCTTTTCAGCCAGCGGTCGGCTTTCATGTAAAAGCAATCCTAGCGGCTAATTAGCCTCTAGACTGCTTTTACAAGCCGTGGGAGGGAATGCCCCCCCCCCCACTGTCTTCCGTGTTTTTCTCTGGCTCTCCTGTCTCAACAGGGAACCTGAGAATGCAGCCGGTGATTCAGCCAGCTGACCATAGAGCTGATCAGAGACCAGAGTGGCTCCAAACATCTCTATGGCCTAAGAAACCGGAAGCTACGAGTATTTCATGACTTAGATTTCGCCGGATGTAAATAGCGCCATTGGGAAATTGGGGAAGCATTTTATCACACCGATCTTGGTGTGGTCAGATGCTTTGAGGGCAGAGGAGAGATCTAGGGTCTAATAGACCACAATTTTTTCAAAAAAGAGTACCTGTCACTACCTATTGCTATCATAGGGGATATTTACATTCCCCGAGATAACAATAAAAATGATTGAAAAAAAAAATATGAAAGGAACAGTTTAAAAGTAAGATTAAAAAAGCAAAAAAATAATAAAGAAAAAAAAAAAAAAAAAAAAAACACCCCTGTCGCCCCCTGCTCTCGCGCTAAGGCGAACGCAAGCGGCGGTCTGTCGTCAAACATAAACAGCAATTGCACCATGCATGTGAGGTATCACCGCGAAGGCCAGATCGAGTGCAGTAATTTTTCCAGTAGACCTCCTCTGTAAATCTAAAGTGGTAACCTGTAAAGGCTTTTGAAGGCTTTTAAACATGTATTTATTTTGTTGCCACTGCACGTTTGTGCGCAATTTTAAAGCATGTCATGTTTGGTATCCATGTACTCGGCCTAAGATCATCTTTTTTATTTCATCAAACATTTGGGCAATATAGCGTGTTTTAGTGCATTAAAATTAAAAAAAGTGTGTTTTTTCCCCAAAAAATGCGTTTGAAAAATCGCTGCGCAATTACTGTGTGAAAAAAAAAAATGAAACACCCACCATTTTAATCTGTAGGGCATTTGCTTTAAAAAAATATATAATGTTTGGGGGTTCAAAGTAATTTTTTTGCAAAAAAAAAAAACTTTTTCATGTAAACAATAAGTGTCAGAAAGGGCTTTGTCTTCAAGTGGTTAGAAGAGTGGGTAATGTGTGACATAAGCTTCTAAATGTTGTGCATAAAATGCCAGGACAGTTCAAAACCCCCCCAAATGACCCCATTTTGGAAAGTAGACACCCCAAGCTATTTGCTGAGAGGCATGTCGAGTCCATGGAATATTTTATATTGCGACACAAGTTGCGGGAAAGAGACAAATTTTTTTTTTTTTTTTTTTTTTTTGCACAAAGTTGTCACTAAATGATATATTGCTCAAACATGCCATGGAAATATGTGAAATTACACCCCAAAATACATTCTGCTGCTTCTCCTGAGTACGGGGATACCACATGTGTGAGACTTTTTGGGAGCCTAGCCGCGTACGGGACCCCGAAAACCAAGCACCGCCTTCAGGCTTTCTAAGGGCGTGAATTTTTGATTTCACTCTTCACTGCCTATCACAGTTTCGGAGGCCATGGAATGCCCAGGTGGCACAAAACCCCCCCAAATGACCCCATTTTGGAAAGTAGACACCCCAAGCTATTTGCTGAGAGGTATAGTGAGTATTTTGCAGACCTCACTTTTTGTCACAAAGTTTTGAAAATTGAAAAAAGAAAAAAAAAAATGTTTTTTCTTGTCTTTCTTCATTTTCAAAAACAAATGAGAGCTGCAAAATACTCACCATGCCTTTCAGCAAATAGCTTGGGGTGTCTACTTTCCAAAATGGGGTCATTTGGGGGGGTTTTGTGCCACCTGGGCATTCCATGGCCTCCGAAACTGTGATAGGCAGTAAAGAGTGAAATCAAAAATTTTCACCCTTAGAAATCCTGAAGGCAGTGATTGGTTTTCGGGGTCCAGTACGCGGCTAGGCTCCCAAAAAGTCCCACACATGTGGTATCCCCATACTCAGGAGAAGCAGCTAAATGTATTTTGGGGTGCAATTCCACATATGCCCATGGCCTGTGTGAGCAATATATCATTTAGTGACAACTTTATGAAAAAAAAAAAAAAAAAAAAAAAAAAGTGTCACTTTCCCGCAACTTGTGTCAAAATATAAAATATTCCATGGACTCAATATGCCTCTCAGCAAATAGCTTGGGGTGTCTACTTTCCAAAATGGGGTCATTTTGGGGGGTTTTGTGCCACCTGGGCATTCCATGGCCTCCGAAACTGTGATAGGCAGTGAAGAGTGAAAGCAAAAATTTACACCCTTAGAAATCCTGAAGGCGGTGATTGGTTTTCGGGGCCCCGTACGCGGCTAGGCTCCCAAAAAGTCCCACACATGTGGTATCCCCATACTCAGGAGAAGCAGCTAAATGTATTTTGGGGTGCAATTCCACATAGGCCCATGGCCTGTGTGAGCAATATATCATTTAGTGACGACTTTTTGTAAATATTTTTTTTTTTTTTTTTTTTGTCATTTTTCAATCACTTGGGACATAAAAAATAAATATTCAATGGGTTCAACATGCCTCTCAGCAATTTCCTTGGGGTGTCTACTTTCCAAAATGGGGTCATTTGGGGGGGTTTTGTACTGCCCTGCCATTTTAGCACCTCAAGAAATGACATAGGCAGTCATAAACTAAAAGCTGTGTAAATTCCAGAAAATGTACCCTAGTTTGTAGACGCTATAACTTTTGCGCAAACCAATAAATATACGCTTATTGACATTTTTTTTACCAAAGACATGTGGCCGAATACATTTTGGCCTAAATGTATGACTAAAATTGAGTTTATTGGATTTTTTTTATAACAAAAAGTAGAAAATATCATTTTTTTTCAAAATTTTCGGTCTTTTTCCGTTTATAGCGCAAAAAATAAAAACCGCAGAGGTGATCAAATACCATCAAAAGAAAGCTCTATTTGTGGGAAGAAAAGGACGCAAATTTCGTTTGGGTACAGCATTGCATGACCGCGCAATTAGCAGTTAAAGCGACGCAGTGCCAAATTGGAAAAAGACCTCTGGTCCTTAGGCAGCATAATGGTCCGGGGCTCAAGTGGTTAAGCATCATTAAAATCACTGCTCACTGCCGTTTTTAAAACTTTTTTTTGCATTGATACATGTCCCCTGGGGCAGGACCCGGGTCCCCAAACCCTTTTTAGGACAATAACTTGCATATTAGCCTTTAAAATTAGCACTTTTGATTTTGAACGTTCAAGTCCCATAGACTTTAATGGGTTTCTAAAGTTCGTGCGAACTTTCGGTCCGTTCGCAGGTTCTGGTGCAAACCAAACCGGGGGGTGGTCGGCTCATCCCTATTTGCAACCTGTTAGAATATTATTCCATATTCATAATTCGGCACTTATAGGTGTTATATTATATTCATGGCAAGCTTGCAAAACATATTTGGTTTTATGATTAGTCATACTAAATATAGTATGTGTGAATGACCTTGATCAATTGATTTGATATGATTCTTCATCTAAAGCTGAATATTGCTAGAAGTTTCTGGTGTATGAGAATGACATATAAGGTATCTTGGTATAGAATGTCATGAGAAGACAAAAATAGACACGTATCTACGTAGCTAGAGGAATAATACATATTTGTTTATATCCTGTTAAGTTAGTTTAGTGTAGTCTCAGTCATATTAATAAGTATTAGTATATAGTTACTTATTGCAGTTAAAGTTGGTAATATGTGTTCATATTAGTATGTTTGGTTATATGACATTACATGATCAGCACATTACTACAAGTCTTACATATGGGATTGTCAATCAAACTCCATATGACTCTCTGAATTAGTATCTAATTTTGTATAGCATATTGCTGAAGTTAGCAGAAATGAATGTGTGCCATACAAGGTTCCAAGCTTTTGTGAGGTTATGACGTTCACATGTAACATATAAAGCCAACGCTTCCATATTGAAGGTCAGACAGACAGACACACACACCCACTAGGAGAGATGACACAGACATATTCACACGAAGACACTGACAAATTGGAACAGCTGAATTCTTCCAGAAGTCTAAGAACGTCATTTCCTGCTTCTTTTTGGTTACACAAGACAGCATGGAGACAGAATGCTTTTATAAGCTGATTACAGCTTTATAACTATTTATTCTATTACATATATTTTTACCTACACTGAACTGAACTATTATACTTTTTGCATTGTATTTATGATGCCAACTGTGTGGCAATAAACGCACGCTTTGTTTCAAGTCAGTCCGACCATCAATGCTATTCATCCAGAAATGCCCTTGAGATACAAGAATATTAGAAAATATTTTATTCTTCACAACCTTCACACTTGTTTCACACTTTCTGAGAGATGACAAGGAGTCCACAATGAACAAAGTAATAATATTCAAGCTTTACATTCACATGGTTAGGCCAGTAAAGTATACATGAATCCGCACCTTGTAAAACAACCCACACAGTTTGTAATTTAAATAAAAGGCAAGTCATTTGCCTATACATATGGAAAAACACTATAAATACATACCGTCTGTTCTCTGCAGCATAAGAAGCTCGGAGAGGTAGGTGAAAAGAAACAGCAGCACACTGGTCTTCCCGGTGAATGCATGTGCTTTCATGCCTAGTGTGGTCAGTTTTTTTAAAAAATTAGGAATGCAGGGGGACTGGCAGGAACACTAGGTATTTCACACTAAGGAAACAATGCAGAGAGAACAGGAGACTTCTTCATGCAAGTATATGGTACAGTAGGCACATATCAGGAATATAAAATGTTGGAGTAACATATTCTATATATTTTCCAGTAGATCAGATTACTAGGAAGGAGATTATTTTAAACAGTGGGTGACCTGATGCATTATACCTGTTGATAGATGAAAACAGACCACATATACAAGAATGCTGTGTCCCCTGCATGCAAGTCAAAGAGAGTGCACTACCTAGAGGACTGATAATGAGCATACTGGTTCTAGAAGCAAAACATTTGAAGTGGTAAGGGACTATTGTTGTTCCATATGCAAGTTCCACTCAAATCATATTCCTATCTGAGCTCACAATGTGGTTATCCTCTTTCATTTTCTTAAATATATTTTAACCACTTGCCGACCGCCTCACGCCGATATACATCGGCAGAATGGCACGGGCAGGCAGAATCACGTACCCGTACGTGATCTGCCTCCCGCGGGAGAGGGGTCCGATAGGACCCCTCCCCGGTGCCCGAGGCGGTCGGCTTTTGTCCAGCAGCGATCGGAGGTGAGGGGGAGGCCATCCATTCGTGGCCCCCCCCTCGCGATCGCCACCGGCCAATGAAATCATTCCTATGCTGCTGTATGGTAAACAGCAGCAAAGGAAATGATGTCATCTCTCCTTGGCTCGGCAGTTTCCGCCTGGCACCGAGGAGAGAAGACTGTAATGTGAGTGAAAACACACACACAAAGTAGAACATGCCAGGCACACAAAACACCCCCGATCCCGCCCCGATCCCCCCCCAATCACCCCCCCCCGTCACACTGACACCAAGCAGTTTTTTTTTTTTGATTACTGCAAGATGTCAGTTTGTGACAGTTAGTGTGTTAGGGCAGTTAGGGTTAGCCCCCTTTAGGTCTAGGGTACCCCACTAACCCCCCCTAATAAAGTTTTAACCCCTTGATCACCCCCTGTTGCCAGTGTCACTAAGCAATCATTTTTCTGATCGCTGTATTAGTGTCACTGGTGACGCTAGTTAGGGAGGTAAATATTTAGGTTCACCAACAGCGTTTTATAGCGTCAGGGACCCCCATATACTACCGAATAAAGGTTTTAACCCCTTGATTGCCCCCTAGTTAACCCTTTCACCACTGATCACCGTATAACTGTTACGGGTGACGCTGGTTAGTTCGTTAATTTTTAATAGTGTCAGGGCACCCGCCGTTTATTACCGAATAAAAGTTTAGCCCCCTGATCGCCTGGCGGTGATATGCGTCGCCCCAGGCAGCGTCAGATTAGCGCCAGTACTGCTAACACCCACGCACGCAGCATACGCCTCCCTTAGTGGTATAGTATCTGTTCAGATTAATATCTGATCTGACCAGATCTATACTAGCGTCCCCAGCAGTTTAGGGTTCCCAAAAACGCAGTGTTAGCGGGATCAGACCAGATACCTGCTAGCACCTGCGTTTTGCCCCTCCGCTCGGCCCAGCCCACCCAAGTGCAGTATCGATCGATCACTGTCACTTACAAAACACTAAACTCATAACTGCAGCGTTCGCAGAGTCAGGCCTGATCCCTGCGATCGCTAACAGTTTTTTTGGTAGCGTTTTGGTGAACTGGCAAGCACCAGCTCCAGGCAGCGTCAGGTTAGCACCAGTACCGCTGACACCCACGCACGCACCGTACACCTCCCTTAGTGGTATAGTATCTGATCGGATCAATATCTGATCTGATCAGATCTATACTAGCGTCCCCAGCAGTTTAGGGTTCCCAAAAATGCAGTGTTAGCGGAATCAGCCCAGATACCTGCTAGCACCTGCGTTTTGCCCCTCTGCCCAGCCCAGCCCACCCAAGTGCAGTATCGATTGATTACTGACACTTACAAAACACTAAACGCATAACTGCAGCGTTCGGAGAGTCAGGCCTGATCCCTGCGATCGCTAACATTTTTTTTGGTAGCGTTTTGGTGAACTGGCAAGCACCAGCCCCAGGCAGTGTCAGGTTAGTGCCAGTAGCGCTAACACCCATGCACGCACCGTACACCTCCCTTAGTGGTATAGTATCTGAACGGATCAATATCTGATCCGATCAGATCTATACTAGCGTTCCCAGCAGTTTAAGGTTCCCAAAAACACAGTGTTAGCGGGATCAGCCCAGATACCTGCTAGCACCTGCGTTTTGCTCCTCCGCCCGGCCCAGCCCAGCCCACCCAAGTGCAGTATCGATTGATCACTGACACTTACAAAACACTAAACGCATAACTGCAGCGTTTGCAGAGTCAGGCTTGATCCCTGCGATCGCTAACAGTTTTTTTGGTAGCGTTTTGGTGAACTGGCAAGCACCAGCGGCCTAGTACACCCCGGTCATAGTCAAACCAACACTGCAGTAACACTTGGTGACGTGGCGAGTCCCATAAGTGCAGTTCAAGCTGGTGAGGTGGCAAGCAGAAGTAGTGTCCCACTGCCACCAAGAAGAAGACAAACAGGCCCGTCGTGCCCATAGTGCCCTTCCTGCTGCATTCGCCAATCCTAATTGGGAACCCACCACTTCTGCAGCGCCCGTAATTCCCCCATTCACATCCCCAACCAAATGCAGTCGGCTGCATGAGAGGCATTTTCTATATGTCCTCCCGAGTACCCCTACCCAACTAACCCCCCAAAAAAGATGTTGTGTCTGCAGCATGCGCGGAAATAGGCGTGACACCCGCTATTATTGTCCCTCCTGTCCTGATAATCCTGGTCTTTGCATTGGTGAATGTTTTGAACGCTACCATTCACTAGTTGAGTATTAGCGTAGGGTACAGCATTGCACAGACTAGGCACACTTTCACAGGGTCTCCCAAGATGCCATCGCATTTTGAGAGACCCCAACCTGGAACCGGTTACAGTTATAAAAGTTAGTTACAAAAAAAAGTGTAAAAAAAAAATAATATATAAAATTTTAAAAAATAGTTGTTGTTTTATTGTTCTATCTATTCTCTTTCTATTGTTCTGCTCTTGTTTACTGTATTCTACTCTGCAATGTTTTATTGTTATTATGTTTTATCATGTTTGCTTTTCAGGTATGCAATTTTTTATACTTTACCGTTTACTGTGTTTTATTGTTAACTATTTTTTTGTCTTCAGGTACGCCATTCACGACTTTGAGTGGTTATACCAGAATGATGATGTAGGTATCATCTTGGTATCATTCTTTTCAGCCAGCGGTCGGCTTTCGTGTAAAAGCAATCCTAGTGGCTAACTAGCCTCTAGACTGCTTTTACAAGCAGTGGGAGGGAATGCCCCCCCCCCCCACCGTCTTCCGTGTTTTTCTCTGGCTCTCCTGTCTCAACAGGGAACCGGAGAATGCAGCCGGTGATTCAGCCAGCTGACCATAGAGCTGATCAGAGACCAGAGTGGCTCCAAACATCCCTATGGCCTAAGAAACCGGAAGCTACTTGCATTTCATGACTTAGATTTCGTTGGATGTAAACAGCGCCAGTGGAAAATTGGGAAAGCATTTTATCACACTGATCTTGGTGTCATCAGATGCTTTGAGGGCAGAGGAGAGATCTAGGGTCTAATAGATCCCATTTTTTTTTAAAAAGAGTACCTATCACTACCTATTGCTATCATAGGGGATATTTACATTCCCTGAGATAACAATAAAAATGATTAAAAAAAAAATGAAAGGAACAGTTTAAAATAAGATAAAAAAGCAAAAAAATAATAAAGAAAAAAAAAAAAAAGCACCCCTGTCGCCCCCTGCTTTCGCGCTAAGGCGAACGCAAGCGTCGGTCTGGGGTCAAATGTAAACAGCAATTTCACCATGCATGTGAGGTATCACCGCGAAGGTCAGTGATGTGTGACATAAGCTTCTAAATGTTGTGCATAAAATGCCAGGACAGTTCAAAACCCCCCCAAATGACCCCATTTTGGAAAGTAGACACCCCAAGCTATTTGCTGAGAGGCATGTCGAGTCCATGGAATATTTTATATTGTGGCAGAAGTTGCGGGAAAGAGACAATTTTTTTTTTTTTTTGCACAAAGTTGTCACTAAATGATATATTGCTCAAACATTCCATGGGAATATGTTAAATTACACCCCAAAATACATTCTGTTGCTTCTCCTGAGTATGGGGATACCACATGTGTGAGACTTTTTGGGAGCCTAGCCCCGTACGGGACCCCGAAAACCAAGCCCTGCCTTCAGGCTTTCTAAGGGCGTAAATTTTTTATTTCACTCTTCACTGCCTATCACAGTTTCGGAGACCATGGAATGCCCAGGTGGCACAAAAAACCCCAAATGACCCCATTTTGGAAAGTAGACACCCCAAGCTATTTGCTGAGAGGTATAGTGAGTATTTTGCAGACAGTTTTGAAAATTGAAAAAAGAAAAAAAAAATGTTTTTTCTTGTCTTTCTTCATTTTCAAAAACAAATGAGAGCTGCAAAATACTCACCATGCCTCTCAGCAAATAGCTTGGGGTGTCTACTTTCCAAAATGGGGTCATTTGGGGGGGGTTGTGCCATCTGGGCATTTTATGGCCTTCAAAACTGTGATAGGTAGTGAGAAGTGAAATCAAAAATTTACACCCTTAGAAATCCTGAAGGCGGTGATTGGTTTTCGGGGCCCCGTACGCGGCTAGGCTCCCAAAAAGTCCCACACATGTGGTATCCCCGTACTCAGGAGAAGTAGCTGAATGTATTTTGGGGTGCAATTCCACATATGCCCATGGCCTGTGTGAGCAATATATCATTTAGTGACAACTTTTTGTAATTTTTTTTTTTTTTGTCATTATCCAATCACTTGGGACAAAAAAAAAATTAATATTCAATGGGCTCAACATGCCTCTCAGCAATTTCCTTGGGGTGTCTACTTTCCAAAATGGGGTCATTTGGGGGGGTTTTGTACTGCCCTGCCATTTTAGCACCTCAAGAAATGGCAGTCATAAACTAAAAGCTGTGTAAATTCCAGAAAATGTACCCTAGTTTGTAGATGCTATAACTTTTGCGTAAACCAATAAATATACGCTTATTGACATTTTTTTTACCAAAGACATGTGGCCGAATACATTTTGGCCTAAATGTATGACTAAAATTGAGTTTATTGGATTTTTTTTATAACAAAAAGTAGAAAATATCATTTTTTTTCTAACTTTTCGGTCTTTTTCAGTTTATAGCGCAAAAAATAAAAAAAGCAGAGGTGATCAAATACCATCAAAAGAAAGCTCTATTTGTGAGAAGAAAAGGACACAAATTTCGTTTGGGTACAGCATTGCACGACTGCGCAATTAGCAGTTAAAGCGACACAGTGCCAAATTGTAAAAAGTGCTCTGGTCAGGAAGGGGGTAAATCCTTCCGGGGCTGAAGTGGTTAATCCCAGATGTAATTATGTAATTAGAACAACAACTACAAACAGTGCAGTGATAGATATTACCATTGACACAACTCTACTTTAAAGCGGACCATTTTTGTTCTGCCAGTAAATACCTTATACAGCCCATTTCCTGTTTTTTGTCTTGTAAAAAGCCTAGGCTTATGACATCATGCACAGCTCTCTCTCTCACTCTTGTGAGAGTTTGCCAGGAAGGGAGGGGGTGAGTCATACGAGGGCCAATGAGAGCTGCAGGGCTTCAGAGCTGTAGGTGTGCCTCTGTGTGTCTGTGTAAATCCTGGAAGTGAACAGGCAGCAGTTCAGCTCCCCACAGTTAAAATGGATTCAGCCAGACTTAGTGGAGGGAGATTTCTGCAGCATATTTGGCAAGTACAGAATCACAGTATATAAAATATGCAAAGTGGTTGGAGGGAAGCTTCAGAATGGCAAAGATGTTTTTATTACAAATTATGTGAGCAGACTTCAGTTCCTCTTGAAGCAACAAAAATATTATTCAATGGGTTAATCAAATTAAAATGTATGGGTGAATTCTAGCATTTCAAATCATTGATTTCAAAGTGGTTGCAAACCCACATGAAAAAAAAAAGACCTGCAAGACAAAGGCATAATGAGCTAGTATGCATAGCATACTAGTTCGTTATGTAATACTCACCTGAGATTGAAGCTCCGCTGCGGTGCCTGTACACAGCACCGGCCAGCAACATTTCTCCCCAGAGTTACTTACGGGTATCACGGCTCCGGCGATGTGATTGGCCAGAGCCGTGATGACACTGTGCATGCGCGCGGGAGCCTCCGGTAACGACACACTCACTGAAGCAAAAGGCACGTATGTGCCATTGCTTCAGTGCGCATGTGTCATTGACGTCGGCACATGTAGATACAGGGGATATCTCCTAAACCGTGCAGGTTTAGGAGATATCCAGGGTAGCTACAGGTACTGAAAGTCTTATTATAGGCTTACCTGTAGCAAAGAGTGGATTGTAAGGGTTTACAACCACTTTAACTCTCTTGTTGATTGCAGCAGGTAAGAACCTCTACTGGAACTATAGTATTAGCTAGAAATTCTCTTTCAAGCAATTATTGTTTAAAATTAAAAGATATCCCACAGGGAAGTTAGACTTTACCTGGATGTTGCAGTTGGGTGGCGTTGAGTACTTAGGTGCAGGAGTCTTTAAGCCAAAGCATAAGAAACATATAAAAAAGCTATATGAATGTTTAAACTTAGTGTTTAGCTTGTTTGATGAACTGACTTATTTAAATACAGTAAAACCACAAGTTCTTATTTTTCTCATTGTTATGAAAACATTTCTAAAGGGACTTCTGTACACTATTATAAATGCAACCAGTTAAGAAAGAGTTACTGATATTTCCTTCAGTTTAAAATATTGCCATCTTATAACCTTTTATGCCACTAATGGTTTACACATGTCTGTGTCTCTGTACAAATATTTTTTATAAGCTTAATCAATAAATGCCTGTAGAGTTTATTGGCTTCCCATCAGATTTTACTGCACACTAATGCTGCATGATAAAACAGTCACAAAAACCAGATGAGAATAAGTGGTCTAAAACAAAAGCTATGCACAAAAATCCATAGAGTATAGTCGGTTAACTCTGCCAATTTTATGCATTATATTATATATATTATTTCTGTCATATGGCTGGCTTGAGCACAGGCAATTTATTTTATTTCCTGATTGTGTATGCTTTTCTTCTAGCTAATACACAAGAATGGTACTGAATAAATATGTAGATACTACAGCTACTGAGTGTGTGTGTATATATATATATATATATATATATATATATATATATATATATATATATATATATATATATATATATATATATATGTATATGTATATATATATATATATATATATATGTATATATATATATATATATATATATATATATATATATATATATATATATATATATATATATATATATATATATATATATATATATGTATATATATATATATATATGTATATATATATATATATATATATATATATATATATGTATATATATATATATACAATATCTCCCAAAAGTGAGTACACCCCTCACATCAAAATTTTTTTATTATATCTTTTCGTGTGATAACACTGAAGAAATGACATTTTGCCACAATGTAAAGTAGTGGGTGTACAGCTTGTATAACAGTGTAAATGTTCTGTCCCTTCAAAATAACTCAACACACAGCCATTAATGTCTAAACCTCTGACAACAAAAGTGAGTACACCCCTAAGAGAAAATTTTCAAATTGGACCCAATTAGCCATTTTCCCTCCCGGTGTGTGTGACTCGTTAGTGTTACAAGGTCTCAGGTGTGAATGGGGAGCAGGTGTGTTAAATTTGGTGTTATCCCCCTCACTCTCTCATACTGGTCACTGGAA
The DNA here is from genome assembly GCF_042186555.1 of Aquarana catesbeiana. Classification (NCBI taxonomy): domain Eukaryota; kingdom Metazoa; phylum Chordata; class Amphibia; order Anura; family Ranidae; genus Aquarana; species Aquarana catesbeiana. The sequence goes on along the minus strand of NC_133326.1, from coordinate 462,178,780 downwards.
GTTCAACATGGCACCTCATGGCAAAGAACTCTCTGAGGATCTAAAAAAAAGAATTGTTGTTGTACACAAAGATGGCCTAGGCTACAAGGAGATTGCCAAGACCCTGCAACTGAGCTGCAGCACAGTGGCCAAGACCATACAATGGTTTAACAGGACAGGTTCCACTCAGAACAGGCCCCGCCGTGGTTGACCAAAGAGGTTGAGTGCATGTGCTCAGCATCATATCCAGAGGTTGTCTTTGGGAAATACACATATGAGTGCTGCCAGAATTGCTGTAGAGGTTGAAGGGGTGGGGGGGTCAGACTGTCAGTGCTCAGACCATACGCCGCACACTGCATCAAATTGGTCTGCATGGCTGTCATCCCAGAAGGAAGCCTCTTCTAAAGATGATGCACAAGAAAGCCCTCAAACAGTTTGTTGAAGACAAGCAGACTAAGGACATGGATTACAGGAACCATATCCTGTGGTCTGCTGAGACCAAGATAAATGTATTTGGTTCAGATGGTGTCAAGCATGTGTGGCGGCCAGCAGGTGAGGAGTACAAAGACAAGTGTGTCTTGCCTACAATCAAGCATGGGTGTGGGAGTGTCATGGTCTGGGGCTGCATGAGTGCTGGCATCATTGTGAGCTACAGTTCATTGAGGGAACCATGAATGCCCATGTACTGTGACATACTGAAGCGGAGCATGATCCTCTCCCTTCGAAGACTGGGCCACAGGGTAGTATTCCAACATGATAACAACCCCAAACACACAATTCAAGATGACCACTGCCTTGCTAAAGAAGCTGAGGGTAAAGGTAATGGACTGGCTAAGCATATCTCCAGACCTAAACCCTATAGCATATGTGGGGAATCCTCAAACGGAAGGTGGATGAGTGTAAGGTCTCTAACATCCACCAGCTCTATGATGTTAATATGGAGGAGTGGAAGAGGACTCCAGTGGCAACCTGTGAAGCTCTGGTGAACTCCATACCCAAGAGGGTTGAGGCAGTGCTGGAAAATAATTGAGCCCACACAAAATATTGACAGTTTGGGTCCAATTTGGACATTTTCACTTAGGGGTGTACTCACTTTTTTTTACCAGCGGTTTAGATATTAATGGCAGTGTGTTGAGTTTTTTTTTGAGGGGACAACAAATTTACACTGTTATACAAGCTGTACACTCACTACTTTTACATTGTAGCAAAGTGTCATTTCTTCAGTGTTGTCACATGAAAGATATGATAAAATATTTACAAAAATGTGCGGGGTGTACTCACTTTTGTGAGATACTGTATATATATATATATATATATATATATATATACACACACACACACACTAAAAAACACTATATTGTCAAAAGTATTGGGATACCTGAATTTACACGCACATGAACTTTAATGACATCCCAGTCTTAGTCCATAGGGTTCAATATTGAGTTGGCCCACCCTTTGCAGCTGTATAACGGCTTCAACTCTTCTGGGAAGGCTGTACACAAGGTTTAGTAGTGTGTCTCTGGGAATGTGACCATTCTTCCAGAAGCGCATTTGTGAGGTTAGACACTGATGTTGGATGAGAAGGCCTGGCTCACAGTCTCCACTCTAATTCATCCCAAAGGTGTTCTATCGGGTTGAAGTCAGGACTCTGTGCAGGCCAGTTAATTTCCTCCACCCCAAACTCGCTCATCCATGTCTTTATTGACCTTAATTTGTGCACTGGTCCAAATCATTTAAAGGAGGGGGATTATGGTGTGGGTTTATTTTTCAGGGGTTGGGCCTGGACTCTTAGTTTCAGTGAAGGGAACTCTTAAGGCATCAGAATAACTTAGTCTACCTATAAAGTGGCGCATCTGTACCATGTATAGAACCTGCTGCAGTAAAAATGACATTTATAAAGCCAAAAAAAGGCCAATTTCGATGTAAGCTTTCTTTATTTTGTAAACAACGGCTGGGGAGCCAGTCTGTATGATGAGGCCACAAGAATAAGGTTAGAGATTTTGGATAAATTCTGGTGTCTGTTTTGCAGACTTTGGATAAAAGTAACAGGTGCAAAAAAAATTGGACTTTGGGTGTTGTGGTGCCTTCACACCGTAACCCTATAGAGGTACTCTTGACGAAATCAAGAACTGGCCTTGCTGTCAAAAATTGAAATGATGGGCCTAGCTTGCATGCAATCTGAATGGTCGCTTAAGCCTAGAGTTCTCCGAGCCAACTGGAGAAAAATCCAGCAATCCAGTGGGAGCCCTGCATCCACAAGGCCTGGACACAGCTCCCTACCATCACCGGAGCACGCACAAGCGATGTCACGGAAGAGGAAAGATGAACAATGCCCCAAAAAAAGCTAACGGTCTTCTTTATTCAACCAGTGCCAGGGAAGAGGAAAACCCAAGATGGTGCCGCTGGCCCGACCTCGCGACTATCCTCCTCCTACACAGGCCTTCCAGACGAAGATCAAGGAGACTGGGACACTGCAGATGCCCAGGGATCATCCCCTGTCAGCCCGATCTTGAACTGCCCTGCCAAAGCACAGATGAGGATGGATTCTTCCCACCAGGCCACTGTCACAGTGAGTACAGATAAGCACTCTGATCACACAGGCCTTAACCTGCAATATCTCTAGCAGCTTTTCCTACCTCTGGACAGCTAGTCCTTGACACAACTATGAAGGATATGCTACTTTCTTTACAATCCTCCCTCATGGCAAACTTCTCCTCTCTTATCCACCTCTGAAATGTTGTGCATGGAAGAGAGAGTGCAGTACATTGAAAACAGAATGGATGAATGCACTACCACAGTGAATAATCTAATTGATGCCTATAAAGATCTTGAGGATCGTTCGTGTTGCAACAATGTTAAGCTTTGCAGTGTTCCTGAACCCAACAGACTTGCATAGATACGCATACACAGAATTCCCAAACCTAAACATCTGGAAGACTCATTTCCCAGAGATGCCCTGATGAACAGACATTTCTTGCCTTTTCTTGTACATGTACAGTGCTCACAGCTATCCCAGCACCCTACAATGGAGTGAATATCTATGCAAATCTTTCTCAATATACCCTTAGCCTGAGAAATCAAATGAAAATGGTCACCAAGCCCTCAACAACCACAAAATTCCGCCACCCAGCCACCGTGATCACCCGCAATGGAACATCCCACACAATCTGAAACCCCAGGGATGGACTGAGGCTCTTACACTCCTGGGACATAATCCCAGAAATGCCCAGAGAGGATCATGACTTTGCCTGAGAACAAATGAAAATGGTCACCAAGCCCTCAACAACCACAAAATTCCGCCACCCAGCCACTGTGATCACCCGCAATGGAACATCCCACACAATCTGAAACCCCAGGGATGGACTGAGGCTCTTACACTCCTGGGACATAATCCCAGAAATGCCCAGAGAGGATCATGACTTTGCCTGAAAACAAATGAAAATGGTCACCAAGCCCTCAACAACCACAAAATTCCGCCACCTAGCCACCGTGATCACCCGCAATGGAACATCCCACACAATCTAAAACCCCAGGGATGGACTGAGCCTCTTACACTCCTGGGACATAATTCCAGAAATGCCCAGAGAGGATCATGACTTTGCCTGAAACTCTGGACCACCACAACATGGTTACCAATGATATGGGAACAATAAATCCAAATCCAAATAACTGTCCCTGTTGAATATTCCCATAACTACGACCCCATTCTCCGGTCAGGCCTCTAGCTAGATTACATCTGTTTATTGAACTTACGCCTTACGCTCTTTTGAAGAATATTTTGCTGAATTGGATTTTTCTGTTCTTTTTGTTTTTACAGTTTTTTTTCCTTCAGATGTGGATAGGAAACCCACTTGGAACCTGTCAACCGCTGTATTGTTCAAAGTTTAATTCTGTTTCTTCTTTACCACAGATTACTACAGGAACATAGAACTGTGTTTTTCCTTACTAGGAATTCCAAGCACAAGACTACCATTCAAACCTCGTCTACAGAATCTGCAAAGAAACATCACTAGAACATTCCACAAGCCAGTCTATACTCTCCCTTTACACCACCCACCTACACTTCACCATGTCTATCAACATATTATCCCTTAATGCAAAAGCATTGAACCATCCAGCAAAAAGAGCATCCTATGGAAATGAGCCTTATCATACAACTGTGATAGTCTATGCATCCAAGAAACGCACTTCGCCCAAGATGCTGCACCCTCATGTTAACATAAATCCCTCCCACATGCATATAAAGCCGCCTGCCAATGGAAACAACAAGGAGTGCTCATCGCTGTTAGAGATACCATCTCCTTCCAGATGCAGCAATGTACCATCTATCCAGAGGGTAGGTACATAATCCTAGTATGCACCATAGAAAATACCCAATATACAATAACGACTCTGTATGCCAACCAACGTCAGATCCCTTTACTTAAGGCCACCTTAAAGAAAGGAAAAAATATCCAACAGGGACACCTAATAATCTGTGGAGACTTTAATTTGGTACCCGATAACAAGCTGGACACCTCTTCTTGACCAAGAAGATATGAATCACCTTTGAATAAATGTATCAATGCTAATGACCTATACGATATTTTGGAGGTGCTGCCACACGGAGGAGAGGGATTACACATACCTAACTTTGCGTCAAAACACATACTCAAGCATTGACCTACTCCTCATTGATAAATGGCTACTGCAAATTGTACCTGGTCCGATCATGTGCCTGTGAGCATTAGTATAACCAATAAACCATCCCACCAGCATACTTCTCTGTGGCGAGTGAACAATTTCCTCCTACAAAGTCCAACAAACGCTGAATATATTTCTAAACAACTGGAAGATTTCTATGTTATCAACACAGGCTCAGTGACTGATCCGGCGGTCCTGTGGAATACTCACAAAGCCTACACCAGGGCTTTTTTTATTCAACTAGGCTCAAAATTTTAGAAAAGGAGGACGCAGCGCCTAGAGGAGCTGGCGGCCACTATTGAAGCCACAGACCTTCAAAACAAATCACACCCGACCCCATCCCTCCAATCACAACTATTTAAACTTTGTCATGAACTCCGCTCCCTGCTTCTAGAATCGTTACAAAAAAATGCAACGTAAGCTTAAAGCTAAGACATATGTAACTGGTAATAAAGCAGGAAAGGCGATGGCTCTACGTATTAAAGAATGCCACCTCAAAGCCAAAATCCCATCCCTATATCACCCAACCACTTGAGACAAACTCTTAAATCCCCAACCGATTGATGACGCCTTCAGCTGCTACTATAGCAACCTTTACAACATTAACATTGAAAAAAACACATATCATCCATCTCATGCAGAGATCCTGTCCTTTCTTGACTATATTAGCACTCCTACATTATCAAAGCACCAAGTTTCATCTCTGAATGAACCATTCTCTGCAGACGAAATTAAAAAAGTAATCGAAAAACTACCTAATTCCAAATCCCCAGGTCCAGATGGACTCAGGGATGAATACTTAACAATACATTTCAAACAATACTAACCCCATACCTATGTGATGTATATAATAAAGCTGCCTCCTCCTCATATTTTCCTCCCCAAAATGTTATCTGCACTAGTAGTGACTCAAACCAAAACCAGGAAAGTAAGAAGAACACCGAAGGAAGACCAGAAGAAAGAAGAGGGAGGAAGAAGCGGAAAGAAGAAGAAATTAATAAAGGACTTGTCAAAAACCGTCTCTTGTGTTTTTTTAACCTTTTTGACACTTTTTTTTAAAATGGTAGGGGTACATTTGTACCCCATTACCAATTCACACAGGGGGGGAGGGATCTGGGGATCCCCTTGTTAAAGGGGGCTTCAAGATTCCGATAAGCCCCCCGCCCGCAGACTCCACAACCACTGGGCAAGGGTTGTGGGGATGAGGCCCTTCTCCCCATCAACATGGGGACAAAGTGCTTTGGGGGCTACCCCAAAGCACTCTCCCATTGTTGAATGCATGTGGCCTGGTATGGTTCAGGAGGGGGAGCTCTCTCTCGTCCTCCCCTATTTTCCTGCGGCCTGCCAGTTTGCATGCTCAGATAAGGGTCTGGTATGGATTTTTGGGGGGACCCTATGCGTTTTTTTTTTAATTCTGGCGTGGGGTTCCCCTAAAATCCATACCAGACCTGAAGGGTCTGGTATGGATTTTGAGGGGGACCCCCACGCCATTTTTTAAAAATTTTGGCACAGGGTTCCCCTTAATATCCACACCAGACCTGAAGGGCCTGGTATGGAAATTAGGGGAACCACCACGCATTTTAAAAAAAAATTTGGTTTGGGGTTCCCCTGTGGGGAAATTCCATGCCATTTTTATCAATGAACTTTTATGTGTATTGCTGGACCGACAATTCATTATAGCTGGCGCTAGCGATAGTAGTTTTACATGACTTTATTACCTTTCGAAATGTAATTTTGCTGTCAGACTGTTCTAAACATGGGAAACATGCGCTACTTTACAGGCATACTATAGACACCCCCCAGGTATGAAATTTAAAGGAATATTACACTCTTATTTTTTTCACTTTAAGCATTATTAAAATCACTGCTCCCAAAAAACGGCCATTTTTAAAACTTTTTTTGCAATGACACGCGTCCCCTGGGGCAGGACCCAGGTCCCCAAACACTTTTTATGACAATACCATGCATATAAGCCTTTAAAATTAGCACTTTTGATTTCTCCCATAGACTTTTAAAGGGTGTTTCACGGCTTTCGAATTTGCCGCAAACACCCCAAACGGGCGAACATCCAATGTTCGAGTCAAACTCATGTTCGACCTGTACATAAAGCCCATCCCTGCTCACCACAAAGATCTTACTCAGATGGTACATGACCCCAGACAAAATATTGAGATTCAGCCCTCACCTATTTAATCAGTGCTGGTGGCATTGCAGACCAAAAGGTGACATCTTACATATTCTTTGGAGATGCCCCGTACTTACATCATACTGAATATCCATATCCAATGTTATATCTAAAATTGCCCAGAGGCAAGTCCCCTTAAACCCAGGACTTTCCTTACTATCCCTAGACATGGATGCCCTCCCATACAAAACACACCACACAATTATTCATGTCCTTCTTGCAGCAAGTCTGACCATCACTAGAAAGTGGAAGAACCCCTTTCCTCCCACTGTAACAGAAGTGTTAGACTTGACTGAACTACACTGCTCCTATGAACAGAGGATGGCTTCCTGTTCTGGGAGTACAAACTGTTCACTCCTTCAGTGGTCATTGTGTAGATATCTGTTAAATATTCTTAATGTATACAGGTAATCTCTATGTAGGTAGGTATCTCTACCTACATCCACCATTTCAACAGTTGTGTTCCTTGTCTAGCTTGCATAACCTTTAATACTATATCTCTTTAAAAAATGTTAAAATTGTTAAAAGGAGAACTATAGATGGTGGTATTGTTTTTCCACCCCAACCTGTCCCCACTGGGGTGTCTAGGGGTGAGAACAATACCAACCACTGTGCCCACCGATAGCACTTGGAAGTAATTCCATCATTTTTTGTTCATTTCTTATTGCTTTTCTGCCCTGTATGTATTCACTAGATGACTCTTGTTAACATATCATAATGTATGACAGACATTGTTCATTCTTAGATTTTTTTGATAAACCTCAATAAAAATTATTGAAAGAAAAAAAAATTGAAATTAGATGCCCCAGTCAAACAGGTGCGGAAAAATTGGTCCTTGGGTGTTGTGCCCATGAAACTTATACCAAAAAAATTATTCCAGATAAAATCAACACCCACAAAGCTAGGCAGCGTAGACAGTCTTGCAGAGATTCCAGATCCAGAAAACACCAAATCTGCAACATTATCATTAGGGGGATTGATAGCTGCTACTAATCCAGGAATGATTCATTTTGATAAATGTCAGCTGGTCAACAGAGTCTGTTGACAGACATGCTCTTTTATCTGTCACAAAACCTCCGGTAGCACTGAATGCTTGTTTAAAAAGCACGCTGGATGCAGGGCAGCCCAGCAGCTCAATTGCATACTGTAAAACCATTAAAAACATGTGCTAAAGTACTAAATCAAAATATATACAAAATATACACAGAACTGCAGCCGCTGTGCACCGGTGCTGTAACCTTAAAAGTGATAGAAAATATGAAACAGCGCTGGCAGCTTATATTATTCAATAAACATCATGGTGAATAGTACCATATACAGTGCCATATGTGTTTGTGCCATACAAAATCAAAATGCAAAAAAATATATATAATATAATATCCACAAATCTATAAAGTGCTTAGTGCTTATATGAAAAAAGTGCAATGGTGCTCCAAACTTTGCAAAGTGTGAGGTGACTCCCCCTTCGGTGACCCCACTCAACAAAAACAATGGACCCTTAGTTTCGCAGTCTGGGGTAAAAAAGGCAGTGATCTATTGATCTGGGGATGAGTAGGATGGTTCCTCCAAAAACTCTTCCAAAAGGGTGCTTTATGCCACACTCCATAGATGGGGAAATAGAGAAAAAGCTCATAGTGAAATACCGCTAAAGTAAGTTATCAAGCGCTTTAAAGGCACCACTTACAGGATATCTGGCAAAAACAGGCATCAGTCAAAACATCCGAGTTCGCCACTGTATGGCGTGCGTTTTTTTAAATTTAAAAATAAAAATAAAATGAAATAAAAAGAAAAATACAAATGGAAATCAAAATAAAAGAAAATTGAAAATGAAAATGAAATTAAAAATAAAAATAAAAATATATATTATTTTTATTTTTAATTTAATTTGTATTTTTATTTTTATCTCTAGACAATTTATTTGAAAAAAACACCTCTTAATATTACCACTTTTTAATAATATTACCAATTGGACAGGAAGCAATTGAGATCCAACTCAATGTTGAGGTCATGGGGACTCAAAGTTCGAAGCCTATGTGTCCATTGGGTCTCATTCTGTGAGATAGCTCTAATAAGATTGGATCCTCTCCAATGTTCCTCCACTCTATCTATCCTACAGAATGTAAGGTCTCTTGGATCCCTATTATGGAACAATCTGAAATGATTGGACAGACTGCAATGCTTAAAGCCCTTTTTGATTCTATTAACATGCTTCTGGAGCCTTATGTGGTCCTCCCCACATACTGAAGACCACAGGGACAGGACAAAAGTTTTGTGACGTGTGGTCCCACAAGTGATGATTTTTTTTATTTCAAACGACCTACCCTGAGAATAGGAACTAAAGTGGGTAGTTTTCCTTTTCCTATTTTTAGAAGTCTTACACATCACACATTTGCCACAACTGAAAAAAACAGTTTGATCTAGAAAAGTGAATAGCTTCTTGAGGGGATTAATGACATTATGTGCCAATTTTAAGTGTCAGTGGTTTAGTACAAATAAACCTAGGTTGTACAGGCAAGATACTATTAAAATGATGTAAACCCAATGTCATCCTTTCTAAACTACTGCCATAGGGGTTATCTATAAGGATATACATGCCTCCTGCATGTTTCTGTACCTGTTAACTGTCTCCCCTCTGTCGGTTATGAGAGCCGAAAAAATGCATATTCTGTGGGTGGGTTTGTTGTCTGGAGCTCAGTGGGTAGATTTCTGATGTCAGTAGACTCCCCGCCCACCTCTACACTCCCCTTGTCAACATGCATTTTTCTCCTGTGTATTTCTTACACTGCACTTCTGCTATGATCTCTAACATCCAGTGAAAAGACAGAAAGTAACCACATGACTTCAGCATGCCCAATTATGCTGAGGTGTGGAACATCCAATCCTGGCAGAGTAGCAGAAGAAAGGAGTGGGAGGGAATTAAAAAATAATGCATGTCTTAGGCTAGTGCATGAGATGTGTAAATCACCTGTCACTCACAGCAAGGGGGAGTATTTGACAAAGTTTTTCTCTGTTTGTCAAGATTTATCTCACTGAACAATAAAAGAGGATTGCTCAGAGATGGATTAACTCTTTGTGGCAAGACTGGGCTCAAATGATGGGAAATCTTATACTCTATATTATGACATAAAAGAAATTAAAAATTTGGGTTTACATCCACTTTAAGCACTCTGTCTTTCAGTAATGGCCAGTGTTCCCTAATTATCTTTTCAAACTGTCTATACTGATGATTATAGCCAGTAAGAAATGCCACACCGTAATCTTTTTTTCTTTTTGACTTTATTTTGAAACAAAATTTCCCTATCCATCTCTCCAATGGTTTCTTTAGTTCTTTTTAGATATTTTAAATTATATCCCTTTTCATCATCAATTCCTTCTTACCCTCAGCATTTGGCTTTTAGGATTGCCAACTAGCAACCTAGGGTGGTGGCAACTACCCAATGGAATGTAGCCATTTCTATCTACATCCTTAAAGAAAGTCCTAGTAAATAATTTTCCATTTTCTTTAAATATGGTGAGATCCAGGAAATTCACCATTTGGTGACTATAAGTTTCTGAGAAGGAAATACCATAAGAGTTATTTCCCATTTCCTTGAGAAAACTACAGAACAATTCCTGTGATCATGCCCATACTATCACAATGTCATCTATGTATTTCTTGTAGAATCTGAGCTTTGGTATATTTATGTCATAAATGGCTTCCTTCTCCCAACGACTCATAAAAAGGTTTGCCACTAATGGCTAATTTAGCCCCTATAGCAACACCCCTTTTCTGTCTATATTTTTTCTCATGTCAGAAACAATTATGGCTCATTGTAGGAGGGATTCCTTCTGTTTCTGTTTAATATTAGTACTTCCCAATGCCCACTCAACAGCCTTCAAGGCATGATGCTGCTGAATGTTGGTATAAAGGGAATTTACATTGACGCTCGCCAGAATATGATCGTTATCTACTGTCATAGGTTAAATCAATTAAATCAAATTTTTACTGTCTTTTAAATATGCAGGACACTTTTGGGTAAGCGGTTGCAAAAAACAGTCCAAATATTCCCCCAGTCTAGAGAACAGTGAGTCAACTCCACTGACTATAGGTCTACCTTGGGGTCTAAGTGGATTCTTATGCATTTTAGGTAACTGATAAATAACAGGAACTTTAGGTGTATCTGGGATAAGGTATCTTGCTTCTTTATTTTTTAATATGCCATCCTTATGTGCTCCTTTAATTAGCCTCTTCAGTTTGGCTCAGAATTTATTCATAGGAATTCCCTTCAGTTTTTCATATGTCTCACTGTCTCCAACTAATCTGTCTAACCCCCCCCCTTTTCTAATAACTTTTTCTAACTAATAAGAAAAACAGAAATGGAATGCACGCACACCTAGTGCATTACCAGAAATAATTTAATAATAAGAAATGTTTGTATAAAAAAGTGGGTTCTCACAAAATGCAACTGACAAAAGGCCATAAACACAGTGCATGGACATGCACAGAACACGGGGCACAGCTAACGTGTTTCGGGGGCACACCCCCTTCCTCAGAGCTAGGCTGGCTCTGAGGAAGGGGGTGCCTTTTGTGAGTACCCACTTTTATACAAAAAATTCTTATTATTAAATTATGTCTAGTAGAGCTGCACAATTCTGGCCAAAATGAGAATCACAATTTTTTTGCTTAGAATAAAAAGATCACTAACCTCTCCCGATTCTCGTGACATAAAATCTTTCACATTATGCAAAAAAAATGGGCTAACGTTACTGTTTTTTTTTGTTTTATATATATATATATATATATATATATATATATATATATATATATATATATATATATATAATGTTTGGGGGTTCCAAGTAATTTTCTAGCAAAAAAAAATATTTTTATGTTTAAGCAGTTAAACCTTTTTCACTTACACACAAAGTCTATTCCATTGACAAATTGTTACAATGTTTATACTTAAGTTCAACTGATAAAGAATGTTTTGATTCCTGGCAGACTGCCCAGTTTTTCTCTTCCTTTCTTTTGAGGGTTGTGGCTTCAGAAGAGCAGAGAGAATTCTTTACATACAGTAGAAAGAATTGTGAAACACTTTAGTCAAGATTGCGATAACGATTCTTGACGATTAATTGTGCAGCTCTAATGTCTAGTAATGCACTAGGTGTGCATGCCTTCCATTTCTGCTTTTCTTTTAGTTCCTTTCGGATTACCCCATCTGAGGAAGGCAGCATCCACCTAGTTTTGGGATACCATATATACCTTTCACACCACCATTTTATCTGACATCTGTTACTCCATACCTTGGAAGACCTATTAGCGCTGGAAGTGACTGTGTTTTTTATAGATCTAATAACTATGCCCTTTTTCTTTTCCAACAGCTCTAAACCTCTTTCTAGGTCCTTTTTCCGTCAACTTGGATGAACATCCAGTTTGTCCAAATCTTGCTCAACCAATGACTTGAACACCTCAACAAAATGATTGTTGGTGATTTTAGGATTGAAAATAGAATTATTTTTGAGAGAGGAATGCTGATACTCCTCTATGGGTTGATCCGCTGATGGACTATTCTTTGCATAAAACTTTTTAATATTAATTTTTCTTACAAATTATTGCAAATCAATAAAAGCATCAAATTTGTTTAAATTCCTGTCTTAAGCATATTAAAGACCCAATTCTACAATTTTGAGCTCATCTGCTGAAAAAATAGCATCACTCAAATTGAAAATTCCTTCCATTATGTTTAGATTTTTCCTTTGTCTTTTGCCTCCCCTGCATCCTCTTGACCTTCTCTTCTTTCCCATCTGGATATGGTTGAGGAGGTGCCAAGGAGTACCACTGTCTCCATTCCTCCTCTCTCCTGTCCGGTGAGTTGTAATCCTTCCCACGTCCCCTGGGATTAGATCCCCCTCTTCCCCTCATGGGCGGCCCCGAGAACCTCTCCTCTGAAAATCCCCTCGATAATTATTGGGATACTATCCTCGACCTCTATTAGTGGGAGGGTAGTAACTGGAATGGTTAGGGGTCCAAGAAGGACCACCATAACCTCCCCTATGATCATAACCTCTCTGGTTATAAAACCCTCTATTGGGTGGATGAGGATAATCATACCTAAGTTTATAGATGGCAGGAAGCTAATGAGGATCAGGGTGCCATTTCTAGAGCCTCAACTGAAGAAAGGGAATACATTCCGGATAACCCCAAAACCCCCATTCGGAAGTATGATGGATCCCACAGGGACTATGAGAGGGGAGACCACTATGGTAGTGAAAGAACTAGTGCTAAACAGGCATCAGTGAAAACATCAGACAAAGTTTATAGATGGCAGGAAGCTAATGAGGATCAGGGTGCCATTTCTAGAGCCTCAACTGAAGAAAGGGAATACATTTTGGATATTATAAGTAAGGACATATTGAGGGGTCTCTGGTTTAGCACTAGTTCTTTCACTACCATAGTTGTCTCCCCTCTCATAGTCTCTCTGGGATCCATCATACTTCCGAATGGGGGTTTTGGGGTTATCCGGAATGTATTCCCTTTCTTCAGTTGAGGCTCTAGAAATGGCACCCTGATCCTCATTAGCTTCCTGCCATCTATAAACTTTGTCTGATGTTTTCACTGATGCCTGTTTTTGGCAGATATCCTGTAAGTGGCATCTTTAATGTGCTTGATAACTTATTTTAGCGGTATTTCACAATGAGATTTTTCTCTATTTCCCCATCTATGGAGTGTGGCGTATCCATTCTGTTATAAAGCACCCTCTTGGAAGAGTTTTTGAGAAACCATCCCCTTTGATCATAACCTCTCTGGTTATGAAACCCTCTATTGGGTGCATGAGGATAATCATACCTAAGGGGTTCAAATCTATTATAAGTAGGGACCACATATTGAGGGATCTCTGGTTTAGCACTAGTTCTTTCACTACCATAGTGGTCTCCCCTCTCATAGTCCCTCTGGGATCCATCATACTTCCGAATGGGGGTTTTGGGGTTATCCGAAATGTATTCCCTTTCTTCAGTTGAGGCTCTAGAAATGGCACCCTGATCCTCATTAGCTTCCTGCCATCTATAAACTTTGTCTGATGTTTTCACTGATGCCTGTTTTTTGAGAAACCATCCTACACATCCCCAGATCAATAGATCACTGCCTTTTTGACCCCACTCACCAGAAACAATGGACCTTCAGCTTCACAGTCTGGGGTCAAAACGGCAGTGATCTATTGATCTGGGGATGTGTAGGATAGTTTCTCAAAAAACTCTTCCAAGAGGGTGCTTTATAACAGAATGGATACGCCACACCCCATAGATGGGGAAATAGAGAAAAAGCGCATTAAAGATGCCACTTACAGGATATCTGGCAAAAACAGGCATCAGTGAAAACATCAGACAAAGTTACTAGATGGCAGGAAGCTAATGAGGATCAGGGTGCCATTTCTAGAGCCTCAACTGAAGAAAGGGAATACATTCCGGATAACCCCAAAACCCCCATTTGAAAGTATGATAGATCCCAGAGGGATTATGAGAGGGGAGACCATTATGTTGGTGAAAGAACTAGTTCTAAACCAGAGACCTCTTAATATTGAGTCCCTACTTATAATAAATTTGAACCCCTTAGATATGATTATCCTCATCCACTCAATAGAGGGTTTCATAACCAGAGAGGTTATGATCATAGGGGAGGTTATAGTGGTCCTTCTGGGATCCCTAACCATTCCAGTTACTAATTATAAGATGAAACAATCAGCGCCACAAGTAAAAAATTTTGTGATGTTTAAATAAGATAACCTAATAATAAACCTACACAGCTGCTAAACATTCCAAGTGGTACACCACACTAATTTCAAAATAGATAGTAAATAAATAAATGTAGCGCTATGTGTAAAAATATATATAAATATAAAGTGCAAATCTCTAAAATAAATCTTATATATAAATGAATAGTCCATAAAATGAAAACATGAAGAAATGAAACATGAAAAACTCTTCTTGTGATCAGTGTATCCACACAATTAGATTAGCAAAAATATACACCAAACAATAATAACATGAAAAAACAAACCAATAATCACTGATACGTATTGGTATCTGCAAATTACAATAGGTGTATCAAATAACCCTTAAAGTGATTGAATAACGAATAAGAAAGTGAATGAATGATGATGATACAAAATCAGTCCATAAAAAACAGTCTGTATAGGTAAACGTCACATAATCAGATATATTCCAATGAAAAGTGACTCCACAGTGATGAATAGTGAGAGTTCAAACTGAAGTGGCTAGTAAATTGTGAAAAAACTCCTCTACCATTGAAAAATACTGCCGCTTACCAGAACGTGTTGGTCCCTTGTTACAGGGAACCACACAAAACGAGGAGCTACGCCCTGACGTCACCACTGAGTCCCGGAAGCATACGGGCTTTGTACTAGCAGGCCGGCTAATCTTTTATACATGCGTTTTATTCTTCTTTTTATGTAAGTTGCCACCTGTTTTTATACTTTAATAAATGTAACAGGCTCACACTATGTATAATATTCTTGTCTTTTTGGCATAACACTGGTTCCTGCTGATCCTGTCGGCTGACCACCTTTGCTGACACCTTGGAGACTAGGGCCTTCCAGAGAGATCCTGGGGTTGGGCTGGGGTTGCAGCCACTCGTTTTGTGTGGTCCCCTGTAACAAGGGACCAACACGTTCTGGTAAGCGGCAGTATTTTTCAACGGTGGAGGAGTTTTTTCACAATTAGCCACTTCAGTTTGAACTCTCACTATTCATCACTGTGGAGTCACCTTTCATTGGAATATATCTGATTATGTGATGTTTACCTATACAGACTGTTTTTCATGGACTGATTTTGTATCATCATCATTCATTCACTTTTTTATTCGTTATTCAATCATGTTAAGGGTTATTTGATACACCTATTGTAATTTGCAGATACCAATACGTATCAGTAATTATTGGTTTGTTTTTTCACGTTATATTTGTTTGGTGTATATTTTTGCTAATCTCATTGTTTAGCGCGACTTTTTATTTTATTTTATTTATACATTGGTTTGGTGTAGTATAACACTTGTAGTCACAGCTTTTTTTCACGTTTTTTATAGCACAGTATTTTTCATTCATTATCCACACAATTCCACCACAGTGATTGTTCGTCCTCAAAAGGAGTGCACACCACCTCCAGTAAAAATGCGCGCTCACCTCCCAGATGAGTCAAAACTCATATGAGGTTCTCCCCACGAGCTCTTTGCTCTCATTTCCTCTTCCCAATCAATGGTGGGTAATCCAGATGGCTCTATTCTTAATGATAACTCAGCTCATTAACATCCAAAGAAACAAATCACCTGCCAGCTTGGCTCAAGTTTCCATGAGTTCAGGACATGTAAATAATAAGTATAGAGACCATAGTGTTCTCCGTATACAAATTTATTCAAAGCCACCAAACAGACAAGTTGCACTTACAAGATAAAAACTTTTTTAAAATCACATATAAACCTCCAGAGTAGCACCGCCGTGTCCACATACACAGTGCATGGCTGAACGTCACTATCAGCACCTCCCTTCTAGACGCGTATAGGCCAATCACAGCCCTTCCTCAGTAAAAGGGTGGGCTGATCCCTCTAAGCTAATTTGTAGTGTATCGTTGCTATAGCAACCCTTCGGGCATCGCCATGGCTCAGTCTGCGGTGCAAAAAGAACCTCCTTCTGCCTGTGTCTCCAGGACAAATAAATACCAAGACCAGGGAGTGCGTCTCTCTCACCGCTAAGATCTTAACCCTTCTAAGCACCCGCAGACCTACATGACAATCTCCGGTTACTATCTATCATAAGTTAAGCATAATTACATACAAAATTACATACAAAACTAACAATCTAAAATTACATAATTATGTTTACAAATGCCATGTTTATTATAAACCAACAAAATTATATATATGTTATGGGACTAAATTGATTTAGAATTACTATTCAAATTTTAAATATAAACAGCGTACTTCATATGTCCATGTATATATAGGGTCACCACTCCGATAACAAACACATAGACATATGTAAATTAAAAAAATATATATAAAATTTAAAAATATTTATCATATATATAATAGAAAAAAAAAACATAAAAATAATTAAAAAATTAAAAAAAAACTTAAAAAAACTTTAAAAAATTAAAAAAAAAAAATCTCCTATATTTCCTACTAAGTTTTGTACTTATCATGAAGGGTTACCTAAAATTACCCATTACAGATGAAACAGTTCAGATCGAAATCCATATTGAGCCCCTGGGCGTTAAAACCTGGGTCTCGTATATCCAAGCTGATTCACGTTGGCTTAATTGTCTTATAGGCATACATAGGCATCTCCCCGTTCTGCTGCTCCGTGACGTGATCGGGGGCCCACGGCGGACATCGAGTCCGTGGGAACTGCGGGCACGGTCACGGAGTACGCGGAGGGCACACGCGTGCCTACAATGCCGCAATTTAAAGGGGATGTACCTGTAAGCCCGTTTGCCCAGCTGTGCCATTGTGCTGACGTACATCGTCGTGCACTGGTCAGCAAAGGGTTAAGGCAAGAAAAAAATTTTTAATTTTATTTACCATAGTAAATACGATAAATTTACTAGTAAGTAAGTAGCTCAGGGACAGGACTCAGGAGGAGAAGAAATAAGAATGGGCAGGCACACGCACATGAAATTGACTCTCACAGCGACACTGACAGCAGTGCGCAGCATCACAGATCATGATGACTCCTCACCGACATGACACGTCCCCTCCTGAGTCACAGTGACAGTCTGTCTCCATGCTAGATGATCCCTTCAGTCCACTCCAGTCTACAGAGCACTGTCAGTCCCGCTCCCAGCTTGCTCACACAAGGTTCTGGATGCTCGACTCCCTTACACTATGACATCACACAAAATGCTCAGGCACTACTTCCACAAGATCTGCCCCCCTGCCAGCACTGCCCGAACACACTGTAGAAGGCACTCAAATGGTCTTGGCCAGGTCAAGCGTCACAGCCATATTTTTTACTGGCAACTAGGGATGAGCTTCGAGTTCGAATCGAACTCATGTTCTACTCGAACATTGGCTGTTCGCCAGTTCGTCGAACAGCGAACAATTTGGGGTGTTCGCATCAAATTCAAAAGCCATGGAACACCCTTTAAAAGTCTATAAGAGAAATCAAAAGTGCTAATTTTAAAGGCTTATATGCATGGTATTGTCATAAAAAGTGTTTGGGGACCTGGGTCCTGCCCCAGGTGACATGGATCAATGCAAAAAAAAGTTTAAAAACGGAAGTTTTTTCGGGAGCAGTGATTTTAATAATGCTTAAAGTGAAACAATAAAAGTTTAATATTCCTTTCAATTTCGTACCTGGGGAGTGTCTATAGTATGCCTGTAAAGGGGCACATGTTTCCCATGTTTAGAACAGTCTGACAGCAAAATGACATTTCAAAGGAAAAAAAGTCATTTAAAACTACTCGCGGCTATTAATGAATTGCCGGTCCGACAATACACATAAAAGTTTATTGATAAAAACGGCAGGGGAATTCCCCACAGGGAACCCCGAACCAAAATTTGAAAAAAATGACGTGGGGGGTCCCCCTAAATTCCATACCAGGCCCTCCAGGTCTGGTATGGATATTAAGGGGAACCTCGGCCAAAATTTTTTAAAAAAATGGCATGGGTCCACCTCAAAATCTATACCAGACCCTTCAGGTCTGGTATGGATTTCAAGGGGAACCCCGCGCCAAAATTTTTAAAAAAATGACGTGCGGTCCCCTCAAAAATCCATACCAGGCCCTTATCCAAGCACGCAACCTGGCAGGCCGCAGGAAAAGAGGGGAGGACGAGAGCACCCCTCTAAACTGTACCAGGCCACATGCCCTCAACATTGGGAGGGTGCTTTGGGGTCCCCCATGTTGATGGGGACAAGGGCCTGATCCCCACAACCCTTGCCCGGTGGTTGTGGGGGTCTGCGGGCGGGGGGCTTATCGGAATCTAGAATCTGGAAGCCCCCTTTAACAAGGGGACCCCCAGATCCCAGCCCTCCCCCTGTGTGAAATGGTAAGGGGGTACAAAAGTACCCCTACCATTTCACAAAAAAAGTGTAAAAAATTTTAAAAATGACAAGAGACAGTTTTTGAAAATTCCTTTATTTAAATGCTTGCTCTTTCTTCTATCTTCTATCTTCTATCTTCTTTCTTCTATCTTCTATCTTCTATCTTCCTTCGGTTTCTTCCTCCATCTTCTTCTTCTTCTGGTTCTTCCTCCGGTGTTTTCGTCCGGCATCTTCCTCCGCGGCGTCTTCTTCCCTTCTTCTTCTCGGGCCGCTCCGCATCCACCATGATGGGAGGCTCCCGCTGTGTGATGCTTCTCCTCTTCTGACGGTTCTGAGTGGCCTGAGAAGAAGAAGGGAAGAAAACGCCGCGGAGGAAGATGCCGGACGAGAACACCGGAGGAAGAACCAGAAGAACCAGAAGAAGAAGAAGATGGAGGAAGATAGAAGAAAGAAGATAGAAGAAAGAAGAAGCATTTAAATAAAGGAATTGTCAAAAACTGTCTCTTGTCATTTTTAACATCTTTGACACTTTTTTGTGAAATGGTTACCATTTCACACAGGGGGGAGGGCCGGGATCTGGGGGTCCCCTTGTTAAAGGGGGCTTCCAGATTCCGATAAGCCCCCCGCCCGCAGACCCCCACAACCACCGAACAAGGGTTGTGGGGATGAGGCCCTTGTCCCCATCAACATGGGGATAAGGTTCTTTGGGGGGACCCCAAAGCACCCTCCCAATGTTGAGGGCATGTGGCCTGGTACAGTTCAGGAGGGGGGGTGCTCTCGTCCCCCCTCTTTTCCTGCGGCCTGCCAGGTTGCATGCCCGGATAAGGGTCTGGTATGGATTTTTGGGGGGACCCCACGCCATTTTTTTTTATTTTGGTGCAGGGTTCCCCTTAAAATTCTTACCAGACCTGAAGGGCCTGGTATGGAATTTAGGGAAATCCCCCACGCCATTTTTTTTTTAATTTTGGTTCGGGGTTCCCCTGTGGGGAATTCCCATGCCGTTTTTATCAATAAACTTTTATGTGTATTGTCGGACCGGCAATTCATTAATAGCCGCGAGTAGTTTTAAATGACTTTTTTCCTTTGAAATGTCATTTTGCTGTCAGACTGTTCTAAACACGGGAAACAAGCGCCCCTTTACAGGCATACTATAGACACCCCCCAGGTACGAAATTTAAAGGAATATTACACTTTTATTGTTTCACTTTAAGCATTATTAAAATCACTGCTCCCGAAAAAACAGACGTTTTTAAAACTTTTTTTTGCATTGATTCATGTCCCCTGGGGCAGGACCCAGGTCCCCAAACACTTTTTATGACAATAACTTTCATATAAGCCTCTATCCAGGAAAGGAAAACGTTTGAACTAAGAATGATACTTCTTTTTGACACGAAGAATAATGGCCTGAATTTAGATATTGGTTTCCTTACACATTATGCTAAAGTTTTACGACCGCTCTGTGATTAGTATCCCCCCCCTGCATCCCCCCCTAGCTCTCCCTCTGTCTTATCTCACTAACTCTGCTGCTATCTTTATTACCATTGATTTGTATGTGTTTGGTTTTCTCTTCTTTTTTTTTTTTTTCTTTAACATTCTGCTTAAAAATTTGTGAATCAGTACTGCTTGGACCTTGAAGAAGGGGACATACCCCGAAAGCTTGTCCTGAAAAATTGTATGTTAGTGCAAATAAAAAAAGTATCATGGACAGTACTCAATTTTCTCTGTCACAATTGCACTAATACGGCTACAACAAATCAAGTATATAAGCCTTTAAAATTAGCACCTTTGATTATTCATGTTCGTGCCCCATAGACTTTAATGGTGTTCGCGTGTTCAAACAAATTTTTTGCCTGTTCGCATGTTCTGGTACGAACTGAACAGGGGGGTGTTTGGCTCATCCCTACTGGCAACCATTTCCTCTCACTGGCATTTACTGGCAGGAGAAAAGTGCCCATTTTTTACTGGCTGCCAGTAAAAATACTGATGTTTGGCAACACTGCCTTGTCCCCATCTGCTGATCTCCCATTTATGACCCTGGCCTGGCTACATTTACGATTCTGGTATTCCCTATCTATTGTACATACCTGTTTTGTTTGTGGTTATTTGTGGGTCTGGTTGTTGAATTTTTGTACATTGTTTGGTATTGGAGGTGTTTTTATATCTAAATGCACTTATCTCAATAAACTACGTTATTTCAATTTAGATGCATTTGGTTCCCTCTGTTGCAGTCCACATGGTTCTGGTCACACCTGTTTATGACATTTTGTTTCAAAATAAAGTCAAAAAAGAAATTACGGTGTGGCTTTCCTGACTAGCTATAATTGTCAGTATAGACAGTTTGAAAAGATAATTAGGGAACACTGGCCTCTGCTACTGAAAGACAGAGAGCTTAAAAGTATCTTGCCTGCACAACCTAGGTTTATTTATACTAAACCGCTGACACTTATGCTAAAATTGGCACATAATGTCATTAATCCCCCCAAGAAGCTATTCACTTTTCTAGATCACACTGTTTTTTTTTTTTTTTTTTTCAGTAGTGGCAAATGTGTAAGACTTCTAAACATAACAAAAGGAAAACTACCCACTTTAGTTCCTCTTCTTAGCGTAGGTCATTTGAAATAAAAAAAAAATCATCACTTGTGGGACCACACATGTCACCTACCCTTTGTCCTGTCCCTGTGGTCTCCAGTATGTGGGGAGGACCACAAGGAAATAGGGGATAAGGCTCAGGGAGCATGTTAATAGAATCAAAAAGGGCTTTAAGCATCACAGTCTGTTCAATCATTTCAGATTGTTTCATAATAAGGATCCAAGGGGCCTTACATTCTGTAGGATAGATAGGGTGAGGGAACACTGGAGAGGATCCAATCTTAAAAGAGCTATCTCACAGAATGAGACCCAATGGATACATAGGCTTCAAACTTTGAGTCCCGATGGCTTCAACATTGAGTTGGATCTCAATTGCTTCCTGTCTAATTGGTAATATTATTTAAGAGGTGTTTTTTTTTTCAAATAAATTGTCTAGAGATATATATTACTTTATTTTATTTTTATTTTCATTTTTATTTTTATTTTTTTATTTTATTTTAATTTTAATTTTATTTTTATTTCCATTTGTATTTTTATTTTTATTTCTTTTTCTTTTTCTTTTTTTTTAATTTTTATTTTTATTTCCATTTTTATTTTATTTTTTCATGTTTATACTCAAGTAATTTTTAATCATGTGTTGGAAAACTTTTGTAAATGTCTATCGCATTATATGATTCATTGTAGTATGATAGCCAAAAGGCATGTTTGCCATTACGGCTTCTGTTTATATTAAAGTTTTTTATATATATTTGGCAACAGGAAATTATCTTATAGTGGAGGAAGTCTGTGTTTTTTTTTTTTTTTACACTGATCGTAATTGGTCGCTTTGTTCTCCCCAGAGGGAGGAGTGATCTTCCCTCAAGTATGAATAGATTGCAAGGAACCAGAAGTGATGTTCTTTGATGCCCTGGAGGAGGGGTGAAACACGTCAATTGCATACTGGGCAAGTTCTGGCCAATGGTCTATTCTCATGACCCAGTAACCCAGTGGATTGTCAACTGGAAAGCTCTCCATGTCTGTTTTCACACCTAGATAATCTCCACCATATGATGCAGATGCTGCCGATGGGATATGGAAACTGACAGCTCTGGATGCCAAGGACTAAAAAAAGTTTGAAATGCATTACTGAGGCAGCCCCCTTTCTCACCCCTCCTCTCTTGACCAACAGAATCCTCAATACTAGCTTTTCCATGAGACTGTAACCTACCAAAGTCTGGAAAGGCATTACATTAACTCCGCTTTTTCTTTGCCAACCAATAGTGATCCTTCTTGATGACATGAAATCTTGGGTCCTTTTGCAGGCTTTGAAGAATGAGGAAGCCCATGCACCGCAAGTTTGCAGAGGCATGAGACACAGAAGCCTTGGGGTCACTGATGTTTACGGAATCTGGAACTGCCTCCTCCCAGTCACATACTACTCCCAAGGGTTCTGGGGATGGAAAACCATCTCTTAAGGTTTTGACATATTTCTTTCTCTGCTTCAATGTCTCCAAAACTACCATACTTCTCCTTCTCTGCCTCCCTCTCCTCTTGTGTGTTCTGTGGTGTAGCAAGAATGGTGTCTGCATAAAATGGGCCTTGAGAGGAAAGGAAGTCCTGCTCTTCCTCCCGCTACTCTGCCTCAAGTGCCCTGTCCATAATGTCACGCAGAGTATGCTCAAGCAGGAGCACAAGAGGTATTGTCACTGATGCATGCATTGACATGGCTCACCATCCTTGTTGCCTCCTCAAATGGTGACAGTACAGTGCATGCATCCTTTATCAACAGCCATTGGTGTGTGGAAAAAAGCAGAGCCACCCTAAGACTGTCATTGTGCCATACTCATTGATGGCCATTTGCTGCATGTGCAGCTGCTGCAGCATTGCTAAAGTTGGGTTCCATCTGGTAGGCATGTCACAAATCAGGCAGTTTATGGGCAGGTGGAATGCCCGCTGAATTTCAGACAAACAAGCACTGGCTGTGTATGACCACCTGACATGGCTACAGACTCTCTGGCCTGCTTTAGCAGATCTTCCAACCCTGGGAACCTGTTTAAGAAATGTTGCACCACCAAATTGAGGAGATGTCCCAGGCATGGCACATGTGTCAACTTTCCCTTCATTGGCGTGGGGAAAAAAAGCAGAGCCGCCCTGAGCCTGTCCTTGTGCCATACTCACACAGGTACTCATTGACAGCCCTCTGTTGCATGTGTAGCCATTACAGCATTGCCAAAGTTGAGTTCCACCTGTTGGACATGTTACAAATCTGGCAGTGTATGGGCAGGTGGAATTCCTGCTGAATTTCAGCCAACTGAACACTGGCTGTGTATGACAGCCTGAAATGGCTACAGATTCTTCTGGCTTGCCTTAGAAGATCTTGCAAACCTGTGCACCACCAAATGTCAAAGGGCAGACAGAAGATTAGTGCCATTATTGTACACCGCCATTCCTGGCTCAAGCTGGCGTGAATCACCTCAGGGTCTGCCCCTGCATAGCTGAAAGAATCTCTGCTCCAGTGTGGCTCCTATTCCCTAGACAGGCCAATTGAAGCACTGCATGGCATCTTTAAGTCTGACTCATTGAATAGCCCCTTGAACGCTTAGGGCGTACTGGTGGTTCATATGACAATTCAGCAGAGGAGGGCATGGAGGACGAGGAGGAGTGGGCAGATCTTACAAACCTTGCATCATCACCACCGGCTGTATGGATACGTGGCAGCAAAACAAGCTGCAGCACTGAGCCCTTTTCGGCATCATTCCGAGTTGCAAGCAGAGTTACCCAGTGTGTTGTGAACAAAATATATCGTCCCTGACCATCCTTGCTGGACCATGTGTCAGCAGTAACGTGAACCTTGTGGCTGACTGCTTTGCCCAACGATGGCACAACATTGCCTTCCATGTGATGGTACAGAGCTGAAATGGCCTTACGTGGAAAGAAATAGTGACTGGGAACCTGCCATTGTGGTACAGCACATTCTGCAAATTCATGGAAGGGGCAGAATCCACCAGATGGAAAGGCTGGAGTTGTAAAGCCAGCAGCTTTGATGAGCTTGAATTTAGACCCTGGGCATAAGGGTGGCAGTGACTGTATTTTTTTTTCTGCAGCAGCTGGGGTAGAGAAAGTTGCCTACTGGCAGATGTGCTGCAAGGACCTGTGATACTCTTTGCTATACCATCATTACTGGCAGTGGAGGCTTCCGAGAGGTTGTGAGACATAGAGGGGGTAGACCTGAAAGGTTAGGAGTGAGGAGGAGCAGAATTGCGTCCCTTTTGTGTGTCTTTCAGGTGCTCTTGCAAATGGGCTGAGTGGTGGTTGGTTAAATGCATTGTTAAGCATGTGGTACCCAAATGGCTGGTGTTTTTGCCACACTTGATCTGCTTGAGGCAATGTTTGTGAGTTGCAACAGTGCAATCGGCTGCACATGTGCTAAAAATGGCTCACACAGCTGAGCTGTGGGAAGTGGGCTTGGAGATAGCAGCTCCACAATGTGTTGGAATAGGGTGGCTGCTCTCTACTTTTCCATGATGGCTACCTCATTGGGGTTGTGCCTCACCCTCACTTTCCTCCTCTGCTCTATCCAGCACCTAAAATGTGTCAGTAACATCATCATCATCCCCTCCATCCTCATCATCACTGGAGCCAATTTGGCAATATCATGCAGCTGGGGGAACATAACTGACAATTTTTTGTTTACCAGTGTTCTCCCCTCTCTGTAGGCTCATGTTCTTATCTTCCTCAACCTCAGAACCAACATCAGAATCAAGTAGTGCCTGTGAATCATCAAGGGGCATGTGGCTGACGCTGTGTTCAAATAACTCAGCTGATTCCTCCATGCATGATGCTGGGGCTATGGCAGGAGTAGCTGTGGACAAGGAGGCAGAATAAGTCACTCTGGCAGTTGCAGTGTACTGCACAGTAATCTCTGCTTGGGTGATGGAGGATGAGGAGGATAAGGATGGTTTAGTAAGACAGTCTGCCACCTCCTCTGCATGCTGTGGCTGGATAGCACGGGCAACATCACTAAATCACTAGAGGAAATGGTGCCCTTCTTGAGGACGGACCATGTCCACTTTTGCCTGTGGACACAGACACTGCAGGCCTCCTCCCAGTGCCATGGGAACATCTGCCTCTCCTTGTTAACCTCCCAGACATGATAAAGTGTGGGGCTTATACCTGAAATAGAATAAAAATGTAATAGAAATGGGGAAATGTGTACTTGGATGCACTTTAATCAATGCAAAGTGGTGTTTGGTGCACTTTAACTTGAATAATCACTACACAGGCACACTCCATTGACACACCACAATATACTGCAGTAAAACTGCACTGACGCACTTCAATATACTGCAGTAAAACTGCACTGATGTACTTCAATATGCTGCAGTAAAAGCGCACTAATGCACTTCAATTTACTGCAGTAAAAGTGCCCGGATGCACTACAATATACTGGAGTAAAAGTGCCCATTGCACTACAATATACGTCAGTAAAACTGCCCTGACACACTACAATATACTGCAGTAAAACTGTTCTGACACTCTACACAGACACACTTCATTATACTGCAGTAAACCAACCCTGACACACTAAACTGACACTACAGTAAAACTGTTGCAATACACTCATGCTGCACTATCAATAAATTCACACTACACTGATGATTTACACTCACAATAGAATTACAATAGCACACTAACTCACTAGCAGCAATGAACAGAGCCCTTCATTCTATCTCCACTCCACCATCACACTGCAAATAGTTGCTCTGGGAAGGAACCTTTTATAGTGTGGGGTGGGTCTATGAACAATGAACCATGAGAGATTCATCATGACTCTAACAGTTCTATGTGCCCTGATTGGGCAAAGCCGTCATTGCTTCAGCCAATCAGGGCTTCCAATGCACTGTGTGGCACGCAGAGCATTGTGGGGCATTAAGGGGCCGAACAAATGGTCGAACGGCCCAACAATTGGGGTATTCACTGAATAGGCGAACAGCCAATGTTCGGCCAAACTTGTGCTCAACTCAAACTGTTCACCCAACACTATGTACATTTCAAAATTGTATTTACTACAAATACTACAGCCAGAGTTGTGCTTCCAGCCTGCTGCAGCTAAGGGAGCACAGAAGCCCTAATTATGTTTATCTGCCCCCCTCTCTCTTTGGGCATTCACAGCATGCCTTGTATTGTGTGAATAGTTCACAGAATAACTTTTTTTTGCATTTAGAAATGTTAAAATTGTCTGTGCCTGCAGTTCTACTTTAAATGTATTTGAAAATATATGACTCAATTTAGTAGAAGGTGGGCCTGCCAAATGAATAATGCAGGTTTAACTGTATTGCAAACTGCTGGCCATCTAATGCTGGGATCATAAAGAGATGAGAAGAGGGAATTATCTTTGTAATGACTATTCTTCCTTACTCCAATTTTAGGCTGCCATGGGTCCTTGTGCCACTGCAGTGTAGGTCTGCAGAGTTGAATCAGGCTGTGCTGTCTGGTAGGGATGGTTACAGTATTTTACAAAACTGGATGACCCAAAATACAAAACCTTTGGCTGGTAAGACAGTTTACTTACAACTGTTTGCTTTCAACCACAGAGTACATGAGTATTAGGTAGATTGCAAGCACATACCTTTATTGCCCTTATGCAAGGCATTTTGTAAACACAGAAAAATGAAGTAAGTAAAGTGAAAGAGTGAAACATATACAAACTGTTTCAAATGTCGTTTTAACAATACAATATAACAAACAAGTTAAAATCTAGCTGTCAGGACAGAAACAGGGGAGTTGGCATTACTCTAGGACTATCATCTTCATCACTACTTGGTGAGTCACCAGCCTGGAGAAAGCATATGGCTCACTAATGCTGGCCATACACTATACGAAAAATCGGCCGAAAAATCGTTCGTATAGACACTTAGTTCGTTTTTCGGCAAGTTAATGGGCACAAATCGATAATCGTTTGTGACGTTTTTGTGGGGAAAAAACGAACGGGAAGTTTGGAAAATTTCTGCCGAACGTACGATAAATTGCAAGGTTAATGTGTTTCCCGTCCGAACTGTCTGCACTAGGTATATGTAAAAAAACGAACAAAAAATTATTTATTCATGTCCACTGAACAATTTATCGGTCATTATATGATGGCACGATCGTTTGCGGTCACGGTCGAACGTTCTTTTTTCGAAAATGGGTTCGGCCGATTTTCTGTATAGTGTATGGCCAGCATAAGTATTAATGAGAGGATAAGGATGATAGCTCCAGAGCATATACCTTCAAAAACTGAGCAATGGCAGCTTCCATATTTTTCTCCGGATAATTTAACTGTGTTTACAATGTGTTGCTGTGTTCTATACAGCTAATACAGTAACATGGTGTCCTTTTAAGTTTATAGGTTGTTGAAAATCTTCATGAAATATACTTTCAGATATTTAGTAAAGGCTGCTATATTTTTAAACCTTGGAAATGTATTGGAATATTCAAGTACTGCAAACATTCAAATAGTTTTTCTTAACTGAATTAGAAAATCTAGGTCAAGAGGACTATTAAAGTGAACCTATGCTTTGCCCTGTAAGGTTCACTGACATTAGAAAATTCGTTAACGCATATACTCACATTCTCCACCACACTGGCCAGCTGCTGGGAGCAAAAATTTTCAGTGGGGTTGTAAAAAATTGTTAATAGAAATGCCTAGAGGTTGAAGGAGGGAGCTTGAGGCTGATACCACAGAAAAATTAAAGGTGCGAGGCATCTTTGTAAATCTTGTAAAACAACTTTTTTTTAGCAATAAAAACTGACAGGAGTTCTAGTTATTCTCCACTGTATCCATTCCACTGGATATCGCATGAGATAAAAAGCATGCTTTATTGATATAAATACTGCATATTTCAGAAAAATACTGCATGCAGTATTTTAAAAGCGTTTTTTAGTGATTGCCAAAATTTGTTTTGAAAAAACGCTATGCAGTATTTTCAATCATATTTCCTAAAGTGCTTCATGAATGGGGCCCATTGACCCATTATGGGTTAAATATGGATTTCGATATAAACTGTTTTATCAATAAATTATTTATGGGTGACTCAACAGGGGCGCTAGATCTGTCATTAGATAACACAATGTACATGTATTTTCCACATATGTACTAATAAATGGGTTTTATACATATATGATGACTTAAGTGTTTAACAGTTGATTTACTATTCTTTTATTTTTTATTGTATTCCACAAAAAGATTTTTATTAAGAATAAGGTAGCAGGTACAATACATTGAAAAGGTATCATAAGGAATCAAACATGACACTCATTAGATATTGATACAGAATAAAAATTATTGTTACAAGCTTGGGTTTTCAAAGTGCAAATATAATGTTTGAAATACAGATAAACCAGAGGGAGGTAGCCATGGTATCAGAAATTGCATCATTGGTGCTTATGCTGTGGTGAGAATATTTCGGAACCTTTGGTACTAGAAGGGTCGGATAACCGCCTTGTTCCTTGGGTTTATTGTATATAGAGGGACAGGCTCGAGTGTCTCTGGTGGGAGATTCAAGCATGTTAGGTCGGTCATATGATGGGGTATAACCCCAGATTCAGAAGGTGCGAATGAAAGGGCGGGAGGTGGTTGAGGAAAAAAGGAAGGGTAGGGGGTTGAGGGGGAGGTATAGGGGGGGGAGAAAGGAAAGTGATAGATAGAGAGAGGGGGGGGCCACTCCCCAACCCAGACTCCACGCACATGTCCAGGGGATATTTGCGATTATGACCTTTAGGCTAGGGAAGGCAGGGAATTCAGAACAGAAAGAAGGATCTGTAGTAATCGGTGGTTTTAAAATGTATCCAGAAAGCCCATATGCCGGTAAATTTCTGTATGCGATCTTGGGAGATATAAATCAATTCTTCCATCTCCTCGATCTTTGTAATCCTAGTTAGCCATTCCTTGATGGTCGGGGGAGTAGTTGAGCGCCACTGTGCGGGGATGCACAATCTAGCAGCGTTCACCATATGCATTGCTAATGATTTATGATAAACTTTTTTGGACAGGGTTGAATGATGGAGGAGATATTGGGTCGGGTTAAAGTTTAGGGAGTAGGTTGTTACACGTGTAATAATGGAATGCACCTCTTCCCAGAATGGTTGGAGTATTGGGCATTCCCACCATATATGTACCATGTTTCCTGTATCCTTGTTACATCTCCAACAGATGTTGGGAATAGAGGGCGAGAATTGGTGTAAATGAGCCGGAGTTCTATACCATTTCGTGGCTATTTTGTAGCCATTCTTTTGTATTGCTACATTCAGTGACCCCTTGTGGGCAAATGTGAGGATGGATTCCCAGTCCTCATCAGTGAAATTGATTTGTAGGTCTTTCCCCCAAGAAATTTGTGAGGTTTCTGCCTGTGGGAGTTGCGAGTTGTCCTGGAGAAAAGAGTAAATCATGGAGATCAAATGTCTTTGTGGAGTGGACTGGGAGTACATTGTTTCGAATGGAGTGAGTGGTCTTGTCCAAATGTCGTTAGCATTAGTCAATGTAAAAAAGGGTCTTAGTTGTCTATAGGACCAAAAGGGGAAGTCTTTCGTGCGGGAGATGGATTTTAATTTGTTATATGTACGTATCCGCCCGTCAACAAAAAAATGCAGAGTGTGAATATCATCATATGGCCACTCTTGTGATAGAAAAGTGTTCGATTCTCCAGGAGGAAAATCTGGATTAGCTCTAAGAGGGGTCAGTGGTCCTGGTGTTGAGGATATTTGGTATAAGTTCTTAGCTGTGGAGAAAGCTCGCAATGAAGGGTAGATGAGTGGATGTACTTTAACGTCTTGGGGATAGTGTTTCGATGGAATCCAAGTCAGGGTGTGTAAAGGTATATTACTGAAGGCATTTTCCAAAATGGACCATATCTTGTCTATTTTATGAGTTTTCCAGTTTACCACTCTATTAAGGTGGCATGCTAAATAGTACTTATACAGGTCTGGTAAAGCAATCCCCCCTTTCGTTTTAGTACATGTCAGCTTCATGTATTTGATGCGTGGGGAGTTATTTTTCCAGATAAATTTTGAACAAGCTTTTTTGTAGGACATAAAGAAAGATGGGGGCAATTGGATCGGAATCGTCTGCATAAGATACAGAAGGCTGGGGGAGAACTATCATCTTTATCAATGCCGAACGTCCAACCAGGAGACATTAAGGGTAGCCCAGTTTTTAAGGTCTGTCTGGATTTTCGTCAAGGTGTTGAGAAAGTTGTGGTCATAGAGGTCTGTTAGACATCTGGGAATTCTTATGCCCAGGTAGGTAATAGCGTCGTTTTTCCACTGAAATGGGAATGAGGATTGGCAATGGGTAACTTCTGGTGGTGGAAGAGAGACATTTAGGGCCTGGGATTTAGAGTAGTTAATTTTGAAGTTGGACAATATTCCAAAATGTTTAATGTCTTTCAACAGGTTAGGAAGAGATGTGCGGGGGGCTTGTAGTGATAGTAGGATGTCGTCCGCGAAAGCGGCTACCTTAAATTCCCTGCGATTAATAGAGATACCCTGGATATCGGGCTTGGCCCTTAATCTGTTGAGAAGGGGTTCAAGAGACAGGACAAATATCAGGGGGGCAAAGGGCACCCATGACGAGTACCATTGCTGATGTGGAAGGCGTTCGACAGGAGGCCATTTGCTCTAACCCTCGCTGTTGGATCGGTGTATAGAGCATTAATATGTGCGAACATGCGT
The DNA here is from genome assembly GCF_042186555.1 of Aquarana catesbeiana. Lineage (NCBI taxonomy): Eukaryota > Metazoa > Chordata > Amphibia > Anura > Ranidae > Aquarana > Aquarana catesbeiana. The sequence goes on along the minus strand of NC_133326.1, from coordinate 462,147,625 downwards.
GGTAGAAGGCCGATGCCTTCGAGTACTTCTTGCATGTAGTCCCAGGCCACCCTGTCGAACGCCTTCTCAGCGTCTAGGGATAACAGAAAGCCCTTAGCATTAGATGTGGTAAGCCAATGATGGAGGTTCAGGGTTCGGATGGTATTGTCTCTTGCCTCTCTGCCCGGAACAAAACCTACTTGGTCGGGCAAGACTAGGTCTGGGATAAGGGGTAGTAATCTATTTGCAATGATTTTAGCATATAACTTAATGTCTACATTGAGCAGTGTTATGGGTCTGTAGTTGGAAACAAGCATTGGGTCTTTATCTGTTTTGGGTATTACTGCTATCTGGGCTTCTAACATATGTCCGGATAAAGTGAGTGGGTTTGAAAGGGAGTTGAAGGCTGACAACATTTTGGTCGCTAGTGTCTCTAAAAAGGTTTTGTAGTATATTAGAGGTAGTCCATCTGGGCCTGGACTCTTACCAACTTTCATTTGCTTAATAGCAAGATTGAGTTCTTCTATGCTCATTGGGTGCTCTAGGGCTTCAGCTTTTTTTGATGAAATTGGTTTGGGGAGAGTGCGCATGCGCGGGACTTCCGGGAAGACATGCTGAATGGGAGCTCCGTCCCGTCCGAGCCTTCCGCAGTCCCCAGAAGCAGCTACTACTAGCGGAACCCCTCAATCTTGACACCCCTAGGTAGCGGAGTGTTGTGGGCACGAAATTACATGCAGAATCGCACTCAGAAATCAGCGGTCATCCGGCAACTAACCTTCGGCCTGCTCGCCCCCACTGCTTCCAAGATAGCGGCCGCGGCCTCCTCTCACGGAGACACAGGAGAAGGAGACTCCATTGCGGATATCCCCACAGATGAACGGCATGCCACCCCCATGACGGAGTCCACTGTGAGTACCAAGTCACCTAAGACTGTATACCCTGCCAGCACAGATTCCCTCTTCAGCAGAGCCCTGTCTGATATGCTCCATATCCCCACAATGCATTCTACTATCCACCCCCCAGCCACCCAGCAGGCTGCCCTTTTGCACTCTCCCCACCAGACAGACATGGCCCAGCTCCTGAACTGCTTCTCAGATATGCTAGCTGCAGGCCTGGCCCAGAACACCACGCAAATAACCACATCTATAAAGGCTGATTTACAGAGCTTGGGAGCACGCATAGATGTGATCGAACAAACAGTAGACCACACAGTAGCTTGCACTAACCAAAATACTGATTGCATTCAATTGCTGCAGGATCAACTTGATATCGCGCTAAGGAAGATCGACGATTTAGAAAATCGTAACCGGAGATGTAACTTCCGCATAAGAGGCATTCCTGAAGCTGTAACTAACGTTCATGACACAGTGAAGCTTTTCATGAAAGAATTCATCCCAGACATTTCAAGCCACAAACTTGAGATTGACAGGGCCCACAGAGCGCTACAACCACCCCGACAAGATGGACTCCCGAGGGATATAGTGGTTAAACCCCACTATTATGAGACCAAAGAAGAAATTATGAAAAGATCTCGGAATCTGGATAACTTATCCTTCCCCCCCAGGCAGCCCCATCACTCCTATTTGGAAAAAACAACAAACGAAGCGCCACCGTGACTCTCTTCCGCCCAGATGATTCCCCCTCCGCTCGGCCCTACAAGGCCTGTGTTAACACCTTTCGAACAAACAGTAGACCACACAGTAACTTGCACTAACCAAAATACTGATTGCATTCAATTGCTGCAGGATCAACTTGATATCGTGCTAGGGAAGATCGACGATTTAGAAAATCGTAACCGGAGATGTAACTTCCGCATAAGAGGCATTCCTGAAGCTGTAACTAACGTTCATGACACAGTGAAGCTTTTCATGAAAGAACTCATCCCAGACATTTCAAGCCACAAACTTGAGATTGACAGGGCCCACAGAGCGCTACAACCACCCCGACAAGATGGACTCCCGAGGGATATAGTGGTTAAACCCCACTATTATGAGACCAAATAAGAAATTATGAAAAGATCTCGGAATCTGGATAACTTATCCTTCCAAGGAAACAAGATTCAAGTCTTTGCGGACATTTCCAAGACCACAATCCTAAAGAGGAGAGCACTAAAACCTCTCCTTGAAATCTTATCACAAAGATCAATTAAGTACCGTTGGTCTTTCCCTTTCCGCCTTCTGTTTCAACACAAAGAAAAATCATACGGCTTCTCTTCATTTCAAGAGGGTGAGCACTTACTCCTGCGATTAGGATTCATCTCCCAGGAAGTTTCCCCCCAGGAGCCCCCATCCAAACCAAGTTCTTTCAAGAGGCCCCCCCCAGGCAGCCCCATCACTCCTATTTGGAACAAACAACAAACGAAGCGCCACCGTGACTCTCTTCCGCCCAGATGATTCCCCCTCCGCTCGGCCCTACAAGGCCTGTGTTAATACCTTTCCTCTTCTAGGATCTTCCCCTTAACTGAGGGGTATCTGTGTACACTCTACTTGAACCCTCCTCTCCATCCATGAGAGCAGAAGTATTTCCCCGAACCCTCTTTGCTTAGCCCCCCTTTGCGAAGATGAAAGGAGTTGGCTCTGAGTTGTCTGACACTTTCTATTTCGGAAGATGTACCTCATGATGGACCGTACGAGTTGATTTCCAGGGCCTTGGTGGCCCAAAGGCTTAGCATCAAAATCCAGCCCACCATCCCCTCCCCCCCTCCCCTTCCATTTCCCTTTCCCTGCCTTCCCTCTCCTTCCCCGATCACTTGTAGGATGATGCCTAACGTATGTCTTGTTTTAGTATTCTTATGCCCTGTAGTTATTTGTTCTTGTTTTTCTTATAGGGTATGTTCCTGTTTTTATTTACGTTTGCTAATTTATTTTTGGTATATATATATAGGATAGTTTAATCTCCACATTTTTGAGGTTCCATATCACCCCTAAGGTTGGGGACCCAGCGGCTCGGTCGGGCTAGCATTGCCACTCCTTCTGTTGTGATCAAGGGGGATTTCCCCTCTGGATACATCAGATATACAACCTCGGCTGAGGTTGCTTAGGTTTATCTGAGACTCCTTTTTTTTTTCTCGGGTCTTAGGTTTGAACTGAACTTTTTAGTCCAGTTCCTCTTTTTACTAGGTGCCTAAGCCTGGTCTTTTTTGAAACTAGTAGTTTGCTTTCATTAATTATTCTCCCTCTCTTTCCTTATTTTCTTCTTATTCCCTTCTCTTCTTCTCCTTTCACCCTTCATTTATTTCAGGGATGTGCACAGGGGACCGCCATGTTCCAGAATCTTCTGCTTCGGTTTCGAGCTCTCCCTCCCAGACTCAGACTCCCATCAACTAGGATTCGGGTAGGTACACACCAAATGCACCAGTTTTGCTCCTCTTGTGACTATGGCTGACTCTTCTCCTTTACAGAGGGATCTTAAGATTGCCTCTCATAACACCCAAGGGCTCAACTCCCCCGTCAAACGGCGTAAAGCCTTTCAAAGATATAACTCTAGGGGTCTAGATATTGTCCTTCTCCAAGAAACCCATTTCCCATCAACTTACTTAACTTACTTACTTACTTACTTACTTATTTAAAAATTATGACGAAAATATTATCGAACAGACTTGCTTCTTTCATAGGTTCTTACATACACAAGGATCAGGTGGGGTTCATTCTGGGGAGACAGGGTCCGGACCAGATACGGAGAGCAATTAATGCAGTTTCCCTAATGAAGTCTGGTTGGGATGGTGGCCCCCCTCAGGAGGGCCTCCTCCTCTCCATTGATCTCCAAAAAGCGTTTGATACTGTGGCCTGGCCCTACCTTTTCATAATTTTACGTAAATGGGGCTTCGGCCCAAACTTTATTAATGTTTTGGAAGCCCTATATCACCAACCTAAAGCACAGGTTAGAATACAGGGACACCTCTCAGACAAATTCCCTATACAGAAAGGAACGAGGCAAGGATGTCCCCTTTCCCCTCTTCTTTTCGCGGTGGCTATCGAATCTTTAGCCATCGCGATAAGACAACACCCGGATATTCATGGAGTCCGCTGTGGCCAATCTATGCACAAATGTGCTTTATTCGCGGATGATGTCCTCCTGTTTATTACATCCCCCTTAATTTCTACCCCCAACATAATTCAACTTTTACATAACTTTGAACTCGCTTCCGGACTTAAGGTTAACGTCTCAAAATCAGTTGCCCTCAATGTATCCACAGCCCAAGACATTGTAAACAATCTAAGAAATAAATTTTCATTTTCATGGAACTCCACCTCCATCCCTTATCTCGGCATTAACCTCACGTCCAGTATTGACCAAATGTTTAAACATAATTTTCTTCCCATGTTTAAAAAACTCACTGATGACCTGACCCAATGGTCTCTTTATAATCTCTCGTGGTTAGGCAAAGTTAACGCGGTCAAAATGACGCTTTTACCTAGGATATTATACCTTTTCGCTCCCTTCCTATTCCAGTCCCCAAATCGCACGTTCAACGCTTACAATCCGCCATCATCCGCTTTATTTGGGACAAAAAGGGACATAGATTTTCTAAAGATGTGCTTTTTAGACCCAGAAAGAAGGGAGGCCTTGGCGCACCTAATCTATGGTGGTACTATCAGGCAGTGCAGTTAAGCCAATTTTCCACAATTTACCTTAAGGGATTCAAACCAGACTGGGTGAGCATGGAACGAGAGGCAGCCCCCAATTTTACTTTAGATTTTTTACTTTGGAACATCCCCAAAAAACACCCCCCTATACTAGCTCCTACATTGTCTCATTCAATGAAGTTATGTGACTCCCTCCATACGCTAAGACCCCTAATATCTACCTGGCATCCACTTGCACATATTTTCAGAAACCCCAGCTTTCCCCTAGATATCCGAGCCTTCAAATGGTGGCTAGACAAAGGCCTCTACAGAATTGGACATTTCTTTAATTCTAATGGTCCCCTCACTTTAGCATACTGCACTTCTAAACTCGAAATGCCCCCATCCAAAAATCTTGAATCGGTTATGGAAGAGTGGTGAGAGCCATCTTTCAGTAACTCCATATGAACAACGGTGCGCTTCAGCCTTAGACACAAGGGGAGGTATTTCTCTCATATATTCATCTCTAGCGGAGCCTTCAGAGAAAACAACTTACATGTTGAGCTGGGAGCGGGATCTTGACTTCAGCTGGGACCTGGACACATGGCATTCTAACTTTGCCCGTTCTTTCAAAGGTATTGTGAACACGTCTCTAAATGAAGCTTGTCTTAAAACTCTAACACGCTGGTATCTGGTACCTTCACGCCTGGCCAAATTCTACCCACAAACGTCACCTCTTTGTTTTAGAGGTTGTAATCATACAGGTACTCTCTTACACATATTATGGGAATGCCCCAAAATCAGAATGTTTTGGAACAGGATATTCTCTCTCATTCGCAGAACTTGTGGTTGTGCGCTGAAGCAAGACCCAACTATTGCTTTACTTAATGGCCCAATCCCTAAAACATCCAAACATTCTCAGAAGTTGATTCGGTTTATTCTCCTGGGAGCCAAAATGACTATCACCCGGTCCTGGAAGTCACGAAAGTATCCTTTCGGTTAGCTAAACAAAAAATTTCTTGGATGATGTTGCAAGAAAAGATCTCCAATACTATTTTGGATACCCTAGACAAATTCAAAATCATTTGGGAACCTTGGGCCACTCTCATTGGACATCCCCTGTATACATGATTGGTAGTCCATGTGTGCGGTTCCTTCCTGGGGTGGTCTCCAATTGCCCTCTCATGGTGGTCTCCTGTGCTCCTCCTTCCCCTTATCCTCTGTTGTGAGCTCTTTACTTTGCCTCCTCCTACCTCTTCTGTTTCTTTCCTCTTCTCTCCTTTCTTCTTTCACTTTACAGCATATTATTTTCATTAGTACTGTTTCTTCCGGCTCTCGGTACTCGCTAAGAAGTATGTCATTAGCCTAAGGGTTGTTCTCGGGGTAGATCCCAAGGCTTTGTTTTCTCTGATCCTTAAGCATAGTATATACCAGCTCTTGTCAACCGATTTCGGTCCAATCTGCCCTGAGAGTTCAATCCACCCTGTCGTTTCTTTGACAAATTGTTGTTCGTTTTATTATGATATTATTGTGTTATTCAACTATCTTATAGTTATAAGCTCTTTTTTTTCTTTTTTTTTTCTCAGCATCTCATCACTTTTTGTAGTGATGCGGGCTTGGGGATTCCCAGTCCACCAAAGCAGTTAGTTCCCGGATGGGGCTCTGATGGCGGGAGTTCTTGAGACCGTAGTGTATGTTAACTCTAATAAGAAAAGGGATTTTGACGGTTTGATGTAGTCATTCATTACAATCGTTGTATAACTATTACTCCATGTATACGTTGAGCATTTTGCTCTTTTTTCTGCCTGATGTACTGTTTTGATTCTTCAATAAATTTATTTTAAACTTAAAAAAAAAAAAAAAAAAGAAATTGGTTTGGGGCAATATTGGGTCAGGAACTCCCGAATTTGTGAGGATCGGTCATGTGCGGAAGGAGAGTCTGGTGTATTTTGTGGTAAGTTATACAGCTTAGAGTAAAACTCCTCAAAATGTTTAGCTATATCCTCATTTTTAGAAAGAAGTGTGCCTCGGGCAGTGCGGAGGTGATGGATAGTAGAGGATGTTTTAGCTGCCTGAATTGTACGAGCAAGAAGTCTCCCACTTTTGTTACCATGTTCATAGAACTCTTTTTGACCGAGGATATATCTTCGCCTAGTGCATTTCCCTAATTCATCCAATAAAGAGGATCTTGCATGTGAGAGGGCTTGTAATGTAGATTGGGAGACGGACTGTTTATGTGATGTTTCAAGTCTGTGGATTGTTGTGATAAGGGCCGTGATCTGTTCCTGGTGTCTCTTTTTTTCTGCCGTAGTTAAGGCTATGAGTTTTCCTTTTAAAACGCACTTATGTGCTTCCCAAAGCGTTACCGGAGTGATATCCGGGGTTGAATTTTCCTGGAAATATAGTTGGATTAGGGTATTCAGTTGCCGAATTGTTTCAGGATCTTTTAGGAGGGATGGATTCAACCTCCAAGTTTTAGTAATTTTTTGTGAGTCTGGAAATGTAAGGGTTATCGTGATGGGGTGGTGATCAGACAGGAACATGGGCTCTATTGTGGCTTGCGAAAGAGATGAGAGAGCTGATTGGGATATGAATATATAATCAATTCTAGAATATTTCTGGTGTGGAGGGGAAAAGTACGTGTAGCCTCTGTCTGTCGGGTATATGGTGCGCCAGGTGTTGTGTAAAGTGAGGTTTTGTAGTTGGAGTTTGATCTGTTTTAAGGCCCGGTATGGGAGTGTGGAAGTGCCTGTAGAGGAGTCAAGACAAGGGTTCAGTGAGACATTGAAATCTCCTCCTAATATCAGTATGCCTGCTTGGAAGGAGGAAAGTAGGTCACAAATTTTTCGGAAAAATGTAACATGGTGATCATTTGGGCAATAGATATTCGCTATTGTAATGGGTTTGGATGCGTATGTGCCTTTAATAAAGATGTATCTGCCTTCCTGGTCAATCAGCGAGTCAGCCAATTGAAAGTCTGCATTTTTGGAAATGAGTATAGAAACTCCTTTTGTCTTAGAAGATGGATTTGTAGAATGTAGGGCCTGTTTATATATATGATTTGTCAGTTTAGTTATGGCTTTGGCTCGGAAATGCATTTCCTGCAATAATAGGAAGTGGGCTTTATGTTTCGTTAGCTCTGAGAGAACTTGAGATCTCTTTTCAGGGAGGTTTAGGCCTCTCCCATTAAGTGATAGGCATTTAAGCGAGAGTTGTCGTTTGCTGGTGGTTTCCTTCTGCATGGTATGTGTGTAGTGAATATTGGAGTTAATTTATGTGAGTGCCGTAGTGCACTCCAGTTATGCTTGTCTGGTTGAGAAAGTCCCTAAAAGGGGAAATGGGGAGCGGGATGGAGGAGCGCCCCCCCCCCCCCCTGTGGAAGTGAAACAAGAGAGGAGCAGGTATGAGAGGGAAAGAAGGGAAGGAGGGAGAGGGAGGGGGTTAGACGTTTGAATGGGGTTAGTTTTGTACGAGGGGGAAGAAACACCAGTTAATAAACTGGGTAAGTCAGTTACCGGAGGTGGTCCTAGGCGTGCCTATCCACCTAGTAATAATTCCGGGTTGGTAGCTCTAGTCCGTGTGGACAGCTATGTGGGGTACGTAAATCTGAGCGGGGGTGAGATCTGTTGCACTGGTGAGGACGAATAGAGATATATGTCTCAGCTTCGTAGGGTGTAAGAAATCTGCAATTGCCTAAGCTTCGGGAGTCATAAGGCCATTATGTGGGGGGTATGGGGTATGATCAGACCACCATACGTGTAGTGGTCGGACCCTAGGAACTACAAAACTAGATAAGAACCGTGGAGTTATGTTAACTGAGAGTACCTGAACAAAATAGACCAAAACAAACCAAAACAAAACAAAACAATCCGAACAGCACGGTACAGTACATTCTACCAACAAGGCGTGGCTCTTTGTAAATGTGGGAGTAGCAGATAGTGGTACCGCAAGAAAGATTTTTAAACCTAGACTCAGTTATGTCTGCTCTCTGGAAGGGTGAGCGAACTGACATGTCTAGGGCGGTACCTTTAATCCAACTCGGTATGGGCTATTCAAACCCTTAAAGTGTTTGTTTAGCCCTTAGTGTAGTAGACAGTGTGTCTTGGGGATCAGCTCGTTTGGGCTTGTGATTAAAGTGAGCAGGTTGTCTGTAACTGTCTACGTGCGAGTAGCTTGGATTACCCTATGCATAGGATGGTAGTATTCAGAGCTTATGGAGCTGCTTTGGTGACCCTCTGAGGCTACATGAGTATTCCATAGGAATGGAAACCAATATTCTAAGAGGGTGACCAACCTGATTTAGAGGAGCCATCTCCATCAGCATGTGTGTGGTTGAGAGCAAGCGATACCTGAATAGAGGATGAACAGGCTACACATATATGAGTCCGTATAAGGCATCTCGTTCTTCCTGTAGCAGGCAAGTGGAAAGTCTCAGTGATCCTCGATTTCTATATTCAGAATCTGCGAAGTGCGATGGCTGAGAGAAGTCCTGAAGTATGTTGGGTTCGAATGAGTTCGGTATTCAAAAAGAGTGTTGAATCAAGCAAAGAAGGCTGAACCATTGCTGGAAGGAAAGTTAAAGTTAGTATTGACCGTGTGTATGCATGGTAGACAACCCAGGAGAATATAACGCCATCGGGAGGTTCCGACGCGGGGTGTCATGTCGCCCAGGGCTGTGTGCAGGCATGTCTCGGCGTGATAGGCGATCTCCAGGAGATGTGGGATCTAACCTGCGGCGTCTCGAGTGTTGCCTTTGAGCTTTGGGGGAAGAGTTAGTGGAGACTGGTTTCCACGGTTCTGTAGGGAAATAGAATGAGTACCATTCAGGAATATCCAGCAGGGGAATGTCCAGCTGCTCGCAGAAGTTGGGCAGGTCTTCCGGGGTCCTAAGCAATGCTGTGCGGCCTCTGGTTGATGCAGAAAGACAGAAAGGAAATTTCCATCCATACTGGATGTTGCGAGAGTGAAGCACCTCCAGCAGGGGGCATAGGGTGCATCTATTCTGCAGTGTGATTTGTGACAAGTCCTGGAATAATTTCACCTCAGTTCCATTAAATATTATACTGCCCTTTTCTCTCGCCTTCCTGAGGATTTCCTCTTTGAGGGGGAAATTGACGATGCAGCATATAATGTCTCTGGGTGGTTCAGTGTCTCGGGGAGGGGGTCGCAAGGCTCGGTGTAACCTCTGTTATCTAAGTCTTCCACCTGTCTGTGTAGCTCAAACATGTGTGGCAAGTGGAGATCGTATGTTTTTTGTACTTGCCTGATGGCTGAGGCTTGCATTCTGGCGTTCTCCTCCACGTCATTGATCCGATGGGTTATTGCATGGATGTCCTCCTTTAGGTCGGAGTTTGCGGACGTCATGGTATGTTTGATGTCTATGGCGACCTTTTGGAGGTCTCTTTTGAGGTCTAATAGGCTTGGATGCGGAGTGCTGGGGTCGCCGCCGTCCATTAGTGGGTCCGTAATGCTCCTAATCGAGTCCGGGGATGAGGCCTGTGTGGCGTGTGCAGCCTGCGACGAGGCCTGTGTCGCCTCTAGTAGTGCTGACTGGCGGGTCCGAAATATGTCTGGAATGCTACCGCTAAGCTGCGGTGTGGGTTCCTTTTGTGTGCGAGGTGTGGAGGTGCTCCTGTTAGACTTTCCCATCGTGGGTCGTGTCTCAAATACCCCAAAATCGGCTTTTTTCGTCCTCACTGTGCGGGAGCTATCTCTTCAGGCAGCCATCTCGGGTCCCATCCAGGCCACGCCCCTCTACTTTTCTTTTATTATACTTTATAAATTCTAATCTTTGGGGTTATTTTATGCTTTGGGATTGATAACTGTGCTTTTACCTGCTAACCACTCGGCCGGGTTTGGTGTGTGGCGGTTGGGCTATCACTTCCTATTTTTGCAGTATGCTTTGGGTCTGGACAAACCTTTACTCAGCCCGCACCCTCACTAGCCAGTGGCATCCGACTCATGGGACCTTGACAGCCTGAGCTGGGACCCTTAAGCATTTATCATGGGTCACCCCTCTAAGTAAGTCACATGGGTCTGATGCAATGCGTTATGGCGGAGCTAATAATGTCATCAGGTCAAACCTGGAAGTCAGAGTTTCTTTTGCTCAAAGCATGATTTCTGAGCTTTATTCTTAGGGGGAATGTACACGCTTTTGCCTGTAGGGCACCAATGTTAAGCACAATGTACTGTAAGTGCATATATTAACTTTCTCACCTCTGTACACAGCTGAATAAGTAAATGATAGAAGTTAAAAATGAGACCACAGCAGCTGGTGTCTGGCACTGTCCCACAAGGACCCTCCCTGAGAGATCTGCCTGGCGGTGACTGATGGAGATCATTAATCATTCAAAACCATCTCTGATCTGCTACACCAAAGAGATAGAAGGTACCCTCTCAGGTAAATGCCCTACTAAGTATCCTGAAAGCCTCTTTGTAAGAAAAGAAAGCTATTCCATTTCCGTTTCCCGGACCATATGAACAGACTGAATCCAACCCTTATAACATGGTGAGGAGGGAGAGAAGGCTGTAGTGCAACTTACAAAACTATCACATATATAGACGCCAGGGGACAGCATTAATTCTACATAATCCTATCAGTCATCCACTGTGATATACTGTAAACTCTCACCACTACCTCTCTTTGCTCAGTGATATAAAAATCCTTTCTCTACTCAGTCCTCAAAAGTACTTTGTGAGACCCGGCAGCCATGGTGACTTTTATAGCCACCAGACTAGCATCTATATCAGGCAGAATTTGCTTCTGGTATTGTGTCCCAGCACCACCACTCCATTGTATGGATAGAATACCAGCTGCCCTGCTGAAACTTGCATTCAGTTCTTCCAGAGAACTAAGACTACAATCTCAGGGATAAAAATCAGCTGAGGGTAAAAGTCTCACATTTAGTATAGATCAGGCATTCTCTGATATGCTCTGCCCAAACTGGGTTGTGGAGAAGTCTAAGAAATAAATGTAGCATAAACAGCACTATGAGAACTGATGAAAACATTACTAATCTAGAGTGTGTCCTAGGTACAAACAACTCTTCAATTCTAACCAGGCTTCAAGTCCAGGAAAAATAGAGCTCAGCCAAACTCATCAGCAATGTAGGAGCCAGTACCTCTTTCAGAGTGAGATCTTGCGCTTGCCCGCTGAAAGGGTTGTGAAGGGTTTCCTAATTCCCCTGATTGCAGCATTGCAAATTCTTGTTACCAGTCCTGTCCCTCAATAATAGGGATCTGGAGTGAGTCACGGAATTCAGGGGGATTTTAGTGTTTTCAGCTGAGTTGTGCCTCCCTGTACCAAGGCAGAGAGGTTGAAGGGGAAACACCAGCAGTATGCTATCCGATGTTCCCTGATTACATCCAGGAATGGATTAATGGCTCTGCAGTTTCAGAGGGTGATCTCAGGTCTTGGAAAATGTTCACCTCAGAACCAATAAAGTTGAGCAACTGCTGGTCCCTCATTCACTGTAGAATTTCTTCTTTTAATCGATAGCTCACAAAATATCAGATTATGTTTTGGGGTGGATCAGTGTTCTTGCCGCAAAGTATGTGCCCATCCCAGTTAACTATATAGGCAACTCTCTTGGTCTTTCTAGCAGCTCTTTGAACATAGGCTGTAGAGAAGCTTGTATTTGCTTTGGCTCAACCGCTTTAAGCTGAAATTGAATGGATATCCTCTTTTAGGTCTGAGATTGCTGTCAAGAGCACATTTTTTTATGTCTGCCAACACCAGGTGTAGGTCTGACATTTTAGGCATAGTCTGCATGAAGAACAGCATCTAGTGATTTCCCTACCTGCTTGCCTCACTGGCCAAGGGTTATGTGGAGAAGGTGCCATGTGCTGTCTACTGTGTACTGGACTCCGCAGTTTCTTCCTTGTGGTCTGGAGTGTGGATCCGGAAGATTTTCAGGAATTTAAAGTTTCCTTAAGAATTTTATTGATTCATCAAACATAACATTTTAACAATAAAGCATGCAAGAAAATGTCAAGACACAATAATTCAAAGCACAGTACATAAAATTACACAAAAATTAGAATACAAAATAAAATGCATAAAAGTGGAATCTAAAACCTTAAGATAAATATATAAAACAATGACTTTAAAAGGTTAAAATTCACATAGACAAGCACCAGGTGGACTTTGCTTCTTTACCATCATGGTGCTTTTTGACTTAAAAAAATATATGCATTTCAGCTAAAGCCATTATAATACAGTTCTTGACATCAATAAAATTATGTTTATATCATAAATTATTTTAAGCTTTCCGTATGATATTTTTGGCATAATTCCTGCTGTTTAACTGCAGCTCTCCTCTTACTTCACTTGGCTGCTACTCCTTTAGGTGGAATGTCCAAAGCCATCTTAGCTGGATCCTGAGCTAGCAATGCTGAGGTGCCCCTCTCCCAACCTTTAATGGACATCCGGCAGCTGGTGCCTGGTGCCAGGGGTTGCCTTCATAGGCTCTGCCGCTAGTGTTACAGCACGACCTTGCTCTGACCCTTTCCCCTTTTTGCCCTTCTTTGCACCACAGAACATCTTAGTCTCAAGCAACTTGTATGACTCAATGCCCACCAGCTCAGATCCTACCACTGCATCCACAGTGCCTGGGACCAGCTCCACAGAGACTCTCATGGCAGATCCCTGCTCTAATCCTGTAGTCAACTTGCAGTGGGCACTAGGCATCTACTCCACAGCACACAACTCTAACTTAGGCCCCAAGGACTCATGGCATTCACTGCTCAGTGACTTCTTTGCAGGAGCAGTCACTGGCATTTCAGCAGCCTCCTGTTCAGGCACACGAGGCTGCCTTCACTCCATGCATTTGGTTGTCTTTGCTGGACTGGCCTTTCTATCACTCAGAACTTGAGGCAGCTAAGCCAAACATCAATATCTCTGCCAACATTTTCATGGACTGCCTTCTGCTGGGGCACTCCTGTAGATGTGGTATTTGACACCCCACATGTTGCATACCAGGGAGTCTGCAGTTCCTCTCAAAGTGACCCAACTGACTACATCTGCTGCATTTGGGTCATTTTTTTTCTTCACATGCTTCCCTGGTAGGGCCAAACCTCTGGCAGTTCAGTACAGGGGCATTCAAGGGTACAATAAGTAGCCCCTGCTTCTGCCTATCGAGAAGCTTTATGGTAGATGGGCAAATCCTATAATTCCCCCTGGGTCCTGGTGGAATTTTCTCTTGTCATTCCAGAGTTCCAGTTTGTTCTTCACATAGAAGGGCAAAACAGACCTCCTTGCAGTATCTTAAGGGTAAGGTGGTGATGTTGATGGTCTTAATATACGTATTAAACATGTGGATCACCAGAGAAAGCTATTCTTCTCCATAGAGTGATACAAACTTCAGTCCATCCAACTTCCAATCAGTCTTGTCTTGCTGTTGTAAAGCTGCATGGGCTAATAAGGCAGCTGGCAGAGAAAGGAAAGGTGGGGGAGATTTACTAAAACTGGAGCACTCAAAATCAGGTGCGGCTGTGCCTGGTAGCCAATTAGCTTTTAACTTCAGCTTGTTCAATTAAGCTTTGACATAAAAACTGGAAGCTGATTGGTTTCTATGCAGAGTTTCCCCAAATTTTGAATGCTCCAGTTTTAGTAAATTTCCCCCAGTAAACACTCCTTGGCATTCCTGGTCTTGTAGGCACAAGAAGTTCTTGGCTTTGAGGTGGAAGATGCTGAAAAAGATCTCTTCAGCAATGAAACGCAGGTTCTTCTGTTGGCCATGTTCCTCCTTCACCTCAACACTAATGCCCCATACACACGATCGGACATTCCAACAACAAAATCCATGGATTTTTTCCAACAGATGTTGGCTCAAACTTGTCTTGCATACACACGTTTACACAAATTTTGTTGGAATCGGTGACGTACAACACGTACGACGAGATGAGAAAAAGAAAGTTCAATAGCCAGTGCGACTCTTCTGCTTGATTCCGAGCATGCATGGAACTTTGTGCGTTGGAATTGTGTAAACACGATCGGAATTTACGACATCGGATTTTGTTGTCGGAAAATTTGAGATCCAGATCTACTCAAAATCCTACTCAAAATCCTATTAAAGATTAAAGACACTAGTTGGCAACCCAATTAGGAGCGTATAGGGCATGATTAGAGAGTCCCCTGGGGTCTGCGTCTCTGCGAGCTGTCCAAACATGTGGTCATTCTCCTCCTTTTAAGTGCATTTTAAGTTCAATTGGACACCCAAAGCCTTGTTAGGTACACAGAACAGGAGCAAAGAGCTGTTGCTCCTCATACCCAGCCTCCAACTGAAAGGGAATACTGACAATCAGCACTTTTGGAATTAAGCACAGGTGTATGTGTTTTTTTTCTTGCTTACAGCACTGTAATATGATATTAGGTAAAATACCTAAAATTGTGAATGATGCGCCAAATAGGTATTAGGTTTGAATCAGAATAACCCCCTAATAGACCGTGGAGAGTGACCTCAACTCATCCAGCCCTCACTTTGAGACTTAGGATAATCGCAACCGAATTTTTATTTATTTGGATAATTGATTAAGTGCCTAAATGGTCACTGGTGTAAGATGACTATATATTTAGAATGAAAAATTGTTTGTCACTGTTCTATGTTCCTACCTGAGGAAGGGCGTGATTGACTATAGCCTGAAACTGTTGCTATTGAACATTCTGGTATTTGTATATTTGTATATATTTTTTCTTGAATTTTTCAATAAATTTGAAGTGCAGCAATCCCGGACTTATTTTTATATGTGGCCTGTAGGAGGGCCTGATTTCATGCTCACCTGACCTGTACATGTATATGTATATGTATGTTGTGTGTAAAAATATATATATATATATATATATATATATATATATATATATATATATATATATATATATATATATACCGTTTTTATCGGCGTATAACATGCGCCGGCGTATAACACGCACCCCAAGTTTAGGAGGGAATTTTAAGGAAAAAACTTTTAGGAGGGAAGTTTAAGGAAAAAAACCTTACATTTAAATGCCCATCAATGCAGCCTCATCAGTGTTCATCTGCAGCCTTGTTAGTGCAGCCTTGCCCCAGTGTCCAGTGCAGCCTTGTCAGTGCAGCTTTGCCCCAGTGCAGCCTTGTCAGTGCAGCTTTGCCCCAGTGCAGCCTTGTCAGTGGAGCTTTGCCCCAGTGCAGAATTGTCAGTGCAGCTTTGCCCCAGTGCAGCCTTGTCAGTGCAGCTTTGCCCCAGTGCAGAATTGTCAGTGCAGCCTTGCCCCAGTGCAGCTTTGTCCCAGTGCAGCCTTGTCCCCAGTGGTCAGTGCAGCCTTGTCCCCAGTGGTCAGTGCAGCCTTGTCCCCAGTGGTCAGTGCAGCCTTGTCCCCAGTGGTCAGTGCAGCCTTGTCCCCAGTGCCGCCGACATACACAAGTTTAGTGTGTAATTTTAAATATGGCACCGCGGAGTTCGGAGGGACTCGGCGGCGCTCGTTCAGCTGAACGAGCGCCGCCAAGAACACAGTGACTGGGCGGAGCCAAGATACACATAGCCGAGGGTTCTCGGCTCTTCTCGGCGCCGTTCACAGTCACGCCCAGTCCCTATGATGGACATAACAGAGGTCCAATGGCGGGACTGTGAACGGCGCCGAGAAGAGCCGAGAACCCTCGGCTATGTGTATCTCAGCTCCGCCCAGTCACTGTGTTCTCCCTCCGAACTCCGCGGCGCCATATTTAAAAATACACGCTATGTGAATGTCGGCGGCGATCGCGGCGATCGCTCCGATAGATCACAAAAATAGCGGGGATCGGCGTATAACACGCACCCACGATTTTCCCCTGATTTTAAGGGGAAAAAAGTGCGTGTTATACGCCGATAAATATGTACTATGTACTATATGCACTAAAATAAAATATAGGGTAAACAGGTGGAACATTTATAAAGCAGGGAGTGTGGCATTCACCAAACATTTACTGCAGGTGTTTCTTCCAGATGCATGTGTTTTACCTGTTTGTTGAATGTTATTTACTACTTTAAAAATATGCCCCATAGTGATTAACCAATTGCCACACAGCCACAATAGATTTACTGTAGCGGCAGCTGCAGGCTTAGCAGCGTAAATAAATGTTGCCAGCTTGCTTCCGGTTTAGAGCACACATGCGTGTGCCCCCTGCTGACCAATGCTGTGGTTGCACATAGGTGTCAGCCAATGATTTATGGCTGATTTATGCTGATTGGCTGTGTCCAATCACAGTACAGAGGCCTGTGTTTACAAACAAACAGGACTCTGTACACATAGAAGCCACCTGGCTGTTTCTTCTCCCTGCAAAGCAGGGAGAAAAAACATTGAGATCTTAGTAAAAGCAGCACATATTACAAACATTACAGTTAACTCCTTGATTGCCCCTTGAAGTCAACAGCCTCTCAGTCAGTGTCATTATAACCTATATGACTTTTCATTGGGCTGCAACCTATGCTAAAGATGGTTTGCACTTGAATGGGAGGGGGTCTGCTGTGCTGGGGCAGAGGTTTATGGGAAGGCTGGAGGAGTATTTAAACTAGGATTGAGGGGGGTGAACTAGAATTACATCGGGCAGACAGGTCAGTTAGGGGTCAGACATTAATGGAGGGTGGAATGGGGATAGATGGGGGGAGGGTTATGGTAGGTGACAAGAAATTTCCCATGTTGCAAACAGCCATTGGAAACTATAGTGCCATTTGTACTACTAAAAATGATATGAAAAACACCAGAGCAAAATGTAATAATGCATTAAAGTGTTTGTACACCAATGCCAGAAGTCTGCCAGGCAAAATAGGTGAGTTGGAAGCTCTGGTGTATGAGGAGAGCTATGATGTAATCGGTATTGGCTTCAATCCTCACATGACTGGGCTATTAATATTCCTGGCTATGCACTCTTTCGGAGAGACAGGGTAAAAAGGAAAGGTGGCGGGGTCTGTCTCTATGTGAGAAGTGATCTCAAAGCAAGTGTGAAAGAGGACCTGGTTGATGAAGAGTGTGATGAGTTTGAAGCATTATGGGTGGAACTGCATATAGAGGGGCATAGTTCAAAGTTAATCATTGGAGTTTGTTATAGACCACCCAATGTTAGTGAGGAGGTGGAGACTCAGCTCCTTGCACAGATGGAAGGGCTGCAAGGGTTGGGACAGTGATAATAATGGGGGATTTTAACTACCCAGAAACTGACTGGAGTAATGGCACTGCTGGGACAGTTAAAGGGCAAAAAAGTATAAACCTATTACAGGACAATTTTATGGTCCAGTTTATTGAGGCCCCAACTAGGAATGAAGCTCTGTTGGACCTGGTAATCTCAAACCATGCAGAGCTTATTACTAATGTTCAGATAAAGGAACACCTGGGTAGCAGTGATAATAACATGATTTCATTTGATGTTAGCTGTAAAAAAGAAATACATATGGGAAAGATAAAAACACTTAACTTCAAGAGAGCAAATTTTCCAAGGATGAGTGGTGTCATTGGATGGGAAAAATTACCCTGCATCGGTGGTGTCATTGGATGGGAAAAATGACCCTGCATCAGTGGTGTCATTGGAAGGGAAAAATTACCCTGCATCGGTGGTGTCATTGGATGGGAAAAATTACCCTGCATCGGTGGTGTCATTGGATGGGAAAAATGACCCTGCATCGGTGGTGTAATTGGATGAGATAAATTACCCTGCGTCGGTGGTGTCACTAGATGGAAAAAATGAACCTGCATCGGTGGTGACACTCACTGGATGGAAAAAAAATGACCCTGCATCCATGGTGTAATTGGATGGAAAAAAATGACCCTGCATCAGTAGTGTCATTGGATGGAAAAAATGACCCTGCATCGGTGGTGTCACTCACTGGATGGAAAAAATTACCCTGCGTCGGTGGTGTCACTAGATGGAAAAAATGAACCTGCATCGGTGGTGACACTCACTGGATGGAAAAAAAATGACCCTGCATCCGTGGTGTAATTGGATGGAAAAAAATGACCCTGCATCAGTGGTGTCATTGGATGGGAAAAATGACCCTTCATTGGTGGTGTCACTGGATGGAAAATATGACCCTGCATCGGTTGTGTCACTGGATGGAAAAACTGACCCTGCATCGGTGGTGTCATTGGATGAGAAAAATTACCCTGCGTCGGTGGTGTCATTGGATGGGAAAAATGACCCTGCATCGGTGGTGTCATCAGATGGGAAAAATGACCCTGCATCGGTGGTGTCACTAGATGGAAAAAATGAATCTGCATTGGTGGTGTCACTCACTGGATGGAAAAAAATTACCCTGCATCTGTGGTGTCATTGGATGTGAAAAATGACTCTGCAACAGTGGTGTCATTGGATGGGAAAAATGACCCTGCATCGGTGGTGTAATTGGATGGGAAAAAATGACCCTGCATCAGTGGTGTCACTGGATGGAAAAAAATGACCCTGCATCAGTGGTGTCACTGGATGGAAAAAATGACCCTGCATCGGTGGTGTCACTGGATGGAAAAAAATGACCCTGCATCAGTGGTGTCACTGGATGGAAAAAATGACCCTGCATTGGTGGTGTCACTGGATGGAAAAAAATGACCCTGCATCAGTGGTGTCACTGGATGGAAAAAATGACCCTGCATCGGTGGTGTCACTGGATGGAAAAAAATGACCCTGCATCAGTGGTGTCACTGGATGGAAAAAATGACCCTGCATTGGTGGTGTCACTGGATGGAAAAAAATGACCCTGCATCAGTGGTGTCACTGGATGGAAAAAATGACCCTGCATCGGTGGTGTCACT
The DNA here is from genome assembly GCF_042186555.1 of Aquarana catesbeiana. NCBI lineage: Eukaryota > Metazoa > Chordata > Amphibia > Anura > Ranidae > Aquarana > Aquarana catesbeiana. The sequence continues at coordinate 462,128,329 of NC_133326.1, read as the reverse complement.
GGATGGGAAAAATGACCCTGCATCAGTGGTGTCATTGGAAGGGAAAAATTACCCTGCATCGGTGGTGTCATTGGATGGGAAAAATTACCCTGCATCGGTGGTGTCATTGGATGGAAAAAATGACCCTGCATCGGTGGTGTAATTGGATGAGACAAATTACCCTGCGTCGGTGGTGTCACTAGATGGAAAAAATGAACCTGCATCGGTGGTGACACTCACTGGATGGAAAAAAAATGACCCTGCATCCGTGGTGTAATTGGATGGAAAAAAATGACCCTGCATCAGTAGTGTCATTGGATGGAAAAAATGACCTTGCATCGGTGGTGTCATTCACTGGATGGAAAAAATGACCCTGCATCGGTGGTGTCATTGGATGGGAAAAAATGACCCTGCAACAGTGGTGTCATTGGATGGGAAAAATGACCCTGCATCGGTGGTGTCATTGGATGGAAAAAAATGACCCTGCATTGGTGGTGTCATTGAATGGGAAAAATGACCCTGCATCAGTGGTGTCACTGGATGGAAAAAAATGACCCTGCATCAGTGGTGTAATTGGATGGGAAAAAATGACCCTGCATCAGTGGTGTCATTGGATGGGAAAAATGACCCTGCATCGGTGGTGTCATTGAATGGGAAAAATGACTCTGCATCGGTGGTGTCACTGGATGGAAAAAATGACCCTGCATCGGTGGTGTCATTGGATGGGAAAAATTACCCTGCATCAGTGTTGTCATTGGATGGGAAAATTTACCCTGCATCGGTGGTGTCACTGGATGGAAAAAAATGACCCTGCATTGGTGGTGTCATTGAATGGGAAAAATGACCCTGCATCGGTGGTGTCACCGGATGGAAAAAATGACCTTGCATCTGTGGTGTCACTCACTGGATGGAAAAAAATTACCCTGCATCCGTGGTGTTATTGGATAGGAAAAATGACCCTGCATTGGTAGTACTACTGGATGGAAAAAAATGACCCTGCATCAGTGGTGTCACTGGATGGAAAATATGACCCTGCATCGGTGGTGTCATTGGATGGAAAAAATGACCCTGCATCGGTGGTGTCACTGGATGGAAAAAATGACCCTGCGTCGGTGGTGTCACTGGATGGAAAAAATGACCCTGCATCAGTGGTGTCATTGGATGGGAAAAATGACCCTGCATCGGTGGTGTCATTGGTTGGAAAAATGACCCTGCATCGGTGGTGTCACTGGATGGAAAAAATTACCCTGCATCGGTGGTGTCATTGGATGGAAAAATGACCCTGCATTGGTGGTGTCCCTGAATGGAAAAAAATGAGCCTGCATCGGTGGTGTCATTGGATGAGAAAAATGACCCTGCATCGGTGGTGTCATTGGATGGGAAAAATGACCATGCATCGGTGGTGTCACTGGGTGGAAAAAATGACCCTGCATTGGTGGTGTCACTGGATGGAAGAAATGTACCTGCATCGGTAGTGTCACTCACTGGATGGAAAAAAATTACCCTGCATCCGTGGTGTAATTGGTTGGGGAAAAAATGACTCTGCATCGGTGGTGTCACTGGATGGAAAAAATGACCCTGCATCGGTGGTGTCATTGAATGGGAAAAATTACCCTGCATCAGTGGTGTCATTGGATGGGAAGAATGACCCTGCATTGTTGGTGTCACTGGATGGAAAAAATGACTGTGCATCGGTGGTGTCTCTGGATGGAAAATATGAACCTGCATCGGTGGTGCCATTGGATGGAAAAAAATGACCCTGCATCAGTGGTGTCATTGGATGGAAAAAATGACCCTGCATTGGTAGTGGCACTGGATGGAAAAAAATGACCCTGCATCGGTGGTGTCCCTGGATGGAAAAAATGACCCTGCATCGGTGGTGTCACTGGATGGAAAAAATGACCCTGCATCGGTGGTGTCCCTGGATGGAAAATATGACCCTGCATCGGTGGTGTCATTGGATGGAAAAAAATGACCCTGCATTGGTGGTGTCACTGGATGGAAAAAATGACCCTGCTTTGATGGTGTCACGGCATGGATAAAATGACCCTACATTGGTGGTGTCATTGGATGGAAAAAATGACCCTGCATCAGTGGTGCCACTGGATGGAAAAAATGACCCTGCATCGATGGTGTCACTGCATGGAAAAAATGACCCTGCATCGGTGGTGTCACTGGATGGAAAAGATGACCCTGCATCGTTTGTGTCACTCACTGGATGGAAAAAAATGACCCTGCATCGGTGGTGTAATTGTATGGGAAAAAATGACCCTGCATCAGTGGTGTCATTGGATGGGAAAAATGACCCTGCATCACTGGTGTCATTGGATGGGAAAAATGACCCTGCATCGGTGCTGACATTGGATGGGAAAAATGACTCTGCATCGGTGGTGTCACTGGATGGAAAAAATGACCCTGCATCGGTGGTGTCATTGAATGGGAAAAATTACCCTGCATCAGTGGTGTCATTGGATGGGAAGAATGACCCTGCATTGTTGGTGTCACTGGATGGAAAAAATGACTGTGCATCGGTGGTGTCTCTGGATGGAAAATATGAACCTGCATCGGTGGTGCCATTGGATGGAAAAAAATGACCCTGCATCAGTGGTGTCATTGGATGGAAAAAATGACCCTGCATTGGTAGTGGCACTGGATGGAAAAAAATTACCCTGCATCGGTGGTGTCCCTGGATGGAAAAAATGACCCTGCATCGGTGGTGTCACTGGATGGAAAAAATTACCCTGCATTGGTGGTGTCACTGGATGGAAAAATGACCCTGCATCGGTGGTGTCACTGGATGGAAAAAATGAACCTGCATCGGTGGTGTCACTGGATGGAAAAAATGAACCTGCATCGGTGGTGTCACTCACTGGATGGAAAAAATTACCCTGCATCGGTGGTGTAATTGGATGGGAAACATGACCCTGCATCTGTGGTGTCACTGGATGGAAAAAAATGACCCTGAATTGGTAGTGTCACTGGATGGAAAATATGACCCTGCATCAGTGGTGTCATTGGATGGGAAAAATGACCCTGCATCTGTGGTGTCACTGGATGGAAAAAAATGACCCTGCATCGGTGGTGTCATTGGATGGAAAAAAATGACCCTGCATCTGTGGTATCATTGGATAGAAAAAATTACGCTGCATCGGTGGTGTCACTGGATGGAAAATATGACCCTGCATCGGTGGTGTCACTGGATGGAAAAAATGACCCTGCGTCGGTGGTGTCACTGGATAGAAAAAATGACCCTGCATCGGTGGTGTCACTGGATGGAAAACATTTCTGTGTCAACGGTGTAGTTAAAAGGAAAATGGTGCTGCACCAGTGTCAGTGGGGATAAAGTGCAGCCAATCAGTGAAGGGGAGATATGGGCGTTTACATTATAGTGCAGCCAATCAGTGAAGGGGAGATATGGGCATGTACATTGTAGTGCAGCCAATCAGTGAAGGGGAGATATGGGCGTGTACGTTGTAATACACACAGATTACCTTATAGTGCAGAGCTCAGGGCTGAGTTGTGAGATATGATGGTTATCATGCAGCTTCCAGGGACAATCTCCTGAAATTGAGAACTGGCCCCATGTCACCAAAATTATCCCAATATATACACAGATTTGTAAAAAAAATCCCTACTCTCTAATTTATAGTAGTCAGCTTATACAACAATTTTATCAATATGTCTTTGTTAATAATCCTTGAAATCAATTTGGATATATCAATAAAATACAATTTAAGCCCTCACTAACTCATATTTTAAAATATGTTTAATATAAAATCTATATATTGAAAATATATAACTACAGGGCAGGAGGCGGAGCCTAGCAGAGCAGACATGCATTGTTAGAGCTCCACACCGCTGAGGAGAGAAGAGAAGGACAAAGCGGAACCTGCAGGCTCAAAAGGTATCCATTTGAACCTTTTTGCCCCAGGGAACAAACTGTGAAAGTTTGGGCAGGAAATATGGTACTGGGAGGAAACCGTGGCAGAAATAAAAATCACCTCACAAAGAGCTCACAGGCACTCACTGCAGCTGAAGCAGCTCCAGTCACCTCACAAGATACTGCATCAGGGTGCTCTCACAGACAGAAAATGTCACAGCAAGACTCTCCATTTGAGTCAGATACAGAACAAATCCTCTCACAAACTTCTCCACAAGCCTCCTCAGTATCCCCAGTAATATTATTACAATTTGAAAAGATGCTTCATAAGGCTTTAAAACAAACCTCAGACCAAATAACAAAAAGCCTAACCAAAGAAATAAGAGAGCTGGGAAACCGCACCGCAGCCTTAGAAATAAAAATGGATGAAATTGAAATTACAACCCAAGAAAATATAACAGAATTGGAACAATTAAAAAAAGAGAATTTAATACTTCAAACTAAGCTCGAAGATTACGAAAATAGAGCCAGACGTTCAAACTTGCGCATAAGGGGAATACCTGAAACTGTGACAGACCTGCAATCTACTATTACTGCTCTATTACAAGAACTAAAGCCAGATATCCCTATTGAACGTTTAGAACTGGACAGAGTACACAGAGCCCTCACAGCCAAAAAGAAAGATGGACCCCCACGTGATATAATCACAAAATTTCATTATTACAGAACGAAAGAACAAATACTAATTGCTGCAAGAGAAAAAAAGGAACTTAATTTTCAAGGACACAATTATCAAATTTTTGCTGACCTATCCCAACTTACTATTACTAAAAGACGATCCATGAAACCCCAACTATTGGAACTGCAACGCCACAACATTATGTATCAATGGGGCTTCGCCTTTTCAGTCAGATTTAACTACCAAGGTACAATTTACAGAAGCAGATCAGCAGATGAACTACAACAAACCCTTTTAAAATTAAATCTGACAGAACCCACAAGCAGCAACACTCCCACACGCAGAAGAATAGCGTCATCTTCACCTTCAGGAAGCACCCAGAAAATTTCAGAACAAAATGGGAATCATCATTCTCACAAAAGAGGCCGTTATGCCACATCATCCATGGACCAAGAAGATTCAATGGACTGACATCCTAATTCCTGATATCTCTTCATATATTATACTAAGAGATGGTTCTCTATAAAAAACCTATATTTATAACTGAATGTAACTGCATTCTGATAGTCACACACTGTGTGGGATCATGTTACATTCCAGTTATATTTCTTATTACTTCTGATTCATATATCCTTAGAATATATAAGTGAAATAAGGAGATTCTTGTTCAGTTATATATTATCAGGTAATAACAATAGATTTATTACTTTTTAGGACAAATATGTTCAATAATCCAGAAGTAATGGAAGCTTTTTCTTTCTTTTCTTAAAACAAATATATTATTACCTAACTAGTTCCTAGAATTATGTTTTTGTTTATTCTAATCTGAAGCAATACAACCTCAATTTTATGAGTTAACATATCTAAACAGTTACATATGAATAAAATATGTAATTGTTTACTCTAAAAGGGTTAAAATCCCAAAATAATTCAAACTATCTTCATCAATACCAAAGTTATTAACAGTACCTTTCTAACTGAATTATTTAGCCTAGGGCAAGACTAACCATATACAACCACCCTGGAATAAATAATTTCAACAAAAACTATATTCTGCACTCCAATTAATGAAACATCATTTTGATGTCTTTTGACATAGCACTTCTCTCCTGTAAGCGGAAGATCCGTGTACCCCCATTAGCCCTCCTCATTCTCCCAACCATATTATGTGGGAGTGTGAAGAAGGCACTTATTCAACCTGAGAGAGATATTTATTCTCTTTCACGGGTAAATTGTGATTACTTGCAAAAAATAATTTATACAATGTATCATCTAATCTCATATGTTTTTTGTTTACTCTTTACTCCAGAATTCACTGGTTTCTTTTCTATCTATTCATCTCTTCAGTCCACACAGGTTGATCTGCGCAGTCAGCTCTGCATAACAAAAAGTAAGTCAAAACTATTTGATCTATTGCCATGGCACCACTGAATATACTTTCCCTGAATGTTCAGGGAATAAATGTCCCTCAAAAAAGGACCAAAGCCTTCCGTACTTTCCATAACAAGAAGGCACACATAGTATGCCTCCAAGAAACACACTTCACCAAAGATTCTACTCCAAAATATATTTCTCCTTTTTATCAACAAATTTACACGGCTTCTGCCTGTACCAAGCAAAGGGGAACTCTAATTGCATTTCACCGATCCACACCATTCACCTTATCATCAGAAATTAAAGACCCAGAAGGTAGATACCTGATACTCATGGGTTATATAATGGATACAGCAATCACGGTGATTTCCTACTACGCTCCTAACAAACAACCTACACCATTCCTCTCACATATATTACAAGTGATTAATACACACAAAATAGGAACAGTGATAATGTGTGGGGATTCGAACCAGGTCCTCCTCCCATTTCTAGATAAATCACCTTTTACACCATCCAAAATAACCTCTAGATTACCTTTTTCTCAACTTCTTTCCAAATACAATCTGGTAGATTCATGGAGAGAAAGTAACCCAATGAAAAAGAAATTCACTTATTTCTCGCACCCTCATCAAACCTTCACCAGAATAGATCATATTTTTCTAACAATAGGAATGATACCAGAAATTATTGCATCAGATATAATTCCGATTCCGTGGTCTGACCATAATGCAGTATACACTACTATAGCCTCAGCCATACCAAAAGCGCATGACCCAACGTGGTACTTACCGGACATAATGCTCAAACACCCTCTACATCAGATGGCCATTGAACAAGCTTTAAAGGAATACATATCAATTAATAATACAACAGACATCTCCCCAATAACACTGTGGGAAGCTCATAAGCCTGTCTTGCGTGGTACAATACAAAGACAAATGGCACTATTTAAACGGGAACGCAAAAATCTAGCAAAAAAACTAGAGCTCAATTTTAATGCAGCCTACATATCATTTCAAGATAATCCATCTCAGAGTACAAAATCTCATCTGGAAAAATCTAGATTGGAATACGATCTATTTCTCACTGAGTCAGTTGATAAATCCCTCAAACGCTCCAAACACAATTTCTACATGAATACAAACAAACCAGGTACATATTTGGCTCGGGCATTACATTCAACTAACAAATCTTTCAAACCAATACGTTTGAAATTATCAAAAAATGTTTACACTTGTAATCCAGTTAAAATAGTCCATAAATTTCACTCACATCTCGCAACTTTATACAAGACAAACAATGAATTTAATCCTACAGAAGCTGAATCCTTCTTCTCAAAAATAACCTTACCTGAGTTATCTCAGAATCAAAAAAGCAGTTTGGATGAGCCTATAACTATAGATGAAGTTGCTAACGCCATAAAAGACCTAAAACTTAACAAAAGACCAGGCCCAGACGGCTACTCGGCTTTATACTATAAAACATTCTCAGAAATACTCTCTCCCATTCTCACTGAAACTTTTAACAAACTTCTAGATGGACATTCTTTTCGGCAAGAAACACTAATGGCAATTGTTTGTATGATCCCAAAACCCCTTTCTGATGATACTTCCTGTGTGAATTATCGGCCTATCTCTCTGTTAAACCTCGATATTAAATTATTAGCAAAAATAATAGCAAAACGCCTCAATAGCATTATAGGAAAATTAATACATAGAGATCAAGTAGGCTTCATGCCAAATAGACAGGCAGGCGATAATATACGCAGGGCAGTGTTATTGGCACATATTGCTAAAAAACGGAAAATCCCTTTATGTTTTCTATCTCTCGATATTAAGAGGGCATTTGACACAGTATCCTGGCAATATATGCAATATTCATTACAAAAATGGGGTTTTGGACCCCACTTTTTAACATGGATCAAAGCATTATATAATAAACCCAAAGCCTATATAAAATATGCTGGATACAAATCTGAAGCCTTTAATATCGAAAGAGGTACCCGACAGGGTTGCCCATTATCTCCCTTATTATTTGCCCTTATACTCGAACCCATGGCCCAATACATCAGAACAAACCAAACTATAACTGGCATTGAAGTAGGAGGTATTACACACAAATTATGTATATTTGCAGACGATATATTACTTTTTCTATCATCACCACAGGTCTCTGGTCCTAACTTAATACCAGCTCTTGATGGATTTGCAGCCCTATCCGGCCTTATGATTAATCCTAAGAAATGCCTAGTGCTTAATATTTCACTCACAAACATGGAATTGATCCCGGCTAGGGCTGCACTCCCATTCACATGGGCAGAAAATTCAATCCCATATCTTGGAATTCATTTAACAGCATCTCATTCTGACTTATTCTCAACCAATTATCCTCCTGTATTAAGACAGATCACAAATCTAATAAAACAATGGTCGCAACTTCCTTTATCCTGGATAGGGAAGATTAATGCAATCAAAATGACTATTCTACCCAAATTGCTTTATCTATTCAGAGTCCTCCCTATTCCAATTCCTTCCTATTTTTTGAGAATAGTACAAAAAAGAGCAACTTCGTTTATATGGGGATCTTCTAAACCACGTATACCTATACACACACTACATCTTCCCAAAAATAAAGGAGGCCTGGGATACCCTAATTTTACTAACTACTACAGAGCAGCACATTTGGCCAGTCTGTCCAAATACCATGCAAAACAGGAAATCCCATTATGGGTATTTATAGAGGCTTCAGAAAATGACCCTCTATTAATATCAAATTTATTATGGCTTGATCCTAAAGACCGCTTTAAAATTCATAATCCCATAACTAAACACTTCTTATCTCTCTGGCATAAACTAAAAACCAAATATCAGTTACAATCTCCACACAATCCTCTCCTTTCTTTTATCAGAAATCCGGCCTTTTATCCGGCATGGATCTACCCAAATTCTTTTAAAGCTTGGACAACATCAGGCATTCAGACACTAAATGACTTCACAGCATCTAAATCATTCCTTTCATTCCCATCGCTTAGAGAAAAATATGATCTACCAAACTCTGAGATATTTAGATATCTCCAAATCAAAAATTTCTATACACCATTCCCCCAATTATCCATTTTTGAATCAATCTGTACAAAAGATCAATTTGCTAAAGGTACAATTTCATCACTTTATAATCAATTATATGGAGTAGCAAATCTTAATAGACCCTCTTACGTTCAGAGGTGGGAGGAGGACCTGGGACGAACTTTAGAAGACACGGACTGGTCTAATATATGGCTCACATCTAAGTCATCTTCACCCAACATCTTGGCACTGGAGACAAATTATAAAGTCCTAACTCGCTGGTACCTTGTACCCGCTAGAGTGGCAAAATATTCACCTAATACCTCAGCTCTTTGTTTTCGAGGATGCCCAGAAATAGGCACATATTTACACATATGGTGGACGTGCCCAGTAATCCAAACCTTCTGGAAGGAAGTCTTCGTGATTGCATCTAAAATATTTAAAAAAAATAATACAACCAGATCCATATTTAACTTTACTTAATCTAAAACCGGAATGGTTAACACTCTCTCAATTCAAACTTATGATCCAACTAATAACGGCTGCAAAACAAACAGTGGCCAAGGCATGGAAATCTCCTACATTGGTACTAGCAGAAACAATTCACAGAATGAATAATACAATGTCCCATGCTAAGATGGTAGCCATCGATCAAAATCAAATTCCAAAATTTGAAAAACTTTGGCATCCTTGGATAAAACAACAGTTCCTGTCAAATTTCAATGACTCTGTCCTGTTGCCATGGTAACAGATTAAATGACTTACAGAGACACCCATTCTAAGGCTTCAAAGAGAACTAAAAAGAATAATAAAGTGACGAGCGGGACAACCTTGTGGACCATACCTCTACCTTTCAACCCTTTTTCTTCTTTCTCTTTCCTTTTCTCCACCTTACGATTAAAGCTCATTATCAGAATTTATTTGACCTATATACACTCTACTTGTAAACAATATGTATAGTAGGTATAAATCATTTAAATACCTACAAAAGTAACTAAGGAAATGATATATATCTTTAATTTAGGTTTACGTGAACCCAATGTTTAATATTTGAAATTTCATGATATTTACCTATATAAACCCTACTGTAAAACAATGAGCTTACTTTATAGATCCTTGTAAACTTACTTTATGTATCTTTATGTATCTTTATAACATTGTATACTCAATAAACTTCTTTTGACAAGGAAAATATATAACTAGTGATTGAACTGAATTAATACCCACAACCATCAACACTATAAGCCTGTTACTCTAACCACCAGGCTATCTCTTAATGACTCTTAATCATTGCTTTTTATGTTTAATATGAAATAAATTGTGTGTGAAACACCTTATCAGCCCATATAATTGATTGCTATGATTAATCTGTTATGACCATAGACACACAATGTCCTGCCGCCTTCTAGCCATTCACAATTCCCTCATGTAGGGGCAATAGTGCAATGTGTCCTACAAGTTGGGGTACAGAGCTGTGCTGGCCATTGTGTCTGCTATCTATGGAAGCTGTGCCCCCCCTCCACTCACACACAATACTGTACACGTTTTCAGCATGGCTCTTTAAGTTGGAGCAGATGACAGAGAAGAAGGATAAGACAGCAAACCGAGGAACAAATACAGTACAAAAACCAGAGAACCCAGCACTGCCTGCTTCCCTATACTGTGTGCTGTAACTAAGATATATTTACATATTCATATACAGAGCAGAAGACATGTATGTCTGCAGAATGATGGTCTGTGGGTGTTACTACCTTATTGCTCATTGGTCCAAAAATCTTCCTAATAGAGACTACTATATTTATAAACTCAGAATTCTGACTTTGAAACTCAGAATTCTGACTTTGAAACTCAGAATTCTGACTTTGAAACTCAGAATTCTGACTTTGAAACTCAGAATTCTGACTTTTAATCTCAGAATTCTGACTTTGAATCTCAGAATTCTGACTTTGAAACTCAGAATTCTGACTTTTAATCTCAGAATTCTGACTTTGAATCTTAGAATTCTGACTTTTAATCTCAGAATTCTGACTTTCAAACTCAGAATTCTGTAAAAAAAAAAAAAAAAAAAATTTTTCAAACTCATAATTCTGTATATTTATTTGATGGCCCCAGGGCTCTTCCATACATAGGAGATTGAAATTCAATTTAAAAAATTACAAATAAAGAAAAATTAAATTAAGATAATAAAAAGGTAAAATCTTCTTTTTTTTAATATTCCACATACAGTATCTCATTCAGGTAAACAATTTTTTAGATCAGATTTTATTTTCAGAAAAAGAGTTTTACATAGAAAAATAAAGGATTGTCTTTGTTGCTCTGTGATCAACTGAAATACTGGCAGTGAGATACTCGTGAAAAAAGCATGAAACCTCACATGAGATCAATGCCCAGCCAGAAATACTCTGATATGCATTGCAATAATAAGCTTTATCTCATGGGCTGGAAAAGTGCCCTTCATTGGATGTATCAGTATCATGAAGGTCATTTTCAAGTACGTTACTATTATTATGTTACTATTATTGTCAAATAAGAGGGCTGCTAATGTATTTCAGCATACTTCAGAGCAGCAAAAATCTGAACAAAACATTTTTTTTTATTTAACTGCATCCACAGCAAACACAGACATACACATTAATGAGTAAAAAGGAGGGCAACATGAGGTGTGCTCTGAACCAGTGCTGTGTAGTTCTCTCTGTCTCTGTTTCTTTTCAAATTTTGAATTTGGTTTGAATCAGATTAGAGCTTGGTACTAAATTAGTTTATGTAAGGGTTTTGGTTGTGAGAGCATCAAGGGCAACATTTCAGGAATAGGGATAAGCTTGCGGTTCTAATCGAGGATAAGTTCAACTCGAACATTGGGTGTTCATTTGTTCTAAAACGAACCGAACATATAGGGCGTTCGTGGTAAATTTGAGTGCTGCGGAACGCCCCATAATGGACTGTGAGATCGCAGTGCATTGCTGCATGATGATTGGCCAAAGCATGCAGCTGACCTGCATGCTTTGGCCAATCACAGCATGCTCTGCTGAGAGAGCCATAATTGGCCAAAGGCAATCATGGCTCAGGGAGATTAACTCCACTTCCCCACACTATATAAGGCAGCTTACATAGCATCCGTGTGTAGTGTTGTGTGGACAGAGAGATCGCTTGAATTAGATTAAGCAGGCAGGTTATTTATATATATATATATACAGTCAGTCTAGTATAGGGATGAGCTTCGAGTTCGAATTCGAAATGTCATTTTGCTGTCAGACTGTTCTAAACACGGGAAACATGCACCCCTTTACAGGCATACTATAGACACCCTCCAGCTATGAAATTTAAAGGGATATTACACTTTTATTGTTTCACTTAAGCATTATTAAAATCACTGCTCCCGAAAAAAACGGCCGTTTTTAAAACTTTTTTTGCAATGATCCATGTCCCCTGGGGCAGGACCCAGGTCCCCAAACACTTTTTATGACAATGACTTGCATATAAGCCTTTAAAATTAGCACTTTTGATTATTCATGTTCGTGTCCCATAGACTTTTTTTTTTTTTTTTTTTTCAAAGTCTTTTTATTGGTTTTTAAAAAGAGAAACAAAAACAGATAAAGAGAACAAACAGTTAAACATACATTGGTCTAATATGATGTCTATGTGATCCTTGCAGGTATCATGCTGTCACCTTATTCATGAAAAATAATTTATGAAATCAGTCATAGCGGTACAGTTTACTGGGTCATGAGGTAGTGCTATGTGCAGTTGTACATGGTAAAATAGCCTATTGTAGATTATTGTGTACACCTGGCACCCGCTTGGGAGCTACTTTGTGATTGGGGTCTACTGAGAGGCCTCTGAAGCGGTGGAGGGATCTGCCAGCCACTTAGACCAGACTTTGCTATATTTGTTGGGGCAGCCTCTGTTGTCATATGTGTCTTTATACAGAGGTAAGCTATTGTTAATTAATTGTTTCCACAGGGAGAGAGGAGGGAGGGTTGGTTTGCGCCAACTAAGGGCTATAGCTTTAAGGGCATAGAACAGGAGCAATCCCACCAGTGTGCATCCCGCCACCGTAGGAATTAGTTGTTCTACCAGGCCTAGTATGCAGATTGACATTGATGGTTGTAGTGGCACAGAGGTGATTTGTGTGATAAAGTCCAATATCTCCCTCCAGTATCGGGCAATTGCCGGACAGGTCCAGAAGATGTGGGTGAAGTCCCCAGGAGTCCCACCACATCTCCAACATCCGGGAGGGGAGTCGGGGTTCATTTTGTGTAGTCTGTAAGGGGTAAAATATGCCCGATGGACTATCTTGAATTGGATCAGGCGATCTCTCAGAGAGACCAGGGAGCTAAATGGCAAATCCCATATGTCATCCCAGTCATCGTTGTCAAAATTGGGGATGTCATGGGACCATTTAGATCTTAGCTTTTCCATAGTCGGGAGGGAGGTGACAGTCAGGTGTGAATATAATTGAGAAGTGGGTTTTTTCGCACAATCTGATCTAAGAAGGTCCTCCAGTGAAGATTGGACTAGTTGAGGAGGGGAGTTGGAGAATTGGTGACTGACATGGGAGAGTTGAAGGAATCAGAAAAAATAGGACTGTGGTATATTAAAATTGGAGTTTAGTTTGGAGAGCGGGACTAGGGATTGATTGGAGATAATCTGTGCCACCGTTTTAATGTTAAATTTGGTCCAGGCATGAGGCTCAGGTAGTTTATAGATGTGCTCCAGGGTTGGGTTTATCCAAAAGGGGAGCATTGGGTGAGATTGCCTGTTGAGGGTATTTTTCTAATTTGAGACCTGCCCCCCATGCACGCAGTGTGGTGCGCATGGAGGGTGTCAGTGGATAAGGGGCTTGAGGGCCTTGAAAAAGCAAAAATTTCAGCGCCTCTAGGGATCCCAGCACTGCCGTCTCGACCTGGGTAGCTGGGTTGGAGGTGTCCGGATTGAGCCACCAAGCAGCTGTTACTAGCTGGGCGGCCAGATAGTACTTGTATAGATCCGGACACACCAAGCCACCTTGGGAGGTCGGGCGTATCAGTGTTGACCAGCTGTATCTGGGGGATTGGGACCCCCATAGGAAAGAGGCGAGGAGGCGATGTAGTCGTATGAAAAAGGATTTAGGAAACCACTGTGGAGAGTGGCGAAATAAGTATGTAAATTTGGGGAGTATTTTCATTTTAAACAAATTAATGCGTCCCAACAGTGAAAGAGGCAACGATTCCCACGCCTTCAGCCGTTGACGAGTCTCCTGAACCACCGGGGACAAGTTGAGGGGTAAGAACTCAGAAGCCTGCCTGGAGACCACCACCCCTAGGTATTTAAAATTCTCGACCCATTGTAGAGGGATGTCCGTGGGAGCTGTGTCAGGGGCTGCAGGATCCACGGGGAGCAGGAGAGATTTTGTCCAGTTAACCCTGAGGCCCGTGACAGAGGAGAAGGAGTTGAAGACCTGTAGGGCTCCCTCGAGTGATGGACCTGCGTCATTGAGGAAGAGTAGGAGGTCATCCACATACAGGGCGACCCTCTCCTCCAGCCAGCCAACCCGCAGTCCCCTAATGTGAGGAGAGGTGCGAAGGGCCTCCGCAAGTGGCTCCATCGCGATGGTAAATAAGGCTGGAGAGAGAGGGCAGCCCTGCCGCGTGCCCCTGGATAGATGGAAGGACTGTGACAGGTCCCCTCCCAGCTTAATAGCCGAGGTGGGGTCACGGTAGAGGACCTTCATCCATTCAATGAAGATCAGGGGGAACACCATCCTGCGGAGGACCTCCCAGAGAAAAGGCCACTCGACTGTGTCGAAGGCCTTCTCAATGTCCAGGGAGGCCACCACTCTAGATCCTTCATTGAGATGTTGTACGTGTATGTTGGTGAACAGACGCCTCAAGTTAACGTCTGTCGCTCTATTGGCCATGAAACCAGTCTGGTCAGTCTCAATGATAGATGGTAGTAGGGGCTGTAGTCTCGTGGTTAGTAATTTGGTGAGGATCTTGAAGTCTGTATTAAGTAGGGCGATTGGTCTGTAGGAGGCACAGGATGTGGGGTCTTTAGACACTTTATGGATGAGAATGACATGGGCAAGGCCCATGGAAGCTGGGAGGGCACCATCAGTCAAACATTGGGAATAGAGCTGGGCCAATTTGGGGGCCAATAGGTCCCCATGAGTTTTGTAGAACTCAATGGGTAGTCCATCTGGGCCCGGAGACTTTCCTGCGGGAAAGGACCTAATCGCTTTCAGTACCTCCTCCGGGGTAATCGGCCTCACTAGGGATTCTCTCTCCCCATCAGACAACCAGCCAAGTGCCAAGGGGTCCAGCCAAGGTGCGAGGTCCCGTGACTGGAAGTCCGATGGTAGCACTGAAGTATAGAGAGAGCTGTAGTACTGACGGAAGGCTTCAAGTATGTCTGGCAGGGAAGAGGCCGACCCTCCCGAAGGGGACACCACACTAGAGATCACCGTCAGGGGTCTGTCATGTTGTGCCAGCTTCGCCAGAAGGCGACCGTTGCGGTCTCCTTGTTCAAAGAGCCGTTGTTTGTTGCGGTAATGGTCAAGTCTGGTAACTTCGGTGAGGTGGAGGTGTAACTCACGTTTCACCGCATTGAGGGAGTCAAAGTGTGCGTCAGTGGGGTCAGCTGCATAGATGTCTGATTGGGATTGCGCAGTGGTCTGTAGGGCAGTAGTGGTAGCCGCTTGCTCTCTCCGGATCCCAGCAATAGAAGAAATGTATTGCCCTCTGGTAAAAGCCTTAAAGGCATCCCAGGTCATCGCTGTGGAGGAGGATCCCGTATTAAGATCCCAGTATTCCACTAAGCGTGGTGGAATGGTGTCTGCCAGGTCAGCATGAGAGATCCAATGGGTCCCCAGGCGCCAAAGGGAGGAGGAACGGGAGGACGGGGAGCGAACAGTAAGGAGTAGGGGGCAGTGATCTGAGAGTCCGCTGGGCAAGTATGAGGCATCAAGTACATCTGTCAGCATAGTCGGGCGAGATCAATGCGGGAGGAAGTTTTGTGTGTATTGGAGAAACAGGAGTATGCTCTGGTCGTGGGATGTTTCCATCTCCACACCTCAGATACATGTAGCGCCTCTGCCCATGTGAGCAAGTCAGTAGAGAATTGTTTGGGGGGGTAGGTCTGTCCAGGTCCGGGGCCAGAATGGCGTTGAAATCACCCATTAATAACAGTCTAGCAGGGCAGTATGGAGTGATTTTCTCTAGAATGGTGTATAAGGTGGAGGAGGAAAAAGGAGGGGGGATGTATACACCTACTACAATATACCGGACACCCCAGACAGTGAACACTATTAGTACATATTTACACTGGGGGTCAGTGTGAACATGTTCCATCACACATGGGAAGGATTTACTAATCAGGATTGTGACCCCTCTGGCATATGTGGAATAGGAAGCATGGAAGGCTCTCTGGATCCATGGCTTTTTCAGCGCCAGTAGTTTGCTGCCCATAAGGTGCGTTTCCTGTAAAATTACTATATGTGGGGAGTGCAATTTGAGGTACTTGAAGAGTACCGCTCTCTTAAATTTAGAATTGAGCCCCCGGATATTCCAGGACAGCGCACTGAAGGTGGGGGCGTCACGTCCTGTCATTGTGCGGAGGTCTGGCGGGGGAAGAAAGGAGGAGTGAAGCAGGTGCACGTGCACAGCTCAGGAGCAGCAAGGACCCAGGGAGCCTGTACCAGGTAGAATCATGACCTATGGAAGACCAAATAGACAAACGAACATGAATAGATATAACACTGATAAACAATACCCGTGATGACACTGGGGTGTCAAACCTGCCCTCATCTGATGACATCCCCAGAAAATTTGGGGAGTGATCAGATCTGGCCTATACCCAAAACTCAAAAACAGTAAACCCTTAATCTTTAATTAGCAACAGTTCAGTGTTGTGTTCCAACACTTGTGGAAGCTCTTAGGTAGGGGAAGCAGGTTCCAGACAGTAGCACAGTCAAAAAAAAAAAAAAAAAAGAGAAAAGAGGAAAAACAAAATTGGTGGTTGCCGTTGGAGCTCCACAGACAGGAGCGGATGGTAGTCTATGTAACTAAGGGCATTGAACAACCAATTGGGTTAATGGTGAATTAGAGCAGTGAGAAAAGACCTAGGGATGGGTGGTGCGTAATACTGTGAGTCAACATGGGACAGGAGGTAGTCCTGTTCAGGGGGATTGTGATAGTTAGCTGCTCCCAGTATGTTGTAATCAACTATGGTTCCATGGTAGTATGTTGTCAGCGGGTATCTAGCCATGCAGCAGCAGCCTCCGGGGTGTCGAAGAAACGCGTGTTGTCACCATCAGTGATACGCAGCCTGCTGGGATATAATAGACCAAAGCGTATTCCCCTTTCTCTGACTTGACGTCTCACATCCGTAAAGGACTTGCGGCGTTGCTGTACTTCCTGAGAGAAGTCCAGGGAAAAGAGCAGTTTGGTATTTTAGTATTTAATTTCAGGCATGGCGCGCGCTGCTGCCAGAATGCGACCCCGGTCGCAGTAATTTAATAGCCGCAGCAGGAAGGGGCAAGGAGGGGCCCCTGGTCTTGGAGGGAGCGGTGGGACCCTGTGGGCTCTTTCCACCACAAAGGTGGGAGGCATATCACCCAGGCTGAACAGAGTGGACAGTAGTTGTTCAGTAAACTCAGCTGGTCTGGGACCCTCAGCTCTCTCAGGTAATCCAAGTATGCGGATGTTATTCCACCTGAGGCGGTTCTCAGTGTCTATAGCACGCTCCTGGAGCACCTTCACTTGGAGTTGCAGGGCCCTCACCTCCCTAGAATCTGCCCGGACCGTATCCTCCACCGTGGAGACTCTGCCTACCACCTCTGCGATGCGGGACCGGAATTTGTCCATATCCTGACGGATGAGATCGACATCTATAGTCAGGAAGTCGATTTTGGTTGTCAGATTTTCCTTGCACGCTGTAATGGCCGCCAGGATCTCCGCCCCGTGGGGGCCGCCCCCGGCTCTGCGACCGCCCCCGGTTCCGCGACCGCCTGCGAATTCGCCGCCATAGTGGCAGCAGGCCGCCTCGTAGAGGATTTGGTCGCCGGTGGGGGGTACGAGAGGCCTTCGGACCAGATTTTGTGTAGCGGGTCCTAGGGTGACCCATCCGAGGTCCGCCCCGCGATGAAGGAGGTTCCTAGGGGGCCTGTGGGTAGGTATTGGGGTCCACGGGGTAGGATGGAGGATGTGAAGGTGCTGACGGGGGCAAATCGCCAGTGGGGCACGTCCACCCCTGCACAGATTATCCACTCCCCAGCTGCAGTATGATTCAATCTTTCCCCCACAGGGATGCTAGCAGGAGGGGAGGAGGAAAGGATGGCCGGATCACAGTGCCCAGGCTGGGAGGATGTTACTGGCTTTATAGGCCCCAAAATGGTGATGGGCTGCAGGTGTGGGGAATCAGCCCTTCAGGGATCTTAAGGCGGCCCTCCGATGGCGCTCTCCCGGACTAACCCCTCTGAAGGAGCTGCCCCAGGTGGATGATTATGAGGCTGTCGCTCGCCTGTCGGATAGCGGTACTCGAGTGTGGAGGATGCAGGCTGCCTTGTAGGCCGCAAGATGGTGGCGGGCCGCGGGTGCGGAGAGCCTGTCTCCGGGGATCCTCAGGCGGCCCTCCGATGGCTCACCCCCAGTCCGCCCTCACCGGAGAAGTTGCTCCAGGCGGGTGATGACGATGCCGCCGCTCGTCCCGTGGATCGGGCACACGAGCGCGGAGGATGTATGTGGCCTCGTAGGCCGCAAGATGGCAGCGGGTCACTGCTGTGTGGAGCTGGCCGCGGGCTGTGTATCAACACCACCGGCCGGCCGGGATCCACAATTTGGGCTGGGATTGATGCAGGGGGTGCCCAGGAAACTATAAGGCTGATCTGGAGTCTCACCAGAATGTTCACTGCTGAGGATGGCTGTAGATTGAGTCAGGATGTGCAGAGCTCCACAGCAGCACATCTGGCTTGTCTCACACGCCCGATGCTGTTTTGCTGGGGCACAGATGATGGCACAGGGATGGCAGTGCTATATTGCTGGGGCACAGATGATGGCACAGGTATAGCAGTGTTGTATTGCTGAGGCACAGATGATGACAAAGGGATGGCAGTGCTGTATTGCTGGGGCACAGAGAAGTCAATGCTGTATTGCTGGGGCACAGATGATGGCACAGGGAAGACAGTATAGTATTGCTGGGGCACAGATGATGGCACAGGGAAGACAGAACAGTATTGCTGGGGCACAGTACCTGAGCGTGGAGGATGTGTCTGTTGTAGTAGGCCACAAGATGGCGGCGGATCTCTGAGGTATAATGTTGGCCACGGCCCGATGGAGACACAATCGGCCACAATTTATGCTGGGTCTGGTGAGGATACTGTCCGGTGATTGTTAGGGAGAGTTTGGAGGCTCTCCAGGTTGTATTTCATGCAGGATGGCGATGGATTGGATCAGCAGGCCGCGGGCGCCCGGAATCAGCCTGTATAGATTCTCAGGTGGCCGTTCAGGCCCCCCACACAGTCCAACTGTCTCCCAGGGACAACCTCCAGCTATGTGTGCTATTCAGCTGCCTCTCACCCCGCGGATCGCGACACTCCAGCCCGGGGATGACGGAGGCTCCGTAGGCCTCCAGATGGCGGCAGGTCTCTGGGGTATAATGTCAGCCACAGCCCGATGGAGACACAATCGGCCACAATTTCCGCTGGGGCTTGTGAGGATGATGTCCGGTAACTGTTAGGGAGCATTTGGAGGCTCTCCAGGTTGTATTTCATGCAGGATGGCGACGGATTAGATCAGGATCGGCAGAGCTCCAGAGCAACACGTCTTTCTCCCACCACATCCGGACACGCCCCAAAATGGACATTCGTGTCCCATAGACTTTAACGGTGTTCGCTTGTTCGAACCAACTTTTTTCCCGTTCGCATGTTCTGGTGCGAACCGAACAGGGGGGTGTTCGGCTCATCCCTAGTCTAGTATATACATATACTAATATATATATATATATATATATATATATATATACTTTGCATTTAGCATAGACTTTATATTCAGTGTTTACTCTATATTGAGTCAGTTCAGGCAGTGTATTAATACATATATACAGTCCTGTATGTATATCTATATCTATATCTATAGATATAGATATACACACACACACACACACAGTATTTCACAAAAGTAAGTACACCCTCACATTTTTGTAAATATTTTATTATATCTTTTTATGTGACAACACTGAATAAATTACACTTTGCTACAATGCAAAGTAAAGAGTGTACAGCTTGTTTAACCACTTCAGCCCCGGAAGGATTTACCCCCTTCCTGACCAGAGCACTTTTTACAATTTGGCACTGCGTCGCTTTAACTGCTAATTGCGCGGTCATGCAATGGTGTACCCAAACGAAATTTGCGTCCTTTTCTTCCCACAAATAGAGCTTTCTTTTGATGGTATTTGATCACCTCTGCCATTTTTATTTTTTGCACTATAAACGGAAAAAGACCGAAAATTTTGAAAAAAAATGATATTTTCTACTTTTTGTTATAAAAAAAATCCAATAAACTCAATTTTAGACATACATTTAGGCCAAAATGTATTCGGCCACATGTCTTTGGTAAAAAAAAAGTCAATAAGCATATATTTATTGGTTTGCGCAAAAGTTATAGCGCCTACAAACTAGGGTACATTTTCTGGAATTTACACAGCTTTTAGTTTATGACTGCCTATGTCATTTCTTGAGGTGCTAAAATGGCAGGGCAGTACAAAACCCCCCCAAATGACCCCATTTTGGAAAGTAGACACCCCAAGGAAATTGCTGAGAGGCATGTTGAACCCATTGAATATTTATTTTTTTTGTCCCAAGTGATTGAATAATGACAAAAAAAAAAAAAAAATTTGCAAAAAGTTGTCACTAAATGATATATTGCTCACACAGGCCATGGGCATATGTGGAATTGCACCCCAAAATACATTCAGCTGCTTCTCCTGAGTACGGGGATACCACATGTGTGGGACTTTTTGGGAGCCTAGCCGCGTATGGGGCCCCGAAAACCAAGCACCGCCTTCAGGATTTCTAAGGGCATAGATTTTTGATTACACTCCTCACTACCTATCACAGTTTTGAAGGCCATAAAATGCCAAGATGGCACAAAACACCCCCAAATGACCCCATTTTGGAAAGTAGACACCCCAAGCTATTTGCTGAGAGGTATGTTGAGTCCATGGAATATTTTATTTTTTGACACAAGTTGTGGGAATGTGACAATTTTTTTTTTTTTTTGCACAAAGTTGTCACTAAATGATATATTGCTCACACAGGCCATGGGCATATGTGGAATTGTACCCCAAAATACATTTAGCTGCTTCTCCTGAGTATGGGGATACCACATGTGTGGGACTTTTTGGGAGCCTAGCCGCGTACGGGGCCCCGAAAACCAATCACCGCCTTTAGGATTTCTAAGGGCATAAATTTTTCATTTCACTCCTCACTACCTATCAGAGTTTTGAAGGCCATAAAATGCCAAGATGGCACAAAACCCCCCCAAATGACCCCATTTTGGAAAGTAGACACCCCAAGCTATTTGCTGAGAGGCATGTTGAGTCCATGGAATATTTTATATTTTGACACAAGTTGCTGGAAAGTGACAATTTTTTTTTTTTTTTTGCACAAAGTTGTCACTAAATGATATATTGCTCAAACATGCCATGGGCATATGTGGAATTGCACCCCAAAATACATTCTGCTGATTCTCCTGAGTACGGGGATACCACATGTGTGGGACTTTTTGGGAGCCTAGCTGCGTACGGGGCCCCGAAAACCCAGCACTGCCTTCAGGATTTCTAAGGGCGTAAAGTTGTAATTTCACTCCCCACTACCTATCACATTTTTGAAGGCCATAAAATGCCCAGATGGCACAAACCCCCCCCAATTGACCCCATTTTGGAAAGTAGACACCCCAAGCTATTTGCTGAGAGGCATGTTGAGTCCATGGAATATTTTATATTTTGACACAAGTTGCGGGAAAGTGACAATTTTTTTTTTTTTATTTTTTTTTTTGCACAAAGTTGTCACTAAATGATATATTGTTCAAACATGCCATGGGCATATGTGGAATTACACCCCAAAATATATTCTGCTGCTTCTCCTGAGTACGGGGATACCACATGTGTGGGACTTTTTGGGAGCCTAGCCGCGTACGGGGCCCCGAAAACCAAGCACCGCCTTCAGGATTTCTAAGGGCATACATTTTTGATTTTACTCCTCACTACCTATCACACTTTTGAAGGCCATAAAATGCCAAGATGGCACAAAACCCCCCCAAATGACCCCATTTTGGAAAGTAGACACCCCAAGCTATTTGCTGAGAGGCATGGTGAGTATTTTGCAGCTCTCATTTGTTTTTGAAAATTAAGAAAGGCAAGAAAAACTTATTTTTTTTTTCTTTTTTCAATTTTCAAAACTTTGTGACAAAAAGTGAGGTCTGCAAAATACTCACTATACCTCTCAGCAAATAGCTTTGGGTGTCTATTTTCCAAAATGGGGTCATTTGGGGGGGGGGTTGTGCCATCTGGGCATTCCATGGCCTCCGAAACTGTGATAGGCAGTGAAGAGTGAAATCAAAAATTTACGCCCTTAGAAAGCCTGAAGGCGGGGCTTGGTTTTCGGGGTCCCGTACGCGGCTAGGCTCCCAAAAAGTCTCACACATGTGGTATCCCCGTACTCAGGAGAAGCAACAGAATGTATTTTGGGGTGTAATTTCACATATTCCCATGGCATGTTTGAGCAATATATCATTTAGTGACAACTTTGTGCAAAAAAAAAAAAAAAAATTTGTCTTTTTCCCGCAACTTGTGTCACAATATAAAATATTCAATGGACTCGACATGCCTCTCAGCAAATAGCTTGGGGTGTCTACTTTCCAAAATGGGGTCATTTGGGGGGTTTTGAACTGTCCTGGCATTTTATGCACAACATTTAGAAGCTTATGTCACACATCGACCACTCTTCTAACCACTTGAAGACAAAGCCCTTTCTGACACTTATTGTTTACATGAAAAAATTATTTTTTTTTGCAAAAAAATTACTTTGAACCCCCAAACATTATATATTTTTTTAAAGCAAATGCCCTACAGATTAAAATGGTGGGTGTTTAATTTTTTTTTTTCACACAGTATTTGCGCAGCGATTTTTCAAACGCATTTTTTGGGGAAAAAACACACTTTTTTAAATTTTAATACACTAAAACACACTATTTTGTCAAAATGTTTGATGAAATAAAAAAGATGATCTTAGGCCGAGTACATGGATACCAAACATGACATGCTTTAAAATTGCGCACAAACGTGCAGTGGCGACAAACTAAATACATTTTTAAAAGCCTTTAAAAGCCTTTACAGGTTACCACTTTAGATTTACAGAGGAGGTCTACTGCTAAAATTACTGCCCTCGATCTGACCTTCGCGGTGATACCTCACATGCATGGTGCAATTGCTGTTTACATTTGACGCCAGACCGACGCTTGCGTTCGCCTTTGTGCGAGAGCAGGGGGGGGGCAGGGGTGCTTTTTTTTTTTTTTTTTTTTTTTTATTATTTTTTTTGCTTTTTTATCTTATTTTTAAACTGTTCCTTTCATTTTTATTTTTTTTTTATCATTTTTATTGTTATCTCAGGGAATGTAAATATCCCCCATGATAGCAATAGGTAGTGACAGGTACTCTTTTTAGAAAAAATTGGGGTCTATTAGACCCTAG
Organism: Aquarana catesbeiana; assembly: GCF_042186555.1. Classification (NCBI taxonomy): domain Eukaryota; kingdom Metazoa; phylum Chordata; class Amphibia; order Anura; family Ranidae; genus Aquarana; species Aquarana catesbeiana. The sequence continues at coordinate 462,104,628 of NC_133326.1, read as the reverse complement.
ATCTCTCCTCTGCCCTCAAAGCATCTGACCACACCAAGATCGGTGTGATAAAATGCTTTCCCAATTTCCCAATGGCGCTGTTTACATCCGGCGAAATCTAAGTCATGAAATGCTTGTAGCTTCCAGTTTCTTAGGCCATAGAGATGTTTGGAGCCATTCTGGTCTTTGATCCGCTCTATGGTCAGCTGGCTGAATCACCGGCTGCATTCTCAAGTTCCCTGTTGGGACAGGAGAGCCAGAGAAAAACATGGACGACGGTGTGGGGGGGGGGCATTCCCTCCCACTGCTTGTAAAAGCAGTCTAGAGGCTAATTAGCCGCTAGGATTGCTTTTACAAGAAAGCCGACCACTGGCTGAAAAGAATGATACCAAGATGATACCTAAACCTGCAGGCATCATTCTGGTATAACCACTCAAAGTCCAGCAACATACCAGTACGTTGCTGGTCCTTGTTGGGCATACATTGTAAACTTTTTTTTCATGCAGCCTGTGGGCTGAACGAAAAAAAGATATTGATCGGTGGGTATGCCCACCATTAGAATACCTCCCTTCATCCACCCACTTCTAATGATGGGCATACATGCACCGTATATATATGCCGAAGCATGGGGGCATCCTCCCGCAAAAGGCAGGAGCAAATCGCTCCTCCACCCACTGCTGCCCCCACGCTTCGGCATATATGCTGAAGTATGTAACTGTGGTGGTGAAATCACCTCCGACAGCGCTGGAGTCACGGCTTTATGTATCGTGGGAGCAAACGCTGTTGCTGTCAAGATAAATAAATCCGTGCTGCAACTGAATGGCGTACCTGCTAAGCAAATGATGGTTAACAAAAAAACAAAGTAACATTACAGTATAACAGTATTACTTACCATACCTGCAAAGCAAAATACAAAAAAAACATAGTAAAAAATAAAACATTTAACGCAACCTGTGCCTACCTAAAAATATATATATGCCGAAGCATGGGGGCATCCTCCCGCAAAAGGCAGGAGCAAATCGCTCCTCCACCCACTGCTGCCCCCACACTTCGGCATATATGCTGAAGTATGTAACTGTGGTGGTGAAATCACCTCCGACAGCGCTGGAGTCACGGCTTTATGTATCGTGGGAGCAAACGCTGTTGCTGTCAAGATAAATAAATCCGTGCTGCAACTGAATGGCGTACCTGCTAAGCAAATGATGGTTAACAAAAAAACAAAGTAACATTACAGTATAACAGTAATACTTACCATACCTGCAAAGCAAAATACAAAAAAAACACAGTAAAAAATAAAACATTTAACGCAACCTGTGCCTACCTAAAAAATATATATGCCGAAGCATGGGGGCATCCTCCCACAAAAGGCAGGAGCAAATCGCTCCTCCACCCACTGCTGCCCCCACGCTTCGGCATATATGCTGAAGTATGTAACTGTGGTGGTGAAATCACCTCCGACAGCGCTGGAGTCACGGCTTTATGTATCGTGGGAGCAAACGCTGTTGCTGTCAAGATAAATAAATCCGCTCTGCAGCTGAATGGCGTACCTGAAAACACAAAGGTGGTTAACAATAAAAAAAACAAAGTATAAAAAAATTGCATACCTATAAAGCAAACATGATAAAAACATAACAATAAAACATTGCAGTATAGAATGCAGAACAATAGAGAGAGAATAGAGAGAGAACAATAAAACAACAACTATTTTTGGTTTTTTTATTTTATATTTTTTTTGTGTTTTTTTCTTTTTTTTACTTTTTTTTGTTTTTTTTTACACTTTTTTTTGTAACTTTAACTTTTTTAACTGGTACCAGGTTTGGGTCTCTCAAAATGCGACAGCATCTTGGGAGACCCTGTGGAAGTGTGCCTAGTCTGTGCAGTGCTGTACCCTACGCTAATACTCCACTAGTGTGTGGTAGCGTTCAAAACATTCACCAATGCAAAGACCAGGATTGCCAGGACAGAGGGGACAACAATACCGGGTGTCATGCCTAAATCCGCGCTTGCTGCAGACACGACATCTTTTTTGGGGGGTTCGTTGGGTAGGGGTACTCGGGAGGGCATAAAGAAAATGCCTCTCATGCAGCCAGCTTACTGCATTTGGTTGGGGATGGTGAGGTGGAGCACCGTCTGGATACAGAAGGGCTCTGACGATCTCTTCCTGGAATTTAAGGAAGGATCCAGTCCGTCCTGAAGCTCTGTATAGCACATAAACATTCAGCAAAGCCAATTGAAATAAATAAACAGACACTTTTTTGTACCAGCGTCTGGCCTTACGGGCAATTAGGTACGGCGCCAACAACTGGTCGTTGAGGTCCACCCCTCCCATATTAAGGTTATATTCGTGGACACAGAGGGGTTTCTCCACAACACCAGTCGCCGTAGGAATTTGGACCATCGTGTCTGGGCAGTTTGTCGGCTCTACGTGACTATCTTTTCCCTCGTAAACCATAAATCTACATGTATAGCCTGTGGCCCTGTCACAGAGCTTATACATCTTGACCCCGTATCTGGCACGCTTGCTGGGAAGGTACTGTTTGAATGACAAGCGGCCAGAAAATTTAACCAGGGACTCATCAACGCAGACAACTTGATGGGGGGTAAACAAGTCTGCAAAACGTTGGTTGAAGTGGTTTACGAGGGGCCGAATTTTGTAGAGCCGATCGTATCCAGGGTCTCCACGAGGACGACAGAGTTCATTGTCGTTGAAGTGCATGAACCGCAAAATCTGCTCGTATCGTGCCCTGGCCATGGAAGCAGAGAACAAGGGTGAATGGTAAATTGGGTCAGTGGTCCAATATGACCGCAACTCACTCTTTTTATTCAACCCCATGAGGAGGGAAAGGCCCAGAAAAGATCTTAAATTCGGAGACCGTAATTGGTCTCCAATCTCTGGCAAGGGTGGACTGGGGCATAGTGGCGATGTATTGACCAGCGTATAAATTGCTTTGGTCCACAATAGATCTATAGAGATCTTTGGTGAAAAACAGCGAATAAAAATCCAGTGGCGTAAAGTCAACTGTTTCCACCTGAATTCCGGGTTGGCCAGTGAAAGGGGGAAGTACGGGTGCTGCAGAAGTGGTGGGTACCCAATTCGGATTGGCCAATGCAGCAGGAAGGGCACTATGGGCACGACGGGCCTGTGTTCGTCTTCTTGGTGGCAGCGGGACACTACTAGTGCTTGCCACCTCGCCAGCTTGAACTGCACTTATGGGACTCGCCACGTCACCACGTGATACTGCAGTGCTGGATGTATGACCAGGGTGTACTAGGCCGCTGGTGCTTGCCAGTTCACCAGAAGGAGTAGCGGCACTAGTACTTCTCTGCTCCATACGAGAGCCCTGCGGTTCTTGCACTTCAAGGACAGCATAAGTTCGGGGTCTGGTACGCCTGACCTTAGCAGGGACCACAACTCCGTCGTCAGAGCTATCTGTCATGGAGCCGCTGTCCTCTACAGGATCGTATTCTGAGCCTGAATCTGACAGATGAGTGACTTCCTCTTCACTATCTGTCATGCTCAGAATCCTGTAGGCCTCTTCACTAGTGTACCTTCGATTTGCCATTTTGGCCTCTAAATTTAGGGGTACACTAGTGAGACTCACAGGCAAAAAAGCTCCCGACTGTCAGCGACTGATTCAAAACGCTACCAAAAAACTGTTAGCGATCGCAGGGATCAGGCCTGACTCTGCGACCGCTGCAGTTATGTGTGCTTAGTGTTTTGTAAGTGTCAGTAATCGATCGATACTGCACTTGGGTGGGCTGGGTTGGGCTGGGCCGAGGAGCAAAACGCAGGTGCTAGCAGGTATCTGGGCTGATCCCGCTAACACTGCGTTTCAGGGAACCCTAAACTGCTGGGGAGTATAGATCTGATCGGATCAGATATCGATCCGTTCAGATACTATAGCACTAAGGGAGGTGTATGCTGCGTGCGTGGGTTTTAGCGGTACTGGCGCTAACCTGACGCTGCCTGGGGCGACGCAGACCTTATCTGATCCTAAAAACTTAACTTCTATCACCGCCGGGCAATTAGGGGGTTAAACCTTTATAAGGTAATAAACGGCGGGTGCCCTAAAACTATAATAAACTGTAATAAACTATAATAAACTACAAAAAACAAACTATCTAACCAGCGTCACCCGTAACACTTATACGGTGATCGCTGGTGAAAGGGTTAACTAGGGGGCAATCAGGGGGTTAAAACCTTTAGCAGGTAGTATATGGGGGTCCCTGTCGCTATAAAACACTGACAGCGAACCTATATACTTACCTCCCTAAACTAGCGTCACCTGTGTCACTAATACAGCGATCAGAAAAACGATCGCTTAGCGACACTGGTGACGGGGGGTAATCAAGGGGTTAACTTTTATTAGGGGGGGTTAGGGGGTACCCTGGACCTAAGGGGGGGGTACCCTAGACCTAAAGGGGGCTAACCTAACTGCCCTAACACTTATAACTGACAAACTGACACCAATGCAAAAAAAAAAAAACACTGCTATTGGTGTCAGAGTGACAGTGGGTACAGGGGGGTGATCGGGGGGTGATCGGGGGGTGACAGGGGGGTGAAAAGTGTGCCTGGCGTGTTCTACTGAGCGTGTGGTGTTGGTGCACTTACTTGGATGTCTTCTCTCCTCGGCGTCGGATCAAAAAGACCGGCTCCAGGAGAGATGACATCACTTCCTCTCCCTCTGTTTACATTACAGAGGGAGAGGAAGCATTTGATTCGTGGGAGCGATCAGGAGGGGGTGGCCATCAATGGATGGCCTCCCCCTGACCCCCAATCGCCCGCGAACAAGAGCCGACCGCTCAGGGCACCGGGGGGGGGTCCGATCGGACCCCCCGCCTGCGGGAAGGCATCACGTACTAGGTACGTGATTTTGCCTGCCCGTGCCGACCTGCTCACGTATATAGGCGTGAGGCGGTCGGCAAGTGGTTAAAGTGTAAATTTCCTATCCCCTCAAAATAACTCAACACAGACATGTGTAATGTCTACTCTGCTGGCAAAAAAATTAGTACACCCCTAAGTGAAAATGTCCAAACTGGGCCCAATTAGCCATTTTCCCTCTCCGGTGTCATGTGACTCATTAGTGTTACAAGGTCTCAAGTGTGAATGGGGAGCAGGTGTGTTAAATTTGGTGTTATCGCTCTCGCTCTGTCATACTGGTCACTGGAAGTTCAACATGGCACCTCATGGCAAAGAGCTCTCTGAGGATCTAAAAAAAGGATTTTTGCTCTACATAAAGATGGCCTAGGCTATAAGAAGATTGCCAAGACCCTGCAACTGAGCTGCAGCATAGTGGCCAAGACCATACAGTGGTTTAACAGGACAGGTTTAAAAGGACAGGCTGCATGAATGCTGCCAGCACTGGGGAGCTACAGTTCATTGAGGGAACCATGAATGCCAACATGAACTTTGAAATACTGAAGCAGAGCATATACCCCTCCCTTCAGAGACTGGACCGCAGGGCTATATTCCAATATGATAACGACCCCAAACACACCTCCAAGATGACCACTGCCTTGCTAAAGAAGCTGAGGGTAAAGGTGATGGACTGGCCAAGCATATCTCCAGACCTAAACCCTATTGAGCATTTGTGGGGCATCCTCAAATGGAAGGTGGAGGAGTGCAAGGTCTCTAACATCCACCAACTCAGTGATGTCATCATGGAGGAGTGGAAGAGGACTCAAGTGACAACCTGTGAAGCTCTGGTGAAGTCCATGTCCAAGAGAGTTAAGGCAGTGCTGGGAAATAATGGTGGCCACACAAAATATTGACACTTTGGGCCCAATTTGGACATTTTCACTTACGGGTGTACTCACTTTTGTTGCCAGCGGTTTAGACATTAATGGCTGTGTGATAAGTTATTTTGAGGGGACAGAAAATGTACACTGTTATACAAGCTGTACACTCACTACTTTATATTGTAGCAAAGTATCATTTCTTCAGTGTTGTCACATGAATAGATATAATAAAATATTTACAAAAATGTGAGGAGTGTACTCACTTTTGTGAGATACTGTATGTGTATATGTGTATATATATATATATATGTATAGATATATATACCGTATTTATCGGCGTATAACACGCGCCGGCGTATAACACGCACCCCAAGTTTAGGAGGGAATTTTAAGGAAAAAAACTTTTAGGAGGGAAGTTTAAGGGAAAAAAACTTACATTTAAATGCCCATCAATGCAGCCTTATCAGTGTCCATCTGCAGCCTTGTCAGTGTCATTGAAGCCTTCTCAGTGCAGCTTTGTCAGTGAACCCTTGCCCCAGTGCAGCCTTGCAGCCATGTCAGTGCAGCCTTGTTAGTGCAGCCTTCCCCAGTGTCCATTGCAGCCTTGCCCCAGTGCAGCCTTGTCAGTGCAGCCTTGCCCCAGTGCAGCCTTGCAGCCTTGCCCCAGTGCAGCCTTGCCCCAATGCAGCCTTGCAGCCTTGTCCCAGTGCAGCCTTGCACAGATTTAAATATGGCGCCGCAGAGGGACTCGGCGGAGCAGAGCGAGTGCCACCGAGATTGCGGGGACTCGGCTCTTCTCAGCTCCGCTCACAGTCACGCCCAGTCCCGCCCTATGATGGACATAACACAGGTCCAATGGCGGGACTGAGCGTGACTGTGAGCAGAGCCGAGAAGAGCCGAGTACACTCGGCTATGTGTATCTCAGCATGATCGCTCCACTCCGCTCTCAGTCAGCAGAGATCGGTGGGGGATCGGCGTATAACACGCACCCACAATTTTCTCCTGATTTTAAGGGGAAAAAAGTGTTATATGCCGATAAATACGGTATATACTTTCCATCCAGTGTAGCCTATATCTACAGTGCATTCGGTGGTGTACTGTTTCTAATATACTTCAGGCGGTGTATTAATATATATATATATATATATATATATATATATATATATATATATATATATATATACACATAAATAATTTTTAACATTAGAATGGTAGGGAAGTTACCTTGGAGGTCAGCGGTGCATTTGAGGTAGTTCACTCTGCAGATATTTAGATCTGCCTAGCCATTCGGGTGACACATTCCCCAGCTCAATATATGTGAGCTCCATTGTATATAGGAAGTGGGAGTATCCTCATAAACTGTGAACGGCCGTGATGACACCTGGAGGGTTGCTTAGGCAACAACAGGGTATATAAGAGTGTCTAGGGAATCGGCCCACCCATCTACTGATGAAGGCCAATAAGAGGCCGACATGCATTTCGAGGGGAGGAGCCGAATCTGTGAAGCATCGTGAGTGTAGATTTGCAGTGAATGAAGTGATGATTTGAGACATGCTGTTTTAAAGTTTTTATCTTGTAAGTGGATTTGCTTTGGGGGCTTTTAATAAACATGCAAACAGAGTACACTATGGCACCTGTGTTTGTTGTTTCATGTCTATAACCTATGGAAGTAATAGCGTGATTGAGCACTTATGAGAAAGTAAAGGAAGGTTTGTCTGACGGCAACACAAATGCTAATTACCCCTACAGAGGAGCAGTGATTTGTCTATGCTTTTACATTCATCTTTGAGGTGAGCAGCCACTTTAACTGGTGGAGGTGTGCACTGGATATTGATCCTTTTGAGGACGAACACACACAGTGGTGATTGTTTTGGAAGCATTGACACAGATGAACTGTTTTTTTTTTGTAATTTTTTGACATTTTCATTTTTTAATTTAAAATATTTTTTGATCATGTTATGTTTAATAGAAATTTTGTATGCACATTGTTTAATGAGACACAGAGCTGTACTATTTAGAAAACGATATTGAATTTGGTGTGTGTTCAGCAGCTGTGCAATATTGGCGTTTTTACACATTTACCCTGTTATAGGAGGAAGTACTTTATTTTATTTTGGCACTGATTGTTTTTTTCACTATATATATATATATATATATATATATATATATATATATATATATATATATATATATATATATATATATATATATATATATCTCAGTCAATAGGTGTGCCGTGAAGGAAAGGCAATGTCCCTGCCCATGCCTGCTGGAACATGAGTCATCGGTAATATGAACCTTACTGTTGACCGCCCTGTCCAACGAGGCCAAAACAATGACTGCCACATGCCAGTAGAGAGCCAGAATGGCCTTCCATGAAAAGAAATGGTGTTTTGGAACCTGCCACTGAGGTATAGCACATTCCACAAATTCACGAAAGGGGGCAGAGTCTACCAGCTGAAAAGGCAGCAGTTGACCAAGCTAGCATTTAGACGCTGAGAATGTGGATGGCTGGGAACAAATTTATTTTTTATGGTTTAGCAACTGGGGTAGGGAAATTTGCCTGCTAAAATCAATTGGTGGTGTACTGCTAGCAGATTGGCTGCAAGTACTTGGGACACCTATTGCAAAACCTTCAATCCTCTCAGTGCAGTTTTTGAGAGGACAGGAGGTATAGTAGAGTTTGAGATCCCAGATGAGGAGCAAGGAGAAGTCTGCCTTTTTCTTTGATGTGGGTCTTTCAAGTGCTGTTGCCAATGGACTGCATGGCAGGTCGTCATATGTCTGGTCAAGCATGTGGTGCCCAAGAGTGTCGTTGGACAGGGTGGTCAACAGTAAGGTTCATATTACCGCTGACTCATGTTCCAGCAGGCATGGGCAGGGATGTTGCCTTTCCTTCACGGTGCACACTGGGTAATGCTGGCAGCTGGGAAGTAGGGATGAGCTTTCTGTTCGGACATTGGCTGTTCGCCTGTTGAAAACTGAACATTATGGGCCATTCGGGCCAAATTTGAGCGGTGCGTAATGGCCCATAATGCACTGCGGGAGCGCAGTGCATTGTTGTATGATGATTGGCCAAAGCATGCACCATGACCTGTATGCTTTGGCCAATCCCAGTGCCCTCAGCTAAGAGAGCTATAATTGGCCAAAGGCAGGGTGCCTTTTGCCAATCATGGCTCAGGGGGATTAAGTCCACGGCCCACACTATATAAGGCTGCCTGCATGTCGGCCCCGTGTAGTGTGTTGTTGGTGTGGATGGAGAGAGAGTGTCATTTAGATTGAGCAGGCAGGCAGGTTATTCAGTTAATGTATATATGCAGACAGTCTTATATATATATATATATATATATATATATATATATATATATATATATATATATATATATATATATATATATATATATATATATATCTATATCCACTGTATCCAGTTTAGCTATATCTGACTGCAGGCCGTTCCTGGTGTACTTTTTCTAATACACTTCAGGCAGGCAGGTTATTCAGTTAGCTGCAGTGTATTTAATATATATATAGATATCTATATAGATATCTATATATATCTATATATATATTGTAATAGTCCCTGTCACTGGGAAAAGGGATGGGATCTCTAACCCTGTGTCCATGTCTTATGGAGAGCCAGCAGGTTGTGTGCCCAGGTGCACACAGCCCATATAACGAGGGGCTAGTGAGAGCAGAGGGTGGAGGAAGGTGGAGTGTGTGTAGCTTGTTGCTACTGCTGTGTGAAGACAGACCTGTGTCTGGAGAGTGGTCTGCCCTGTGGGAGTCTGCAGCCTATGTAAAGGGGATTCTTTGCCCAGGGACTGGGAAAGGCTGGCCAGCCTTGAGAGTCGGGGAGACTGAGGAAGCCAGTGAGTCCAGGGGGCTGTAAAGAATTGGCAAATCTGTTGAGAGCAAGCAGAGGAACTGCTGACAAGAGAGCCAGGTGGCTTGGTATGTTTTCCTTATTTTTTTGGAGTGCTTAATGAAGTTAAACCCCTGCGTGGGAATCCTGAATGGACCTTTTTGCTTTTGTTTTTCGGTTTAATAAACGTGGGCTACCAGGCTATAATGCCTGTCTGAGGTGGACTCACTGCACTAAAAACGCATTTATCGCTTGAGCTAAATACCCCAAACATTACAAGTGGTGTTCGAATGCGGGCAGACAGACGGTGAAGTCCGGGTCTCTGCGCCAGTAGTGAGTCATTTCAGGAATTGCTGCTAGCGGTGTGTGGCAGCCAGGCAAACTGCATTGCGCAGAAGTTAAATTGATGAACTGTGTTTGTGTGCATGAGACAGCACAATCTGTGTGTGCACTGTGCAGGTGAGGAAAGCTTGCATGAAGTGAAAAGCAACTTGCTTTAAAGTAACAGTGCTTCATTTTTTTGCTGGAAAGCGCAAAAGTGTGGTGGAGTGACTGCAGAGATGAAGCAAGAGTTTGAGCCTGCCGGAGAATATTGCAGACTGTTTTTTGCTACACTTAAAGGGGAAGTGCATGCTGTTGCCCCTGGCAACACTGGTGCAAGCAGGCCAGCTATTAAGGTGCAAAGTCCCAAGCTTACAAGAGGATGCAATTTGGGAAGCCCTGTCAAGGCTCTGAAGCAAGAGCGCTGTTTTCGGTGCAGAGAGTGGGGGCATGTTATCTCCAAGTGCCCTTTGTCTCAGTCTCCAATACAAGGCGACACGGCCAGACAGAGGTCTGCAACAATGTTTAGAAAGCCTGATTTAAGTCCCAGGAGTGTCCAAAAGGCTTATCAGAAGTTTGACAAGTATGTGGTTGCCCGTAGCAATGGCAGTGATGTCAAGTCTGTGGACTACGCGAGAAACGTATTGCCGACAGAGGATCGTGGCATGTTTAAAGCAACAATGCTTCAAGGAGCGCAAAGTCGCTGCTTTTGGGAGAGTCAGCAAAGTACAGCTGGAAGAGTGCCATCTCCCTTAGCAACAAGGGATCGGGTGTTAACCGGAAGGAGGAGATACAGTGGAGATGTGGAGCGGCATCCCATTAAAGATATGTGTAAAAATGTACCATGCCTGGAATGTGGTCAACTGGGGCATGAAATTTTTTCTTGTCCCAGGTTATGGAACATGCCTGGAGATGTGGTTACTGGGCAGAAGTCTTTGTCTGCAAGCCCAGATTTTTGTGCAAACCTATTTTCAGTCACCTCTGGCAACAGTGAGGAAGTACCTGTTGTGCCTGCAGGGGGTGCTAAGGAGTCAGAAGTGGCTGCTGCAGTTTCATCCCATGGCCACCAGGGAGAGTTAGTCAGTAAAAGTGCGATAAAGGATAGACAACGTACTCAAATGAAGCCAGAGTTACCTGCTACAGATTATGGTAAGACTGTTGCAGTTTGCGGGACTGATCCCAGTGAAGTGGGAGTATATCCGGCTGGGAGATCAGCAGAAGTGGTAAAAATGGACTTGCTGCAGTTTGCTACCCCGAGTAGTGGGGAGACACAGGTTGAAGCTCAACCTGCAGCAAGGTTAAGAACTCAAAAAGACTGGACTCTGTATGTACCTGGTGTAATCCACCAGAGTGCTGGAAGTGGTAACCTAGGGGTGACCAATACAGTTTGTGTGCCAGGTTCCCTAGTGACAGGTGCTACAGAGATGCCCAGGGAAACCTCCCAGGAGCCCGCAGTGGTGAGGCACATGGTTTCCCAGGACAACTGTGGAGCCGCCCTAGTGGGCAAAAGAATGCCTTTGGAGAGGAAGGGTGGTGTGCTGAGCGTTACACGGGGTGCTGTGTGTTCTGACCAAAAACAGCCTGTTAAAGCTTATAACACTGCTATGTCTATGGCTGATGATACATGTACTTATTGTGATGTATTCAAAAGTAATGATGATGTTGAAAAGTGTATTACTGACAATGTTGATGGTTTGGTGTCTCCCATGGTAACCACAGGTAGTGCAGCAGAGTTGTCCCAGGAAATCTCAGGAGGACTCCCAGTGTTGGAGCCGGCGGGGCTCCAGGACAGCTCTGATACTGCTCAGGTGGAAAACAATGGGAAAATAGCTCAAATGAGGGAGTATGTATTATCACAATCTGATGTGGTTGACAGTGACTGGTGCAGATTGTCTGCTGCTAAACCACTCTGTCCACCTGTGTCTCCATGGGCAGAGGGAACAGTACTACAGAGTGCTGATGACTGGAGCACAGACAGGATAGACTGGGATAGTCTCGCCATTAAGGTGATAGCGTGGTGGAAAGAAATTTCTGAAGGTAATAGTAAGCTGGACACTATTGCTGCTGTGACAAATGGAGAGGCTGCAAAGCCAGTAGACACAGGTGCGTTGGCTGTTGCAGAACTTAACCCCCTCCAGGCGGAAGGATCGGAAAAGGGCGCATATATAGCAGAAGTTTTGTCCACAGCAAAAGAGATGAGTCATGTTGAGTGCCAGGATGATGGGATAATGGATAGGGACTTGGAAGGGCTCAGTGTTGCTGAAAATGAGACAATGAGTGTGACACATGCATTTAGCGGTGCTCATTGGGAGCCGCAAGTTTTGTCAGTGGCCTCTGAGGTGGAGGTCTCTTTGAGTGTCTCAGCCTCTCAAGCCTTAGCAAATGAGCCCCTCCACGTCGTTAGTAAGGGAAAAGTCCCTAGAGTTCTGTGTTTAGATGTGGCATGTCTAGAAATAACTGAGATGTTGTTGGAATTGGTGAAAATCTTTCCGCTGTATACCTGCATGTATCCACCGCAGATGGGCGACCTGGTACTGCGTAGTACCAATCAGTGGAGACACGTGGTACAGGCGATGTTAAGCAATGTTGATAAAAATTGGTTACTGCAATGTTGGTTACTTTTGCAGAAAGTGGTCTCGCAGTTCTCTGCGAGAATGCTTCCAGCGACAGTTATGTGCGGAAGGCGTTCAGGGGAACTGCTAAAGGAATCAGAAATGATAGACATAGTAGAAGTCTCTCCGTATGCTGGTGTGATGAGGTGCATTCCTGCTGGTGCGATCCGAGGTGCAGCTGAGCAGTGGTTGGTACATGGCGTGTGTGCTGTCTCACCCGCTAGACCTCGTGAAAGGGAAGGGCCCGGAAAAGACGCAGTAGTAGTGGGAATTCAATCCATCACTCGCAGGGAGGTGCAGTTTGAGGTACCCGGAGACACTTTGACAGGAAATGGCAGTGTTGGTAACTGTAATGAAAAAGTGTATGAGAAGCACTGTAGAGCACTGTCGGACAACTCAGAGGTATTGGTTGAGGTACCAATGGACACAGAAATGGTTAAAGAGATTGGTGTGGAAAAATGTGGCGCAAAATGTGTGTTGGTAGGACAGTCGCTATTGGAGTGTTGGACAACCGGGAGCGATGTGAAACTGCGGGAATGTCCCATAGGGAGTAACTGCTTGCCTGTAGATGGTCCCTCCCTAGACCCTGTCCTAGCAAACCAGGTGACAAGAGGTCTTGATGATGATGATAATATTGAATTAAATAACCCCTTGTGGAACATTGCTATCGAGGTTAAACAGAAGTATGTGGTGTTGATCTCAGATGATTTGGTTGCCAAGGGTAACCACACAGGGGTTAGTGAACCTGATAAACAGATGTTGTTGGTTAGTGTTGCGTCAGGTAGTGAGAGGGGTCAGTCCCTGACAGATTTCATGGAAATGGGTCCCCAACAGTCCCAGGAGAGTAGGTCTGTGGGAGGGAAAAGGAGGATCCCGTGGCCAGAAGGTGGAAGGGATAGAGAGATTAGTGGGAGCCCATGGTTCAAGGTGAAGTGCTGGTGGAAACATACCCGGAAAAAGAAATGGGCCTACGCAGCGAATGGCTGGCACAGAGGTGTCCCATTCTTAGTGACTGGTTTATGTGTTCCTCCCTCCGGTGCGAAACAAGGGGGGAGTATAGGGAAATGTAGGACCCTGTTAAGATCCAGGGTAGGACGTACCTGGAAGCGCACCCGAAAAAAAGGTTGGGCCTACGTGGCTGACAGCCAGCACAGAGGTGTCCCAACCATGACGGGTGCTGGTGTTCCTCCCTCCGGATCGAAACAAAGGGGGGGGATATGTAATAGTCCCTGTCACTGGGAAAAGGGATGGGATCTCTAACCCTGTGTCCATGTCTTATGGAGAGCCAGCAGGTTGTGTGCCCAGGTGCACACAGCCCATATAACGAGGGGCTAGTGAGAGCAGAGGGTGGAGGAAGGTGGAGTGTGTGTAGCTTGTTGCTACTGCTGTGTGAAGACAGACCTGTGTCTGGAGAGTGGTCTGCCCTGTGGGAGTCTGCAGCCTATGTAAAGGGGATTCTTTGCCCAGGGACTGGGAAAGGCTGGCCAGCCTTGAGAGTCGGGGAGACTGAGGAAGCCAGTGAGTCCAGGGGGCTGTAAAGAATTGGCAAATCTGTTGAGAGCAAGCAGAGGAACTGCTGACAAGAGAGCCAGGTGGCTTGGTATGTTTTCCTTATTTTTTTGGAGTGCTTAATGAAGTTAAACCCCTGCGTGGGAATCCTGAATGGACCTTTTTGCTTTTGTTTTTCGGTTTAATAAACGTGGGCTACCAGGCCCTTAACTATAATGCCTGTCTGAGGTGGACTCACTGCACTAAAAACGCATTTATCGCTTGAGCTAAATACCCCAAACATTACAATATATAGATCTATCTATCTATCTATCGTCTCGTATATATACATATCTCCACTGTATCCAGTTTAGCTATATCTGACTGCAGGCCGTTCCTGGTGTAGTTTTTCAAATATACATCAGGCGGTGTACACAGTACTGTGCACCCATAGTGCAGTTGATACTACTTTTCTGGTGGTGTACACAATACAGTACACCCATAGTTGTTATTACATTTCTGTTGGTGTACACAGTACAGTGCACCCCCATTGCAGTTGCTACTACTTTTCTGGTGGTGTACACAATACAGTACACCCATAGTTGTTATTACACTTCTGTTTGTGCACGGTACACAGTACCGTGCACCCCAAGTGCAGTTGCTACTACTTTTCTGGTGGTGTACACAGTACACAATACATACAGTGCATCCATAGTTGTTATTAAACTTCTGTTGATGTACACGGTACCGTGCACCCCTAGTGCAGTTGCTATTACTTTCCTGGTGGTGTACACAATACATACAGTGCACCCATAGTTGTTATTACACTTCTGTTGGTGTACACAGTACCATGCACCCCTAGGGCAGTTGCTACTACTTTTCTGGTGGTGTACACAATACAGTACACCCATAGTTGTTATTACACTTCTGTTGGTGTACACAGTACTGTTCACCCCTAGTGCAGTTGCTACTACTTTTGTGGTGGTGTACACAGTACACAATACATACAGTGCACCCATAGTTGTTATTAAACTTCTGTTGATGTACACGGTACCGTGCACCCCTAGTGCAGTTGCTATTACTTTCCTGGTGGTGTACACAATACATACAGTGCACCCATAGTTGTTATTACACTTCTGTTGGTGTACACAGTACCGTGCACCCCTAGTGCACTTGCTGCTACTTTTCTGGTGGTATACACAGTACACAATACAGTGTAGTGTGGTTTTGCTAAACAAAATTTACAGCATGTCCAGAAGGCCGCCAAGGAGAGGCAGACACTCACAGGCCACTAAAAGAGGGCAAGCAGGCTCTGTGTCTACTGTCGACAGTGCTGGTTGTAGACACGGTGCATCCTCAGCATGTGGCCGTGGGGCACATTTGTCCTTTTTTTCTGCAGCTGGCCGTGTTATTGAGCCACAACATGCAGAAGAGTTGGTGGAATGGATAACAAAGCCCTCCTCATCCTCCTCATCCTCTGTCACCCAGGCTCAGAGTAGTTTGCCTGCCAATGCAGCTGCCAAAGCGGCCTATTTCATCGGCTCCATGTCAACAGTCACTCCTTCCCTAGCCCCACCATTATGCATGGAGGAGTCCCCTGAACTATTCAACCACAGTGTCGGGTACATGCTACAGGAGGATGTGCAGCAATTTGAAGGTTCCTATGATGGTACCCAGGTTGAGGAAGGGAGTAACGTGAGCCTAGAGAGAGGGGGTGCCCAAGAAGGTTAAGAAACTGGCAGTCATGTTCTCTGAGCTGCAGCATACTGCCAAGTTTGCTTCAGTGATGAGGAGGGAGGGGATGATGAGATCACTGACCCTACTTGGGTGCCTGAGAGAAAAGAGGAGGAGGAGGAGGAGGTACATCTCCAACGAGGCAGGATGCCCTCCAGGGGGCAGCTTAAGGGCAGCCACCATATTGCATCACACCGCAGAGCTAAGCAGGTGCAGGACGCTGCTGACTCCCCACATATTTTAAAAAGTTCTTTGCTGTGGGCCTTTTTTGACACGTGTGCAGCAGATCGCACTGTTGCTGTTTGCAACATATGTCTGAAGCCAAAACAGCAGCCCCTTGTGCACCACATGCTTGACCAGACATATGACGATCTCCCGTGCAGTCCGTTGGAAACAGCACTTGAAAGACCCACATCAAAGAAAAAGGCAGACTTCTCCTTGCTCCTCATCTGGGATCTCCAACCCTACCATACCTCCCGTCCTCTCAAAAACCTGCACTGAGAGGAATGTTGGTATAGAAATAGGTGTCCCAAGTACTTGCAGCCAATCTGCTAGCGGTACACCAGCATCAGATTTTAGCAGGCAAATTTCCCTACCCCAGTTGCTAAACCATTGAAAGAAATTTGGTCCCAGCCATCCACATGCTCAGCGTCTGAATGCTAGCTTGGCCAAATTGCTAGCACTGCAACTGCTGCCTTTTCAGCTGATAGACCCTGCTCCCTTTCATGAATTTGTGGAATGTGCAATACCTCAGTGGCAGGTTCCCAAATGCCATTTCTTTTCAAGGAAGGCCATTCCGGCTCTCTACCAGCATGTGGAAAGCAATGTCTTGACCTCGTTGGACAGGGCGGTCAGCAGTAAGGTGCATATTACTGCTGACTCATGGTCCAGCAGGCATGGACAGGGATGTTACCTTTCTTTCACAGCGCACTGGGTAACTCTGCTGGCAGCTGGAAAGGATACAGGACAGGGTTCAGTATTGTTGGAGCTTGTTCCGCCACCACGCCTCCAAAATGTTAGCGGTGATTCTGTCACAGCTCTCTTCTCCACCCCCTCCTCTTCTTCTTCCTCTATGACATCTTCCTCTGCAAATTTGTCCTCTGAACCAGCAGTGCCCCGTAGGTGTTCAAGGAGCTACGCAAGCACTCAGGCAAAAAGATGCAAGTTGGTCTGCTTAGGGGACAGGAGCCACACTAGGGCAGAGATTCTGTCAGCTCTGCAGGAGCAGGCTCAGAGGTGGTTGACGCCACGCCAGCTTCTGCCAGGAATGGTTGTATGTGACAATGGCACCAACCTCCTCTCCGACTTCCGACAGGGACACTTGACCAATGTTCCCTGTTTGGCTCACGTCCTGAATTTGGTGGTGCAGCGGTTCTTGAGCAGTTACCCTGGCTTACAGGATCTCCTGAGGCAGGCCAGGAAAGTCTGTAGTTATTTCCACAGGTCATAAAATGCCAGTGCTCAGCTGACTGACATTCAAAGAGAATGCAACCTGCCCAAGAACCGCCTCATTTGTGACATGCCCACCAGGTGGAACTCAATGTTGGCAATGCTACAGCAGCTGCACACGCAGCAGAGGGCCATCAATGAGTACCTGTGTGAGTATGGCCCCAGGACAGGGTCAGGGGAGCTTGGCTTTTTTTTGACATGCCAGTGGCTACTGATCAAGGATGCATGCACTGTCCTGTCACCATTTGAGGAGGCCACGAGGATAGTGAGCAGTGATAGTGCATGCATCAGTGATACTGTCCCTCTTGTCTTCCTGTTGGAGCACACGCTTCGTGTAATAATGGACAGGGCACTTGAGGCAGAACAGTGGGAGAAAGAGGAGGACTTCCTTACCTCTCAAGGCCCCCTTTATCCAGATACTAGTATTCCTGCAGGCCCGCCAATCACACAGGAAAAAGAAAAGAAGTAGGAGGAGGAGGATTGTGTCAGCATGGAGGTGGAGGATAACACTCAGCATCAGCAGCAGTCTTCAAGGGATCGTTTGCAGTCCCCAGAAACCCATGGACTTGTACTTGGCTGGGAGGAGGTGGTTGAGGATCATGTGATCCTTAATGACCCAGAGGACTCAGGATCGAATGCCTCTGCAAACTTACTGTGCATGGCCTCCCTGATCCTGCAAAGCCTGCGAAAGGACCCTATGATTCGTGGTATCAAGGAGACGGATTATTACTGGCTGGCAACCCTTCTTGATCCACGTTACAAGGGTAAGGTTGCAGAATTTAATCAGCCTTCGCAGAGGGAGCAGAGGATGAAACATCTTCGAGAGGCCTTACAGAAAGGTTTGTGCAATGCGATTCCAGAGCCTGGGAGGTTACAATTTTCTGGTGCTGGACAACGTGTTGCTGAGGCTTCATTCAGTCACAGAAAGAGTGGTGAAGAAGGTGGCCAGCTGACCGATGCCTTCAGATAATTCTTCAATCCTCAGCACCCATGTCTGATCGGTTCCAGCAACCATCGCCTCACTGCCAGCATCTGAATTACATGGTGCAGGAATATCTAGGGGCAAGATCAGACTTGGAGACCTTTCCACCATAACATCCACTGGGTTTTGAGGATGGACCACTGGCCAGAGCTTGCTCAACAGACATGTGCATTCGTTTTCATCCAAATGCATTTTAGTTTGAATTTCGGGTATTTTCGTTATTGTTTTAACAAACGATAACACAATGTGCAGAATCCGAAAACCGAAAGATCCGACATAAACAAATGCTTTATTTTTGTTTTAGTTGCAACAAGAGTTCGATATAGATAGGAGATTCGACATGACGCTGACAATAGCGATCTGTGTCCATCGAACCTGTGGTCGAATGTGCCTAACCTTAGCTCTATTACTCCAAGATTATTCTACATAAAGAGAAAAGATTCTACATAACTCTATTAGTCCAAGATTATTCGACATAGAGAGAAAAGATTCGACGAAGCAGTCACTGCGAGCGGACATTTATGGTCAAATGCTCCGCCCAGAGGCTATAGAAGAATTCTAGTGTTGGTTGACTAGTAATAATAATTTAATAAATATAATAATTACTAGTGTCATACAACATTAGAATTCTACTATAGCTTGTAGGCAGAACATTCGACCAGAAATGTACGATTGCGGCGTCGTACAGTTTAGCTGCTCCGTCGAATCTTCTTAGAACATTCGACAGATACCATAAGCCTTCAATGACAGATTCAACCTTAATTATATCGGATTTTCGGACGAATACATTTTTTTTAACGAAACAAAATAAATAAAAACAAATTTCGGGAGTGACTAAATAAATTTATTTTTCGGACTAAAACGAAATTCCGAAACAAAATATTTCAGTGTGCACATGTCTATTGCTCAATATGCAATTGAGCTACTGGCCTGTCCTGCATCCAGCGTTCTTTCTGAACGCACATTCAGTGCTGCTGGAGGCTTTGTAACCGATCACAGAGTGTGCCTGTCTACAGACTCAGTTGAACGGCTAACATTCATAAAAATGAATCAGTCTTCAATCACCAGCTACCAAGCACCTGATGCTTATGTAACAGATTGATTTTTCTATGGATGTGGGATCCCTTGAAGACTGCCTATGCTGAGTGACTATCCTATTATGCTGAGTGCCTATCCTATTCTTCCTCAATCTTCATGATGATAGCTTCTAGGAATATTTTCAGTTCAGGGCATCACCACCGGTGCCTAAGGCCCAATTTTTCCGCCTCTGTTTAACAGGGGCATGTAAGTACAATTTTTGATCTAATATTTCACAGCAGGGCCTGTTCCTGCGCTCAACAAAAGTATCTGTGAGACTATACAGTGTTGTGCCACCACCACCACCACCACCTAAGGCTCAATTTTTATGTCCCTGTTAAACAGGGGCGCACAATTACAATTTTTTATCTAATATTTCACAGCAGGGCCTGTTCCTGCACTCAACAAAAGTATCTGTGAGGCTTTACAGTGTTGTGCCACCACCACCACCACTCCCTAAGGCCCAATTTTTATGCCCCTGTTTAACAGGGGCACGTAATTACAATTTTTGATCTAATATTTCACAGCAGGGCCTGTTCCTGCGCTCAAAAAAAATATCTGTGAGGCTTTACAGTGTTGTGCCACCACCACCACCACCACCTAAGGCCCAATTTTTCTGCCCCTGTTTAACAGGGGCATGTAATTACAATTCTTGATATAATATTTCACAGCAGGGCCCGTTCCAGCACCCACCAAGAGTAACTGTGAGGACTTACAGTGTTCTGGAACCACCAACACCTAAGGCCCAATTTTCCGCAGAATGTATAGGGCAGGCCGTATAGCATATACAAGCGGTCCCCTATTTTCAAACATCCAACTTACAAATGACTCCTACTTACAAACGGAAGGAGACAACAGGAAGTGAGAGGAAATCTACCCCTAGGAAGGGAAATTCTTTCCTGTAAGAGTTAATATGGGAAAAAGGTGTCTCCACTGATGCTTTATCACCAATCCTTGTTTGCCTAATAACCCAAAATGTTCTAAATCCAATTGTCATTGGGACAGAAAGTGAGGTGAAATCTTCTAAACAGGGGCACAGACAGCAAAACAAATGTTACAAAGGGGATGATAACCCTTCCCTATGTTAGCCAAAAAGCTTAAACATAGATTTTTTTTGTCTGGAGCTACACTTACAAAATGTACCTGTTCCAAATTACAAACAGATTCAACTTAAGAACAAACCTACAGTCCCTATCTTGTTTGTAACCCAGGGACAGCCTGTATACTGCTGCTGTTCAGAGTATATAGAGCCTGGGGGCCCCACGCCTTTTTTTTTTAAATTTGGGTGTGGGGTTCCCCTTAATATCTATACCAGACCCAAAGAGCCTGGTAATGGGCAACATTACATGTTGGAAACATTACATTACAGCCGCAAGCAGTTTTAAATTACTTTTATTCCTTTAGAAATGTAATTTTGTGCAGGGACTGTTCTAAACACGGAAAAAATGCGCCACTTTACAGGCATACTATAGTCACCCCCCAGGCACGATATTTAAAGGAATATTTCACTTTTATTGTTTCACTTTAAGCATTATTAAAATCACTGCTCCCAAAAAAATGGCCGTTTATAAGACTTTTTTTTGCATTGATACATGTCCCCTGGGGCAGGACCCAGGTCCCCCAAACACTTTTTATGACAATAACTTGCATATTATCCTTTAAAATTAGCACTTTTGATTTTTCATATTCGAGTCCCATAGACTTTAACGGTGTTCGCGTGTTTGCACAAATTTTTTGCCTGTTTGCAAGCAGTCAGGCTAAAAGATGCAATGCGATGCTTGAGTTTGTCTGCCTAGGGGACAGGAGCCACACTGTGGCAGAGATTCTGTCAGCTCTGCAGGGGCAGGCTCAGAGGTGGTTGACTCCACATCAGCTTCAGCCAGGAATGGTTGTATGCGACAATGGCACCAACCTTCTCTCTGCCCTCCAACAGGGACACTTGACCCATTTTCCATGTTTGGCACACGTCCAGAGTTTTGTGGTGCAGTGGTTCTTGACCAGGTACCAGGCCTTACAAGATCTCCTGAGTCAGGCCAGAAAAGTCTGTGGTCATTTCCACTGGTCATACAATGCCAGTGCCCAGCTGGCTGACATTCAAAGGGAATGCAACCTGCCCACCAACCGCTTTATTTGTGACATGCCCACCAGGTGGAACTCAATGTTGGCAATGCTGCAGCGGCTGCACACACAGCAGAGGGCCATTAATGAGTACCTCTGTGAGTATGGCACCAGGACTGGGTCAGGGGAGCTTGGCTTCTTTTTGCCATGCCAGTGGCTACTGATCAAGGATGCATGCACTGTCCTGTCATCATTTGAGGAGGCCACAAGGATAGTGAGCAGTGACAATGCATGCATCAGTGACACAGTCCCTTTTGTCTTCCTGCTGGAGCACACGCTTCGTGGAATCATGGACAGGGCACTTGAGGCAGAACAGCAGGAGGAAGAGGAGGACTTCCTTTCCTCTCAAGGCCCCCTTTATCCAGATAGCATTCCTGTGTACCTGCCAAACACACAGGAAGAAGAGGAGGAGGATTGTGTCAGCATGAATGTAGAGGATAACACTCAGCAGCAGTCTTCAATGGATGGTTTTCAGTCCCCAGAAACCCAAGGAGTTGTACGTGGATGGGAGGAGGTAGTTACAGATCATGTGATTCTTAGTGACCCACAGGACTCAGAATCCTTGGGTGGTGATGGTGGTGCCACAACACTGTAACCCCTCACAGATACTCTTGTTGGACACAGGAATGGTGTGAAACATTATATCAAAAATTGTAATTACATGCTCCTGTTAAACAGGGGCAGAAAAATTGGGCACTGAGTGGTGGTGGTGCCCTAAACTAAAAATATTGTTGGAAGCTAGCATCGTCAGGATTGAGGAGGAATAGGATAGTCAGCATTAGGGATGAACTTTGAGTTGGAGTTGAACTCATGTTCGACTCGAACATCGGCTGTTTGCCAGTTCTCCGAACAGCGAACAATTTGGGGTGTTCGCGGCAAATTCGAAAGCCGCGGAACACCCTTTAAATGTCTATGGGAGAAATCAACAGTGCTAATTTTAAAGGCTTATATGCATGGTATTGTCATAAAAAGTGTTTGGGGACCTGGGTCCTGCCCCAGGGGACATGGATCAATGCAAAAAAAAGTTTTAAAAACGGACCCAGACCTGAAGGGCCTGGTATGGAATTTAGGGGGGACTCTCCACGTCATTTTTTTCTTTAACTTTGGTTCGGGGTTCCCCTGTGGGGAATTCCAATGCCGTTTTTATCAATTAACTTTTATGTGTATTGTCGGACCGGCAATTCATTATTAGCCGCAAGTAGTTTAAATGACTTTTTTCCTTTGAAATGTCATTTTACTGTCAGACTGTTCTAAACACGGAAAACATGCGCCCCTTTACAGGCATACTATAGACACCCCCCAGGTACGAAATTTAAAGGAATGTTACATTTTTATTGTTTCACTTTAAGCATTATTAAAATCACTGCTCCTGAAAAAAACGCCATTTTTAAAACTTTTTTTTGCATTGAACCATGTCCCCTGGGGCAGGACCCAGGTCCCCAAACACTTTTTATGACAATACCATGCATATAAGCCTTTAAAATTAGCACTTTTGATTTCTCCCATAGACTTTTAAAGGGTGTTCCACGGCTTTCGAATTTGCCGCGAACACCCCAAATTGTTCGCTGTTTGGAGAACTGGCAAACAGCCGATGTTCAAGTCAAACATGAGTTCGACTCCAACTCATCCCTAATGCTGACTATCCTATTCCTCCTCAATCCTGACGATGCTAGCTTCCAACAATATTTTTTGTTTAGGGCACCACCACCACTCAATGCCCAATTTTAACAGGGGCATGTAATTACAATTTTTGATATAATATTTCACAGCAGGGCCCATTCCTGTGTCCAACAAGAGTATCTGTGAGGGATTACAGTGTTGTGGCACCACCATCACCACCTAAGGCCCAATTTTTCTGCCCCCGTTTAACAGGGGTGTGTAATTACAATTTTTGATATAATATTTCAAAGCAGTGCCCGTTCCTTCGCCCAACAAGAGTAACTGTGTGGGCTTAAAGTGTTCTGGCACCACCAAAACCAAAGGCCCAATTTTTCTAACCCTGTTTAACAGGGGCATGTAATTACAATTTTTGATATAATATTTCACAACAGGGCCCATTTCAGGGCCAACAAGAGTAACTGTGAGGGGTTACAGTGTTCTGACGCCACTAAAACCAAAGACCCAGCTAGCACGGGAGATGGCCGCTTGAAGACACTGCTCCCCATACAGCCAGCTCGCCGGAGCATTTAATGACAGTTCAGCACCCTAAACACAAGCGATTCCAGCCTACAGTAGGTCGGGCATCCCTCCACTACATGACCCACAAAAGGAAAGACCAGAATCCCTCGAGAAGAATGACGGACTTTTACACACAGCCCTGTCGCTTCTCCAGCCAAGATGGCGCCGGCGGATCTTAACAGCACAAGCGTGGCTTTCCCAGCGCCACAGAGAAATATCTGCAACACTTCTCCCCAGACTTCACTCACCCTCAGCATACTAACGGCAGAGCTTTCCAGTCCTCTGCTTGTTCCTCCAGCCCAGTAAAAGCCAAGCACAAGCACCAGGATATGCCTGATCCAGCCTTGGAGGTGAGTGGCATGGCAGGCTCTCTGAATGATACCAGGGAACTGCAGGACTCTATTGCTGAATTTCCCACTGCAAACCAACCAGTACTTGATACTACGTTAAAAGATATGTTAGTATCTCTGAGAAGCACACTCCATGCAGATATCATGTCACTGGCCCAGCAGTTCAAATCAGAAGTTAATGAAATTGGTGAGAGAGTAACTCATGTTGAACACAAAATGGGTGAATTTGCCTCCACCTTTAATAATTTGATAGATGCCCATAATACTCATTAGGATGAAATCACCTGGATGAAATAAAAAATCGCAGACCAGGAGGACCGCTCCTTTCGCAATAATGTTAAAATTTGAGGAATCCCCGAAGCAATTAAAAATCCTGACCTGATGACCTTCTTTGCAGATGTGATGAAGGCTGCATTGCCTGACCTCCCACTAGAGGATCTAATAATAGACCGCATACACAGGCTACCAAAACCTAAACACATCTGCCCAGGGATACCATCACCCACATTCATTTTTTCACACCAAGGAAAAATTAATGGCAGCTTTTAGACATGTTGACCAACTTCCAGAACATTTGCAGACGCTTTTGCTGTTTATTTACCTATCTGCGCACACCACGCAGCAACGCAGACAGCTAGCCACCATAACAAAACCTCTGAGGAACCATCATATCTCATACCAATGGAATCGAAACTCCTTATTTCTAAAGATGATTGATTTTACACGATTAATTCTTTCAATAAGGGCATTTGCCTACTACGGAATTGGCAAATCCTAGACCCAGAAACAGCCACCATGGACGGATCTGCCTCACCCTATACAGATTCTCCACACCACAGAGCCCCATCTACCAAACAAGGGCCTGGATGAACCAAGCTACAACTAAGCAAGCAAGCTAGTATAATGCACAAGCTAGTTACTCAGTTCTACAGTTGCAGTTGTTCCCCCGAAAGTTGTGGACTATAACCCGCTCAGGTTCTGGTTGGAACCATACTTTTTTTTTTGCTTCCTATTTTGGATTTCTGTTCCCAAGAAAACACCCTGTTCTGCTCCCTCTTCCTTGGTTATTCAGCCCCTCGCTAACTGTTTGTGAACCACCCAATTACTTGACTTCATTACCCTTTCAATACCCATTCCCCAGCTAAGTACCAGGATCTGAATTATAGCTCTGGACATTTGATACCCAATCAAAGTGCCTAGCAAGCCTTCGATACATACTCTCTCCAAGTTCTCTCTTATCGAATACTAAGTTTATCAACTTCAAGATGCAGTTTAAAATCTCCTCACTGAATGTTAAAGGCCTGAACAGCCAAATTAAATAACACATGGTATGGAAAGAGGCACAACGGCTTAACTGTGACATTTTTTGCTTGCAGGAAACGCATTTTGCCTCACATAAACCTCCTGTATTCAGACATAAAAAATTCCCTCATGTGTATCAAGCCAATGCTTCCTCGAAGAAAAGAGAAGTTCTCATAGTAATCAAGGACTCGGTTGCATTCACCTTGATTTCACTAGAAGTGGACCCACAGGGACGGTACCTAGTTCTAGTGTGCCAGATAAATAACGTTCTCTACTCTATCATCAATGTCTATTTACCCAATGTCAGACCGATTTCCGCACTGAGTAAGATTTGGAAAAAGATCCAACCGCTCTCTCAAGGCCATATCATTATGTGCGGGGACTTCAACGCAATAGCAGACCATAAAATGGACACGTCAAGTTGCTCACCAAATTGCTCCCACAGAGCCACCTTGGCAAACTTTCTGGATACCTCTACACTATTTGATGTATGGCGGTGCCAACACGCCAGGGAAAAAGATTTTACCTTTTTTTTCTCACGCCCACAAAATTTATACCCGTATTGACTTTTTTTTTAACAGATGAATTTCTCTTGCAGAATGTAATGAGTCAGAAATTGGTAACATTACGTGGTCAGACCAGGCGCCTGTATCCATTTCACTGGGGGGGGAAGCTGGGGACGAGAGCAAACAGATGACGTAACGCTGCAGTGCTGATGGCCCACCCTGAGCACAAGCATCAAATACAAAAAACACTGCAAGAATTTTTTGAACTGAATGCTCCGCCGCAGCAGACCCCTTCATGCTGTGGAATTCGCATAAGGCCTTTATATGTGGTGTCATGATGATACAGAGTTCCATTGCTAGGAAGCTTAGGACACAGCGGCTGAATGATACACTAACCTCTTTAAAACATCTAGAACAATCCCACAGCAAAATCCCCAGCCACACACATAAGCAAAACTCACCCAGGCGAGAGTAATTCTAACAACTCAACACCTCAAACAGCTAAGAGCATCGAAAGCTAACTTTTACCTTCACGGCAATAAAGCAAGTAGATAGCTTGCACACCAACTTAAGGATAAAACAGCCAAACAAAAACTACCTTACCTCTATCACCCCCAAACAGGTGAGAAATTACTGAATCCACAAGATATAGCGGATGCCTTCAGCATTTACTATAGCTCCCTATAGTGTATATATACACTATATATATATATATATATATATATATATATATATATATATATATATATATATATATATATACAGTGGGGACGGAAAGTATTCAGACCTTCAGACCCCCTTAAATTTTTCACTCTTTGTTATATTGCAGCCATTTGCTAAAATCAGTAATAAGCCATTTTTGGGTCTCTCCAGAGATGCTCAATTGGGATAAGTCAGGGCTCTGGCTGGGCCATTCAAGAACAGACACGGAGTTGTTGTGAAGCCACTCCTTTGTTATTTTAGCTGTGTGCTTAGGGTCATTGTCTTGTTGGAAGGTAAACCTTCGGCCCAGTCTGAGGTCCTGAGCACTCTGGAGAAGGTTTTCGTCCAGGATATCCCTGTACTTGGCCGCATTCATCTTTCCCTCAATTGCAACCAGTCGTCCTGTCCCTGCAGCTGAATAACACTCCCACAGCATGATGCTGCCACCACCATGCTTCACTGTTGGGACTGTATTGGACAGGTGATGAGCAGTGCCTGGTTTTCTCCACACATACCGCTTAGAATTAAGGCCAAAAAGTTCTATCTTGGTCTCATCAGACCAGAGAATCTTATTTCTCAACATCTTGGAGTCCTTCAGGTGTTTTTTAGCAAACTCCATGCGGGCTTTCATATGTCTTGCACTGAGGAGAGGCTTCCATCAGGCCACTCTGCCATAAAGCCCCGACTGGTGGAGGGCTGCAGTGATGGTTGACATTCTACAACTTTCTCCCATCTCCCGACTCCATCTCTGGAGTCAATGTGTGTACATTGTGTACATTGATGAGGAAAAAAATGAACTTAAATGATTTTAGCAAATGGCTGCAGTATAACAAAGAGTGAAAAATTTAAGGGGGTCTGAATACTTTCCATCCCCACTGTATATTCCTATATGTATATATAATCTTCAACACCAGGAAGGTGCCCCACAACCCACTCCAGAAATAATAGAGAAGTTCATAAACTCAATTGACCTGCCCTCCCTATCTTCAGAGGACAGGTCTATCCTTAACCAACCTTTTACACAAAACGAGATCTTAAAAGCTATTCATTCACTCCCACATGACAAAGCACCTGGCTCCGATGGATTTTTCTCCGAATACTATCAATTATTTCACCACACCCTATCTAAACATATGGAGGGGATGTTCAATGCTGCTGTGTCTAGAGCTTCCTTCCCGGCAGAAATGCTGACTGCAAATATTATTACCATACCGAAACTTCAGGCCTATTTCTCTCCTCAATGTCAACTTAAAGATATATGCAAAACTCCTCTCTACTAGGGTTTAATCCTTCCTACCTACTCTTGTTAAACCAAACCAGGTGGGATTTGTGCCTGGCCGCCAGGCTCCCGATGCTACCAGATGAGTCATAAACCTCATGCA
This sequence comes from Aquarana catesbeiana, assembly GCF_042186555.1. Lineage (NCBI taxonomy): Eukaryota > Metazoa > Chordata > Amphibia > Anura > Ranidae > Aquarana > Aquarana catesbeiana. The sequence continues at coordinate 462,076,844 of NC_133326.1, read as the reverse complement.
TCAGGCCAAGTCATCTCGAAGGCCTTCTCTGTTGTTAACATTGGACACGTAGAAGGCCTTCGACAGGGTTCACTGGGGGTATTTATCCAGTGTATTAGAAAAGTTTGGCATACAGGGTGAAATATTCTCAGCCATTACTGCCCTATATACGGTCCCATCTGCACATGTATATTCGGAAGGTCTGTTCTCAAAAAACTTTACAATTTCAAATGGCACGAGACAGGGTTGTCCCCTGTCTCCGCTCATTTTTGTTTTGGTGATGTAGTCTCTAACAGAGAAAATTAGGTCCTATAGTGTCATTAAAGGAACACCAGTAGGAGGAAAACCCCATCCTATAACACTTTTTTGCAGATGACATTATTCTGACATTAGGTGACCCACCTAGATCATTGCCAGCTGTACACCAGATCCTTAATGAATTTAACCTAGCCTCCCTATATAGAGTAAATGAAACAAAATCTGACATATTAGGTATTAATATCAGCAAAACCCTGAAAAAATCTTTACAATCCCAGTTTTCATACCCTTGGACCTCCAACTCATTGCCTTACTTGGGAATCACATTAACTTCTCCTAAATGTGCTACATACTGGGAAATGGCACAGAAACTCCACCTTAGATGGTACTATACGCCATACATGATAGCCAAATTTAAGTCTGAACAAGCCAACCAATGCTGGCGTTGTTGCGGCCTAGTAGGTACTCTATCTCATATGTTGTGGTTTTTCTCTAACAGTTACTGGAACTCAGTGTTTAAACTCATAACAAAGCTGACTGGGCTCATAACCAGACCCAACTTTAAACTGGCAATTTTAAGCATTGGAATTGAGAAATTCCCATATAACCTTAAACATGTGGTTATGCATACACTTTTCACCGCACGATTGATACTCATGAGAAAATGGAAATCTACCACAGCCCCGAATGTTGGTGAAGTAATTAATCTTACTTCCGAGACATACTTCCTGGAACAAATAACGGCGTACAAACTCGGCTGCCTACCTAAATTCTACGAGCAATGGTCTCCCTGGAGAGAACTCTACAATGAAACATGAAATAAACCCCATACAGTCTTATTGCTGGAGAACACACAAATCAGAAGCCCTGATATGAGGTAATTGGGTGTCCTCCTGCTTCCCTTCCCTTCTTCCCAGTTTTTCTTTACTCCTCTATTTTTCAACATACAGTAATTTTTAAGAAAAAAGCAGATGCGGTGGTTTTTCAAAATTACATTCATAAAATGATACGACCCTTAAGTTTACATTATGTATATATAGATGAAACCGTATTAAATCTCTTTGATATGTGAATATGCATAAGTTGTACTATGTAACACCATTACTAAACTCCATATATGTTATTCTGTATTCTTTTAAACCAAACAAAAAAGATTTGAAATAAAACCAAAGACCCAATTTTTCTGTGAGAAAAAAAGAGAAAGAGGGCGCACCAGCCATGTGCATTATCTTTTTTAAAAGTATTTATTAAAGTAATAAAAAGAAATTACTCACAAGCAATAGTCGAGTAAGGCGCAATGTAAAAACTGCACCAACTAGCAGCATACAGTTCTATGATGAGCAAAATCTAACAAGGGTCATGGAGGAACATGCAAGCATCACTACCAGCTGACGCGTTTCGAAGGGAGCGTCCCTTCTTCATCAGAGCTCAGCAGTTCTTTTTATTACTTTAATAAATACTTTTACAAAAGATAATGCACAAGGCTGGTGCACCCTCTTTCTATTTTATTCTCGTTGTTTAATAGGATTCCCTATCCTTGAGGGCAGCAAGGCCTGTGTGGTTGTATTACTTGTCTGGTCATCCACTTGTGCACAGGAGCTATTTTGTTTTCTGCTACCCAATTTTTCTGCCCTTGTTCAACAGGGGCATGTAATTACAATTTTTGATATAATATTTTAACACAGGGGCCATTCCTGTGCCCAACAAGAGTAATGCCCCGTACACACGGTCGGATTTTCCGACGGAAAATGTGTGATAGGACCTTGTTGTCGGAAATTCCGACCGTGTGTAGGCTCCATCACACATTTTCAATCGGATTTTCAGACCCACAAAGTTTGAGAGCAGGATATAAAATTTTGAGAGCAGGATATAAAAAACAAAATCCATTGTCGGAAATTCTGATCGCGTGTACACAAATCCGACGGACAAAGTGCCACGCATGCTCATAATAAATAAAGGGATGAAAGCTATTGGCCACTGCCCCATTTATAGTCCCGACGTACGTGTTTTACGTCACCGCGTTTAGAATGATCAGATTTTCCGACCACTTTGTGTGACCGTGTGTATGCAAGACAAGTTTAAGCCAACATCCATCGGAAAAAATCCTAGGATTTTGTTGTCGGAATGTCCGAACAAAGTCCGACCGTGTGTACGGGGCATAACTGTGAGGGCTTACAGTGTTGTGGCACCACCAACACCTAAGGCCCAATTTTTCTGCAGAGTATATAGGGCAGGCCATATAATATATATATACTGCTGTTCTGGGTATATAGTGCCTGGGGGACACCCACACAATTTTTTTTTTAATTTTGGTTCCTCTTAATATCCATACTAGACCTGAAGGGCCTGGTATGGATTTGGGGGGGCATCCATGTCATTTTTTTAGGTAGTTTTGGCATGGGGTTCCCCTTAATATTCATACCAGACCCAAAGGGCCTGGTAATGGACTGGGGAGGTTCAATTTCAATGATTTTTATTTATACTGCCAGGATCCAAAATACATTACAGCCTCAAGCAGTTTTAAATAACACTTTTCCTTTAGAAATGTCATTTTGCTGTGGTACTGTTATAAACATGGGAAACATGCGCTGCTTTACAGGCAGACTGAGGAGACCCCCCAGGCAAGATATTTAAAGGAATATTAATTTTTTATTGTTTCACTTTAAGCATTATTAAAATCACTGCCCCCAAAAAAACATTCATTTTTAAAACTTTTTTTTGCATTGATACATGTCCCCTGGGGCAGGACCCGGGTCCCCAAACACTTTTTATAGCATAAAAACTTGCATACAAACCTTTAAAATGAGCACTTTTGATTTTTCACATGAGTGCCCCCTAGACTTTAACTCTGTTCGCATGTTTACACAAACTTTTTGCCTGTTCGCATGTTCTACTGCAAACTGAACCGGGGGGGGGGGGGGTGTTCGGCTCATCCCTATTCAGAAATCATTAGATTACTGACAAAAAATGTGTAGGGTGAACTGGTGCACTTTCTAAATGAAAAATGTAAGCACAGGTAGACCGTGCTCTTTAGTTGCATCCCAAAGCTTTATTTCAACCTCATATTCTATTATTTTTAATCTTAGTGTACTAACATAATTATTGTAGTTATTTGTAGCTAATCTATTAACAGCTTTGATTAAATATTTTAAAACTGTTTATGATAAAAGTATATCCTTAGCCACTTGACAACTGGGCACTTAAACCCCCTTCCTAACCAGACCAATTTTCAGCTTTTGGTGCTCTCACATTTTGAATGACAATTACTCAGTCATGCAACACTGTATCTTTATGAAATTTTTGTCCTTTTTTTCACACAAATAGAGCTTTCTTTTGGTGGTATTTAATCACTGCTGGGTTCTTTATTTTTTGCGCCGTAAAAGAAAAAAGACCGAAAAATCTGTAAAAAAATAAATTTTTCTTCATTTCTGTTATAATATTTTGCAAATTAGTAATTTTTCTTCATATATTTTGGCCAAAATTTATACCGCTACATATCTTTGGTAAAAATAACCCAAATCGGTGGATATTATTTGGTCTTTTTGAAAGTTATAGAGTCCAAAAGCTATGGTGCGAATATCTGAAAATTGATCACACCTGAAGTACTGACGGCCTATCTCATTTCTTGAGACCCTAACATGCCAGAAAAGTACAAATACCCCCCAAATGACCCCTTTTTGGAAAGAAGACATTCCAAGGTATTTAGAAAGATGCATGGTGAGTTTTTTGAAGTTGTCATTTTTTCCCACAATTCTTTGCAAAATCAAGGTTTTTTTTTTTACTTTTTTTTTTTCCACAAAATTGTCATATTAGCAGGGTATTTCTCACAGACCGCATATGCATACCACAAATTACACCACAAAACACATTCTGCTATTACTCCCGAGTATGGTGATACCACATGTGTGAGACTTTTACACAGCGTGGCCACATACAGAGGCCCAACATGCAGGGGAGCACCTTCAGGTGTTCTGGAGCACCCAGGCCAATTCTGACATTTCTCTCCTACATGTAAAAATCATCATTTATTAGCTAGAAAATTACTTAGAACCCCAGAACATTATATATGTTTTTTTAGCAAAGACCCTAGAGAATACAATGGCGGTTGTTGCAACTTTTTATCTCGCACGGTATTTGCGCAGCAATTTTTTTAACGTTTTTTTTTGGAAAAAAAACTGTTTTGTGCTTTACAAAAACCAAAACAGTAAAGTTCGCCCAATGTTTTTGCATAATGTGAAAGATGAAGTTACGCTGAGTAAATAGATACCCAACATGTCACCCTTCAAAATTGCACGCGCTTGTGGAATGGCGCCAAACTTTGCTACTCAAAAATCCCCATAGGCGACGCTTTAAAATTTTTTACTGGTTACATGTTTTGAGTTACAGAGGAGGTCTAGGGCCAAAATTATTGCTCTCGCTCTACCTATCGCAGTGATACCTCACATGTGTGGTTTGAACACCGTTTTCATATGTGGGCGGGACTTACGTATGCGTTCGCTTCTGCATGCGAGCACACAGGGACAGGGGCGCTTTAAAATTTTTTTTTTTTTTTTATTGTTCATTTTACTTTATTTATTTTAGTTTGATGCTTTTTTCCAAAAAAAAAAATTTTTGACCACTTTTATTCCTATTACAAGGAATATAAACATCCTTGTAATAGGAATATGGCATGACAGGTCCTCTTTACAGTGAGATATGGGATCAATAAGACCCCACATCTCACCTCTAGGCTGGGAAGCCTGAAATTTAAAAAAAAAAAAAAAAAAAAGATCCTGGCTTCGATCGTAGCGGTGAGTCGGTAGAAGCACCGCAAGGCGGCGGGAAGGGGGGACGTCCCCTCTCGCCTCCCGTAAGAACGATCAAGCAGTGGAACAGCTGCTATGATCATTCTCATGGTGTAGGGAATCGCCGGCTGAAAAAGCTGATATCTGAATGATGCCTGTAGCTGCAACCATCATTCAGATATCTCCGCACAAAGTCAAGGACGTTGTATGACGGCCGGCGGGCGGGAAGTGGTTAAAACGCTTTTTTTTTTTTTTAACACAAAGTTGTCCATTTATACAATATTTCTACCACATAACATGTACATGCCAAAAATGACACCCCAAAATAGATTCTCCTGCTCCTCCTGAGTACGGCGATACCCCATGTGTGAGACTTCCACAGCCTGGCCACATACAGAGGGCGAGTACACCTGAGCATGGCTCAGCATGGCGGGGTATGGCGGGGTATGGCGGGGTATGGCGGGGTATGGCGGGGTATGGCGGGGTATGGCGGAGTATGGCGGGGTATTGCGGAGTATGGCGGGGTATTGCGGGGGCATGGCAGTGTATGGCGGGGGCATGGCAGTGTATGGCGGGGGCATGGCAGTGTATGGCGGGGGCATGGCAGAGTATTGTGGGGGCATTGCAGAGTATTGCACAGCATTGCAGAGTATTGTGGGGGCATTGCAGAGTATTGCACAGCATTGCAGAGTATTGTGGGGGCATTGCAGAGTATTGCACAGCATTGCAGAGTATTGTGGGGGCATTGCAGAGTATTGCACAGCATTGCAGAGTATTGTGGGGGCATTGCAGAGTATTGCACAGCATTGCAGAGTATTGTGGGGGTATTGCAGAGTATTGCACAGCATTGCAGAGTATTGTGGGGGCATTGCAGAGTATTGTGGGGGTATTGTGGGGGTATTGCACAGCATTGCAGAGTATTGTGGGGGTATTGCAGAGTATTGTGGGGCTATTGCAGAGTATTGCACAGCATTGCAGAGTATTGCACAGCATTGCAGAGTATTGTGGGGGTATTGCAGAGTATTGTGGGGGTATTGCAGAGTATTGCACAGCATTGCAGAGTATTTTGGGGGTATTGCAGAGTATTGTGGGGGTATTGCAGAGTATTGCACAGCATTAGTAGTGAGGGATGGCTGAGCATGGATGGATGGATGTCTCTGTGCAGCGCTGTGGGCACTACACATCCAGCCCACAGCGCTGCAGACATCCATCCATCCCCCTCCCCGCTCACTGTGTACCGATCGGTACACAGGAGGGGAGGAGAGGAACCGGCGTCATCAGATGACGCCGGTCTGTTTACATGTGATCGCGCCGTCATTTGACGGCGCGATCACATGGTAAACGGCCGCGATCAGCGGCCATTTACCGGGATCCGTGATGCGCCGGGTCCCCTGGACCCGGCGGTCACGGATGTGTTCGGGTGCGCGCCCCAGGGGGCGCGCGAGAGGGGAATTCTGGGAGGACGTCATAGTACGTCCACCCAGAGTTATACAACCGCCCTGCAGCCGTCATTCGGCTATGGGCCGGTTGGTAACTGGTTAAATATGAATTCTGGGCAGATACAAATAGACACAATAAAATAATCTAATGCAGCTCTTTAATTATTAATACATCACTGCAAGCAGTGTAAGTATTTGAATTTAACATGGTATCAGCCTCTTGCATTCCCTTTAGAGCAGGGTGGAAGAGTAATGCCCCGTACACACGGTCGGATTTTCCGATGGAAAATGTCTGATCGGAGCGTGTTGTCGGAAATTCCGATCGTGTGTGGGCTCCACCGGACATTTTCCATCGGATTTTCTGACACACAAAGTTTGAGAGCAGGATATAAAATTTTCCGACAACAAAGCCCGATCGCGTCAATTCCGACCGTGTGTGGCCTGTTCTGATGCACAAAGTGCCACACATGCTCAGAAGAAATTCCGACACAGAACAGCTCGGTCTGGTAAACTTAGTGTTCGCAATGGATACAGCACTTTCGTCACGCTGCAATGTTAAAAATGGTTTAATACAGCGCACTCTCTTCTTCTTTATAATGTGACAAGAATTAAGTAGTTTTGCTGCTCATATTCACACACACTTCTCACAAACTTTGTTGTTTTTTTTTCCTTGGGATTCCCTGAATATATTGTTATTTGTCACATCGTTCAAAAATATATATATATTTTTTTTTTGGTTTTAAAGCCATTTTTCTTTTCGATTTTATGTTTGTTTGTTTTTGTGTGTGTTTTGTGTGTCAAGTTCCCACAACACCACTGATATCTTTTATTATTTAATCTCAAGGAGATTGTTTGGTGTTGGTGTCCCTTGTTAATTTCACATTGTATTTTTGCAATGTACCTGAATCCTCACAAACAAACTGTCCTTTTTGAAGTCAAACACACATAGGTAAGTATAATTCAAACCAAAATTCCTTTATTAAGGGCTCAGAACCAAACAAAGAGGGAGGCAACGCTGGATAAACAGGAGAAATTAGCGAATCCTGTGACCCCCAGGGCAGACATCAATTCTTGAACATCAAAATTGGTGGCCTGAGGAGTCCATATGTAAGGGAGGGCAGTCTGGTCCAGAAGTCCCAGAGATCCGGAAAGCAGCAGATGACATCTGTGTCCCCAGGCTGTGGTACCACAAGAGGCTGCATCTTTTGGCTGACCAGACTGGATCCAGGGTCCTCACTTTCTGGTCTTCCTTCCACGCTTCATTCCGGGCTGTGGCTGTGCTGTTGGAGATGTGGCAGGAGGAGGAGTAGGACCTGGAGGAGGAGGAGGACTAGGAGGACCTGGAGGAGAAGGAGGAGGAGGACCTGCAGGAGGAGGAGGAGGACCATGTGTGAGTTCACAAAGGTGTGTATCAGATGTAATTTGGGCCCTCATCCCCTTATTAAGAGCCTCTGATATTAGCGACTCACACATGAGTTGTTGTCCCTCCTCCATCCTCTGCATTTTAGTGGCAATGATGGCAGCAAAGTCATCCTCTACGGTGTGGTGCTCCCAGGGCCTCTGTAGCCCTCCAAAAGAGGCCTATGGCAGCCTCCTCTAGGGCACTCCTCCTCCTGCCACTTTCTCTTTCCAGGTGTAGGGGAGGGACTGGCATATCAGGCAGCCGGCTCGGCTCGGCCCAGCCACCTCCTGGCTGGGACTTCCCTGTGTATGAAAAAGGGACATGGTTTTAGTTTTTGCATCATCAACCACAATCATAAATTAGTACTCCAAACTAACATCTAGTTAACATCATTGATTGGACAACCTGAAATATTTAGAGGAATGCTATACCTGGCTCAATCTGGGCTCCTCCACATGTTGCTGCCTGGAAGGCCCAGGTTGGGCGTCAGAAGCCTCAGCTGGGGGGGAAGGAAGCGTGGAAGGAAGACTGGAGAGTGATGACCTGGGTTCAGTCTGGCCTGCCAGAAAATGCAGCCTGTCATAGTACCACATCCTGGGGACATAGATGTCATCTGCTGCTCCGGATCTCTGCGAATCCTGGACTTTCTGGCGTTCCCTTACATATGTGCTCCTCAGGCCACCAATTAGGATCTTCAAATATGTGATGTCTGCCGTGGGGATCACCTGCTTCACAATTTCCAACAATTGATCCAGCGCTGCCTTCCTCTTTGTTTGGTTCCTGTAATGTGGGTGACAAGGCAGCTCCCTGAACATGTCAATGAAGATTGCCATGAAGTCTGTATCATTCAAGATATCCATTTTCACTGAAAGACACAACACAAGACAAACCCTAATGTCACGCCAAACTCTACTAATCTTGTTACAATATAGGCCTCAATGTAGAAGCAGTATAGGCACAAGTATGTCTCTTACCTTCGTTCTGACGATCGGCGCCTCCAATGCTCCTTCCTCCGCTCACAGATCGTACGTAATACGCACGTGTGGTACGCTTTATACACACTGCGCATGCGTGTAACTCCGCCCTCCCCTGACGTTCTTTCTAGTCTATTCCCCTCCCCTTTTTGTTCGGCGCAGTGGGTGAAGAGCACATGGCGGAATCAGAGCAGGTGCGTGCTAATTACAGGAACGAGGAGGAGGAGGAGGAAAGCCTGGATCCGGACACGTCCCGATCCAGAAGGAGAAGATTTAAGGCCACAAATATGTCCTTTGGGGAGATGTTGGAGATGGTGGACATCCTGAAGAAGGCCGACTATGATGGAAAGTATGGGCCTTACCCCAACCCCAATATCCGAAATGCCAAGATCATTGCGAAAGTGGTCAAAAGTCTGCACAGCAATTTCGGGGTACGCCGATTGAAAGATCAGCTCAGCAAGCGGTGGTCGGACCTGAAATTAAGAGAGCCCAAGCAGTACAGAAAGAGAGTGCTGCAAAAAAGTAAGTAGTTGTGCTGTGTTCCTATTCTTTTTGTCTTTATTACGTTCGTGCTGCTCCATATGCTTTTCTTAATAGTTGTACAGTTTAAAATGTCAATTTTAATGTTCATGGGCCCATTATTCGTTCGTATCAAACTTTTTTTTGTCAGCCTCTAAAACACCATTGTTTAGGCCATATGCATTTTCCGACATTTTTTAGGGTCTACTTGGATGCAAAATATTTGGTTGTGTAGATGGCTTTGTTGCTAGAATGAAATGCAAACTAGATTCTGTGTAAGGAGAGGACACTCAGCAGCTGTTTTCACATCTGGACACTGGAGCACTAGTGTGGGACACAAGAACACCATTTTTATTAGGGGTCCCACACAGGTGCTCCAGTGTATACTATAGGGGGGTCTCCATCTGTGAAGCTTGTACAAAACAGGTAAAGTATTGCAGGTTGACAAAGGACACTAAAAAAGCGACATCTTTGAACTCTGCTAAAATTGACAATTGTACCCCACTTCCAAGCAATGTTTCCTATTTCTAGTTCTGCCATCAAATATCTGTGTGCTAATTATACCATTTTTGTTTTACATAGGGGAGAAAAGACTCAGAGGACACCCCTCATCCGAGGAGACCAGAGACCCCCCACCTCTGGAAGAAGGTGAAATACCCCCAACACAAGTGGAGCAGGAGGAGGAAGAAGGTGTGGTGGAAATTGGCACCACAACAGGTGAGTGTCTGCGACCACAAACTCAGGGAAGAGATGGATGCCGGCAGATTGTTGATACCTGTTTTTGTTTGGTTTCTCTCTTTTTAGGTGATCGTGAGGTTATGGATCGAGATCCTTTCACATCAGAAAGTGCCCAGATCCTGATCGGGGAGATCATGGGGTGTAATTTAGAATTGGAAAACATCAAGAAAAAAATCAATGATGTGATTCAAAAAAATAATAACATCATTGATGTTTTGGGGCGAATTTAAAACCCCACAAAATCACTTTCGTTTTTTGTATGGTACAATCTTTTAAATTTTTGAATGATGTTTCGAAAAGCCAAATTTGGAGGATGCACACAGTGTGCCAACATGTGCTATCTGCCATCATGGGAGATCAATGGACGTGTTTTGGGGGTGCAACCCCTTCCTCAATAATAAAGTAGCGGTGAGGAAGGGTTTGCTCCCACAAAACACGTCCCTAGATCCCCCGTGATGGCAGCTAGCACATGTTGACATTCGTAAATTGGTGTGCATCTTCCAAATTTGGCTTTTCAAGGGGTGACTTGACCCCATCTGAACGCAATATCAAACACAGTTCCTAAATACTCATGTCTGATATTGCCTTCAAGTTTTATCATATGTGAACTTTGTAAGTTCAAGTTTTTTGTGTTTCTTGTTGGTTTTACACAGGCCTGTTTTATCGTAAATGGACATTTCTATTTTTGATAATGCCACCCCCAAAATTGTTATACAACAAACATGTTGGTTTGTTTTAAAAACCGTTTCTAAATGCACATGTGATTGTGCAGCTATTAAAAAGTTTGTTAATCAAGAATGTGTGGATTATTGTCTCAACGCTACAACACTTTTGTGGTGATGTATTTGCTGTTTTCTGAGAAAATGGTGGTTATTTCCTAAGGGCAAATCCTCTTTGCACTACAAGTGCATTTTCAGTGCAGTTTCAAGAGCACTTGTAGTATAAAAAGTGTATACGCCTTTAGTAAATAACAGCCAACAGTGCTTTGTATAAGGTTACACAATCACGCCATTTTCTGGACTCCACACATTGCTGTCAGGGTCAGCAAAAATAAACACAAGCAGTAAATGTCACCAAAGATTAAATTTGTTTTTTTTATTTGCTAAATGCTTCACAAATTGTCTGGCATATTGATGGCCCCCCTACCCGCAAAGAACTCAAGGAATCTTAACCGGAGATCATGGGCACTCAGGGAGGGCAAGCCAGGACGGCCACTTTCAAGCGCCGTCAGGGTTGTATCATGTAGATTTCCGGCCTCAACTGAGCCAGCATAGTTGGCAGAATGTTGGCGTAAAAAGTTATGGAGAACACAGCACACCAGGATTAGATGATTAAGTTTATACTCCGCCATATGGATGGGTGTCAGAAATAGGCAGAACCGGCTGGCCAGGATTCCAAATGTGTTCTCCACCACTCTTCTGGCTCTGGCCAGCCGGTAATTAAAAACCCTCTGTTCCGGGGTGAGGGTCCTCATCGGGAATGGCCGCATAAGATGGTCCCCCAGCGCAAATGCTTCATCCGCAATGAAGACGAATGGGAGTCCTTCCACATTGTCCTCTGGAGGTGGCAAGTCCAAGCTGCCATTCTGGAGACGCCTGTAGAACTTCGTCTGGGCGATGACTCCACCATCGGACATCCGGCCATTCTTCCCCACGTCCACATACAAGAAGTCGTAATTAGCCGACACCACCGCCAACATCACAATACTATTGAACCCCTTATAGTTGAAATAGTACGACCCCGAGTTGGGTGGTGGGACGATGTGGACGTGTTTCCCATCAATTGCCCCTCCGCAGTTAGGAAAGTCCCACCGCTGGGCAAAGTGGGAGGCCACAGTCTGCCATTCCTGTGGCGTGGAAGGAAACTGTTGAGGAAAACAAAAATAAATTAGTATTTTTGCACATAAACATGGCAAGCAGATTAGGTACAAACATTCTTGGCCAACCTCCAGATAGCATTTATTAAGGGGAAATTACAGTTTTTCTCCATTGTTTTGGCTCATTTCTTGAAACAGAAATGACAGTCTCAAAACAACATGGACAAATCTCCAAACCACTTGGCAATTGTTCACAACTGAATTGAATTTCTCACTCATTTTATCAAAATTGCAAATGTCTCAGTACATGTCTCAATGTCTCAGTACATCTTTCAAATGATTAAGTACAAGTAGCCTACATTTAGCACAATTTCCAAGTGAATAGATCTTGTTGATCTAAACTGATTGTCAATTCTCAGTCTAATGGTTGTTCTCTCCAAAACGTGTCAGCGTCATTTCATTGTTTAAGTCATCACATGCACAATAGTCTGTTCAATTGTCAAAATTATTCAGGAACATAATACCATGAATACCATATATGAATCTCTTGGAACATTTGATAAAATGATTACAGCAATTGACAGTCAGGTGCAACTAGAACTTGACTAAGGGCCCTTTCACACTGGGGCGGTTTGCAGGCGCTATTGCGCTAATAATAGCGCCTGCAAACCGACCCGAAAGTGCCGCTGCTTTCATTCCAGTGTGAAAGCCCTCGATGCGCTGGCAGGACGGTAAAAAAAGTCCTGCCAGCAGCATCTTCGGAGCGGTGAAGGAGCGGTGTGTATAAATTGAAATCAATGGGACGGCGCGGCTATACCGCCGGCAAAGCGCCTCTGCGGTGGTTTTAACCCTTTCTCGGCCGCTAGCAGGGGGTAAAACCGCCCCGCTAGCGGCCGCATACCGACGGCAAATTGCCGCTTACAATAGCGGCGCTTTACCGCCGACAACGCCCCCGCCCCAGTGTGAAAGGAGCCTAACAAAGGAGGAGTCGGAGTTGGTCTCAGATGACCAATCAAACAGTATGTTTAGTTACCTGACAGGTGCTGTCCATGATTGTAAATGCTGCCAAACATGTATATATAGAGCTTGACCATGCAGGACCAGTACAATTTCTGAACATGGAGGCACCTGGCCAAGTAAATGAACAAGGGAAACTGCCTGCTCGAGGAAGAGGAAGAAGAAGAGGAAGAGGAGTAAGGGTGAGTGGCAGTGGAATAGGGGGAAGAGGCAGAGGAGCACGAAGACACCATGCTGTCCCTGATGAAATTTGGGCCACAATTATAGATCATGTCATCAACCATGGCCTCACAATGGCGGAGGAAGGTCGCCGAGTGCAACCTAATGTGCCTCGCTCTACAGTCTTCTCTATCATCCAAACCTTTCGCAGGGAAAACAGGTATGTAGTCAATCAATGATGGAATTATATAATGTATAGGACAGGACACTGTGCATAGAGCAACAAATATGTTTATTTACTCATTTACGTATTCATTTAGTGTGTATGTGTGTGTGATAGGCCTACAGTATTACAGTATCTTACCTCAGTGGGATGTTACGTATGATACTAACAATGACAAGAAAAATATTGTAGAAAATAAACTATGGAATAGTATGGAATAGTTTATTTTCTACAATATTGATGATACAGTTTACAGTAGTATTCCAGTCACTGTGCAGTGATGCATTGGAATTGTGGTAAAGTTACTCTAAGTAAAACAACAATACGATTACATTGGTAACTCATTCTGTACGGAATACATAAGGTATAAATTACGAATGGAGTGTTGTCCTTTGAATTCTATGTTTAGGATTGGACGACAACCTGGCATGGGTGGCTGAGGAAAACTTCTCAATGAACAACAAGAACAAGAGATCTGTAACATGGTGTTGGCAAATAATGCCATCACATTGAGACAGACCCGCACTGCAATCCTACAAGACAAAGCCATATTCCAAAATGTCACTCTATAAGCATCTCCACAATAGCCCGCATATTAAAGAAGCATCAGATGACAATGAAGCAAATTTACAGGGTACCATTTGAGAGGAAATCTGACAGAGTGAAAGAGCTGCGGTACCAGTATGTACATGTAAGTCAGTCACTGGTTGTCCATCAAGATAACCTTTTTACGAGTACCATAAGCAGTGGTTCCCAAAATGTATTGGTTTCAGTACCCACTTTACCTGATTTCTGAATCTAGGTAATCCAGGTATGAAAGTATTTGATTTACGTATCTGATTTATAAACATTTTGTCTAAAAACTGCAGCTTACTGTATGATGCAATTATCATTATAATCCTTATTTTGAAGAATATAACATACAATACAGTAAGAAAAAGGGCCAAAGAGCTGCAATGACAGTAGTGCCTCCCATGTAAATCTATCTAATACTGTGGGTTTTACTGTAACATTTCAGTAAGTCTACTCATTGATAATTTTTCCCCTCCCCTTTCTGTCAAATACCCCCTGTAGTACCTCTGCATAGGGTACATGTACCCCAGGTTTGGAACCACTGGAATACTGGCCAGTAATATATTGAACTTGTTTAGAACATTCCTATGTAACTGTCTGTAACTGTAGTGTATGACTCTTCTGTATGACTGATTTGATGTTTTCTTTTTTTACTCTATTGTAGAGAATAATGGCATTGGAAGGAAATGAGACCTCTCACATACTCGTGTATGTGGATGAGGCTGGCTTCAACCTGGCCAAGGGCCGAAGACGTGGCCGAAATTTTATTGGCCACCGGGCCACGGTGGATGTCCCAGACCAGCGAGGGGGGCAATATAACTATGTGTGCTGCCATTTCTGAGAATGGTGTGGCCACTCACATCCCCAGTCTTGGCCCATAGAATACACAGAAGCTCCTTATCTTCTTGGACCGCCTTCATTTGGATTTGATCCCTGAAAATAAGAGAGGTCTCATAGGGCCTCACCTACCACAATATATAATTGTATGGGACTATGTGAATTTCCACCGTGGCCTGCTTATGAGGGCCTGGTTCACTGCTCATCCAAGGATGGATATGGTGTTCCTACCACCTTACTCTCCTTTCCTCAACCCTATTGAGGAGTTTTTCTCCGCTTGGAGGTGGAGAGTGTATGAGCATCGAGCTCAAGATCAGAGGTCCCTGCTCCATTCAATGGATGCTGCCTGTGAGGATATTACAGGAGATCAGTGTAGGGGATGCTCTGATGAAATCCGATTGGCGGATGAAACGCGTCAGCATGATGCCATCACGCTACCCATAGCATTCCCACAGACCTCCAGATCCACCCACAAGCCCAGGCATCACTGGCCTGTAATTACAGTAACATGGCCATTTGAAACTTCCCGGGAAACGGAACGAGCGGAGGACTGAACGCTTTAGAAAACCCTGCTTTATTCACCGCATCTCCCTGGGCGTACACCTTCTACTTACCCTCAGTATGCCATCAAAGGATATGCACAGCTGAGGACCCGGCGGAGGATGAGAGACAACTCAACTAGCCAGCTGGAGACGGCATGAGCCTGAACTCGGTCCGGTGATGTGTCCTGATGCACCACAGAGTCAACACTGGGTGAGATCTAATCTGTTTGTGTCCTGGACAGGGGACAGTTGTCTCAATCAGTGCATCCACCCAGTATGTATGATTCACTAAATGAGTTACACTGCTCAGCCTGATTCAATCCGCTACGGCTCACCATATCCTGCAAACAGGAACTCCCATTCCCTGTCATCAGCGCTGCGAAATATTGATGGCCCAGGGTGATCTTACAGTAACTGACCAGGACTGCAGTATCCAGTGACCACGCTACTGTTGAGTCAGTACAGGGTCTTCCCATTTCCGTTCCCCCCATCTTCCCCTCCTATCCCCCTGGTTCTTCTTGTTCCTACATCTATGAGGACCTGATATCTAGGGCTACTGCAATACCATCCACAACCCCACATATCTCTCCTTTCACTTACCATCTGCTGTTATCATTTGATTTACCAGGACTTTCAGTTATCCAGCAGATGAAAATTTAGTATCTAATCTGAATTCATTCTTGTATATCTATCTTGAATGAATTCACATGAGGTGTGTGTGCAGGGGCGGACTGACCATTGAGCCACTCGGGCACTGCCCAAAGGCCCTGGGCCACTAGGGGGCCCCATCAGGGTTGCCAGCCTCAGTAAAACCAGGGACAGTATGTATAAATCTGTGTTTTTTTTACATCTGTCTGTGTATACTGTGTGGCCCCATAATCTCTGATTGCCTGGGGGCCCCATAATCTCCTATTGCCCGGGGGCCCCATGAGTTATCAGTCCGCCCCTGTGTGTGTGGTATATGTGAGTGGTGGCCATCTGTGTCTGTCAATGACAACATTGTCATTTTTATATTGGTGATGGTACCTGTTTTTACAGTATATTATTGGATTGGTGTTTATAGTGTACTTTCAATAAAAAGCATTTCATATACGTTTTGACCATTGCATGTTCCTCCTTGATGAATTACCTTTCCCTTTGTTTTTTGTAGGGGATGGTTGCGACATGCACGCAGCTTCTTCCCTCGTTGCAACGCAAGGGAGGATATACACTGCAATGTTGATGAGAATCTGTGGCCAGACAGACAGCAGCGTGTGGATGGGCAGGAGAGTGAGGACGGTGGCCAGTGAAGAGATGTTACAGTAGTTGTGAAACTCCAGCTTTATTTACAGCATTGTAGGCTAAATGTAATTTTTCTTGTTTTTTGTTTGTGTGTTTATATTTCCGTATATTATGCTGTATACATTTTCTTTTTACTCTGATGTATGGAAGTTACTTTGTGTGTGAATGATAATGGTTACAATACTGTAAAGTAATTTTTCCTTGGTAGTATGAGTGCAATGTGTGATGTAAAACCTTGGAGGCTACTCTTACCCTAAAATCTTTTCTTTTTTTTCAGTTTTATACACAATTGTATTCAGTTAGCTAGACAAAAACTGTACAGTAACCATTGTCAATGAAGGACTGGGCTAAGACTGAAAGGTGGACATGAGGGATATTTCAATGGTCCTCTGCCTTAGAGACAAAACATCTAAACATTTTGACTTGCAGTGCTTACACAATGCCAAAGGGATGAAGCATTTTGGGGGCACTGACTATTTGAATGAGAAAGAAATTTATTTTTGACACATGAGTGAACTGTTTTGGGAAAGATATGAGCTTTTGAAGGTGAACCATGGTGTTGTGCTGAACCATCCAGGTTATTTTGGCAAAAGCACCAAGAGAGTTGAGAATGTCTGGTCTGTTTCAAGAAATGAGCCAAAGCAATTGAGAAGAATCTTTGCCATTTTGGTAGCACTGACTCTTTATATGGGAAAGGAATATGGTTTTGAACCATGAGTGAACAGTTTTGGGAGAGATATGAGCTTTTGCACGTGAGTTATAGAGTTGTGCTGAACTGTAAGACTGTTTTGCCAAATGAACTTAGAGTTTTGAGAATGTCATTTCTGTTTCAAGAAATGAGCCAAAACAATGGAGAAAAACTGTAACACCAAAGTATAAGGTACACCTATCATATCCCCCCCCCCCTCTCATGGGCCATTTCTAACATTATGGGGGGGGGGGGGGGGATCTTGGACAGGTAACCCTCTCCACTTCATTGAGAGATGAATGCCTAAATACAGGGTATTACTTGGAACAGCCCCTCCTTAGTTAAACTATTGGCAGCCCACTGGACAGGTAAGAAGTGTCATAATACAAAAATATAAATACACACTGTACACATTTGAGCACATTTGGACATTATGATATTACATATCAAGATAATAATAGAATACAAAAACTTTAAACAGTACCATTTGAAAGTATACAGGCAGGCCCTTGTATAGTGTGTATGGGTTTGGCAAAGTCAGCAGATAGATGATTGAGGATAGATAGAGAATTGGGATCAGCTGACTTAGCAGTTGGGGGGAGGGAGGGTTACTAAAAATGATTTGGGGACACTACAAAAAAAAGCCTCTGGCACTCTGCCTGAATTTAAAGCACAAATCAGATTTCTAAACATTTTAGGGGGTGTTTGGGGTAAAGCACTACTATGGAGCTGATAAAATACATTGTTAAGTGACTACATGAGGTGAATATAAGGCAGGAGAGCATGTTGGGGAGGTTATTGAAGGCAGATATGTATGAAGGAGTACAAAAATAATTACATAAAAATCCAGCATGAATGAGGACAAAGGGGACATTCACAGCATATTCCAATCATGGTAATTAGGGAATGAGGAAAGATATACAATATCTTAGCAAACATTAAATACAATAAAATGTGATATTAAAGGATAAAAATCTTACCTTCATATACTCCTTCTGCAGGACCTGGATGATGGCAGAACAGGTCTCTGGGATAATGATCCCCAGAGCCTGGGGGGAGATGCCTGTCGAGAACTTGAGGTCCTGCAGGCTTCTCCCTGTCGCCAAGTACCACAGGGTAGCGACGAGCCTCTGCTCCGGAGTGATGGCTTGCCTCATGCAGGTATCCTGCCTGCTGATATAGGGGGTCAGCAAAGCCAACAAACGGTGAAATACGGGGTCCGTCATCCGGAGAAAGTTCCTGAAATCATCAGGATTATTCTCACGGATCTCACGGAGCAAAGGCATATGAGAG
Source organism: Aquarana catesbeiana (assembly GCF_042186555.1). Classification (NCBI taxonomy): domain Eukaryota; kingdom Metazoa; phylum Chordata; class Amphibia; order Anura; family Ranidae; genus Aquarana; species Aquarana catesbeiana. Next base: position 462,058,322 of record NC_133326.1, on the reverse strand, counting down.
AACTGGTCACGCTGGAGCAACCAATTCTTGGTCCATGAACTCCTCCCCACCCTGTTCATGGACTGGGCTTGTGTCAAGGTCAGGGCCCCAACACCAAGCCCCCGCACAGCATGAACTCTACGAGGAGTACGTACATGAAACATGGCTAGAAAACGGTCGGCTGCTCAGAATGAAGTAACAGAAAGCACTGAAGAACAGCAAGGCCTGTGAAGAGCGACCTGAAAAACAGTAACGAACGAACAAGAACACAATGACTACTTAAAGTCACGCAGAGCTTGCTTGCACGCACTGAAGAGCAGATACAAACCCACAAGCACAAACTGAACCGCAGAAAACGTTCTGAAAGCCACGAGTCTGAAAAAGCGCGAATCGTCCCTCATCAAATTTTTACTAACACGAGATTAGCAAAAGGAGCCCAAAGGGTGCCGCGCTTGGTTCTGAACTGGCCTTTTCTAGTCTCGTCGTACGTGCTTGACGTCACCGTGTTGTTGGTGATCGGAAATTCCGACAACTTTGTGCGATCGTGTGTACGCAAAACAAGTTTGAGCCAACATCCGTCGGAAAAAATCCTAGGATTTTGTTGTCGAAATGTCCGAACAAAGTCTGACCGTGTGTACGGGGCATAAGAGGAAGAAACAAGGAGCCAGTCAACTCATGACAAGAACGCAAAGGGAATTGGAGATTAGCATCGCTGGGCTGCTTCTAATTTTACTGTCCAGTAACAGGCTGGGGTGGATCCATGACATTTGGAGTCAGAGGAAGTTGGTTAAATGATGCTGTCCATCACACAGAGGGTGCATCTTGTGGCAAAAAAAAAAATATTGTGAGGAAAATCCATTTATTGAAAGGGAATGTTGCAACAGATGCTGACCTGGTTAATTTATCTTTTATTTGGTTATTCACAATTTTTTTTTTTTAGTTTAACACAGCAGACCAAATAAACTACCCTTTACAACGTATATGAATGATTAAAAATTTAGGTGGCTCGCTATAATATTCAAGTCCAAATACAAGTTTATTCCAATGATAAAATGTTTGTAAAGTCTTTACTTACTACAACCCTTACTACAACCCAAGGTGATTGTGGAAGCCCTATGGTGTGTAGAAGCTGAAAGCCCAAAATTCAGACTCATTATACCTACACCATTACCGCAATATTTGATAATAACAAGAACAAGGATGCAAAGAAATCACAGAAAGAATTGTCAAGGTTTCACAGTTTCCTATCCACTTTTCTAAGCTTTATGATGTTTATTTCATACTTGTATAAACTTACATGTAGATACTCAAAATCAAATAGTTTCATTACCTTGTACATTGCCTGCTTCAAATTACAATTCCTGTACTGACCTAACAGTAATATTAATACAATTGTTGATTTTATAAATGATGAAAAGAAAAGAAATATTTTGTTCAAAACTCCACTTTGTGTTTGCTACTCAAATATGCCAAAACAGTCTAATCTTTCTTCTTCTTTCTTACCTTCTTTAAAACAGCACAGGCATATTTCTAAGGACAAACTCAAATTCTAGAACCACCCAAAAGTGTTCTTCTTCACCAATACTAGAAACAGAATTTCACAACTGAATAGATTGCCATTATTACAGAGTATAAATCTAATATGCATGAGTTAAGTGGACTAGACCTGATGTGTTCACAAACATACGTGAGGAGAAAACCCTGGTTTGCTGCTTCACTTATGCATTGAATATATTTTACAAAGAACTCCAAGGCATAGTAGACATTTTCAGGTTGACTGAGGCTTTCAGTCACAATTTTTCTATTTGTTTTAATCAGAAAAACTTAAGGGATTTTGTTATTTGTTAATTTAGGCAGAGACTGTGTTGTTCCAAAGATTACATTTTATTGGCTACATTAGCAATTCATTTTTAGGTCTGATAGTCAAGAAAGATGAAAGTTCTGCTCAATTCATTCAGAGTATCAGCTGCTTTTGTTCAAAGAACATATGGAACTTTACTAAGAAAGAAGTCTAAAGTCACAGCTTTCTATAGCTACCTGAACATTTGCCACTTCACTAAATGTTTTATTAAAGAGTTAAAATTTGCTGATTTAACACTCTTCAATGGCCCATCACAAAGGGCCTTGTCTCTGATATATACTGTAAATGGGATCCTAAATCTGCATTCTGAAGATCCAGTTCCAAAGTATTTATATATACAGTACACAAAAATGGAAAACAATATTGAAAAGGAAGCGTCTGTTGAAGACACTTCGGAGGAGGGCCCACAAAATGTTCATGGAAAAATGTATAGCTAGAATTTATAATGTGCTAGATACATTCCAAGAAGCCTGGATTTATTGGGATCTATTGTTGGTGTTCTGCTGGCATGGTGTTCCAGGGACTGAATCCCCTCTCCCTTTTTCTTCCACTACCACATACTTTTCCTTTTTATTCTATATCCACAAGCTCCAAGCTATTACATGTTGACTTAGTGACCACTTAAGGTTTGTTTGTGGCAACATGTATTCACTATAGGCAATATTCATTATACACAGTGTTATAGATTTCATACTTTACATAATATTCAGATTTATCTGATAGGACTAACTGTGTGAACAACCCTCTCAAATAACTACTGATATATATCTTTTCTCTTCAGCACATTCTATATATTTTCATGCATGGGAAGCATATCCTCCATAATAGACTCTTAAATTGCAATGCTTTTTCTGTAAATTAGGGAGACATTGTTCTGAATATCTGTTATATGATATGACCTGCATGTGACCTGTATTTTACACGCATTTACTAAAAAAGCCTGAAGATCAACTTGAAACAGTAAAAAAATGGATTGTCAGCTTGCTCCTAAATAAAAGTAACAAATAGCCGGGAGGCTGAACCATCTTCCAACTTATTTTTTCTTTATCTTTTGGAAACTCTAAAAATTAAAGTTTTCAGCATTGCCACTTCTTTAGGGACTTCCACTTCTCCAACAAATGTATTCACAATTTTTTGACATCGCTGCTTTAATTAGCAGCAGGAGGTATTTGACTTTCTCATATTTGAACTTGACATTTTAGCATATCCCCAATCTACTTCATTTTAATCCAAATTTTGTAACTCCAACCTTAATTTTGTTCCTGAACTTGCTGCATGCTAAAAGTTCCCATTAGTTCAACACATAATTTTGTTATATTGCCGGTTATGTATATAACTGGAGGTGTTCAGCTTCTAATTCTAATTTTCTGAATTGCTGCTACTGTGCTCTTAGATGCTCACTTAAAAAAGCAGTGGTATGTTTGCACACTGAACATATTGTTGTTGTAAAAAAAAAAAAAAAAAAAAAAAAAAATATATATATATATATATATATATATATATATATATATATATATATACAGTGGGGATGGAAAGTATTCAGACCCCCTTACATTTTTCACTCTTTGTTATATTGCAGCCATTTGCTAAAGTCATAAAATCATTTAAGTTCATTTTTTCCTCATTAATGTACATACAGCACCCCATATTGACAGAAAAGTACAGAATTGTTGACATTTTTGCAGATTTATTAAAAAAAAAACTTAAATATCACATGGTCCTAAGTATTCACCCTTTGCTCAGTATTTAGTAAAAGCACTCTTTTGATTTAATACAGCCATGAGTCTTTTTGGGAAAGATGCAACAAGTTTTTGATTTGGGGATCCTCTGCCATTCCTCCTTGCGGATCCTCTCCAGTTCTGTCAGGTTGGATAGTAAACATTGGTGGACAGCCATTTTTGGGTCTCTCCAGAGATGCTCAATTGGGTTTAAGTCAGGGCTCTGGCTGGGCCATTCAAGAACAGTCACGGAGTTGTTGTAAAGTCACTCGTTCGTTATTTAGCTGTGTGCTTAGGGTCATTGTCTTGTTGGAAGGTAAACCTTCAGCCCAGTCTGAGGTCCTGAGCACTCTGGAGAAGGTTTTTGTCCAGGGTATCCCTGTATTTGGCCACATTCATCTTTCTCTCGATTGCAACCAGTCGTCCGGTCCCTGCAGCTGAAAAACACCCCCACAGAATGATGCTGCCATCACCATGCTTCACTGCTGGGACTGTATTGAACAGGTGATGAGCAGTGCCTGGTTTTTTGCACACATACCACATAGAATTAAGGCCAAAAAGTTCTATCTTGGTCTCATCAGACCAAAGAATCTTATTTCTCACCTTCTTGGAGTCCTTCAGGTGTTTTTTAGCAAACTCCATGCGGGCTTTCATGTTACTTGCACTGAGGAGAGGCTTCCATTGGGCCACTCTGCCATAAAGCCCCGACTGGTGGAGGGCTGTAGTGATGGTTGACTTTCTACAACTTTCTCCCATGTAGTATATATATATATATATATATATATATATATATATATATATATATATATATATATATATATATATAGTGGGGATGGAAAGTATTCAAACCCCATTAAATTTTTCACTCTTTGTTATATTGCAGCCATTTGCTAAAATCATTTAAGTTCATTTTTTTCCTCATTAATGTACACTCATCACCCCATGTGGACAGAAAAACACAGAATTGTTGACATTTTTGCAGATTCATTAAAAAAGAAAAACTAAAATATCACATGGTCCTAAGTATTCAGACCCTTTGCTGTGACACTCATATAGTTAACTCAGGTGCTGTCCATTTCTTCTGATCATCCTTGAGATGGTTCTACACCTTCATTTGAGTCCAGCTGTGTTTGATTATACTGATTGGACTTGATTAGGAAAGCCACACACCTGTCTATATATGACCTTACAGCTCACAGTGCATGTCAGAGCAAATGAGAATCATGAGGTTGAAGGAACTGCCTGAAGAGCTCAGAGACAGAATTGTGGCACAGATCTGGCCAAGGTTACAAAAAATTTCTGCTGCATTTAAGGTTCCTAAGAGCACAGTGTCCTCCATAATCCTTAAATGGAAGGCATTTGGGACGACCAGAACCCTTCCTAGAGCTGGCCGTCCGGCCAAACTGAGCTATCGGGGGAGAAGAGCCTTGGTGAGAAAGGTAAAGAAGAACCCAAAGATCACTGTGGCTGAGCTCCAGAGATGCAGTCAGGAGATGGGAGAAAGTTGTAGAAATTCAACCATCACTGCAGCCCTCCACCAGTCGGGGCTTTATGGCAGAGTGGCCCAATGGAAGCCTCTCCTCAGTGCAAGACACATGAAAGCCTGCATGGAGTTTGCCAGAAAACACCTGAAGGACTACAAGATGTTGAGAAATAAGATTCTCTGGTCTAATGAGACCAAGATAGAACTTTTTGGCCTTAATTCTAAGCGGTAGGTGTGGAGAAAACCAGGCACTGCTCATCACCTGTCCAATACAGTCCCAACAGTGAAGCATGGTGGTGGCAGCATCATGCTGTGGGGGTGTTTTTCAGCTGCAGGGACAGAATGACTGGTTGCAATTGAGGGAAAGATGAATGCGGCCAAGTACAGGGATATCCTGGACGAAAACCTTCTCCAGAATGCTCAGGACCTCAGACTGGGCCGAAGGTTTACCTTCCAATAAGACAAGGACCCTAAGCACACAACTAAAATAACAAAGGAGTTGCTTCACAACAACTCCGTGACTGTTCTTGAATGGCCCAGCCAGAGCCCTGACTTAAACTCAAGTGAGCATCTCTGGAGAGACCTAAAAATGGCTGTCCACCAACGTTTACCATCCAACCTGACAGAACTGGAGATGATCTGCAAGGAGGAATGGCAGAGGATCCCCAAATCCAGCTGTGAAAAACTTGTTGTATCTTTCCCAAAAAGACTCATGGCTGTATTAGATCAATAGGGTGCTTCTACTAAATACTGAGCAAAGGGTCTGAATACTTAGGACCATATGATATTTCAGTTTTTCTTTTTCAATAAATCTGCAAAAATGTCAACAATTCTGTGTTTTTCTGTCAATATGGGGTGCTGTGTGTACATTAATGAGGAAAAAAATTAACTTGATGAGTTTAGCAAATTACTGCAATATAACAAAGAGTGAAAAATTGAAGGGGGTCTGAATACTTTCCGTCCCCACTGTATATATATTGTATATACATACATAAATAAAACAAACATGCTCTGCACTCCATCAACCTTAGGACTCTGAAGCTGGTGAAGCACATTGAAAATTAATGAGTGGTAATAGAAAATGTAAAAACAAACAAAGTAAACAGGAAAAAAACAGGTCATGTTTCCCTTTAAGGTCGAATGATCAGCTCCTCTTTAATCATAGAGCTCTCTCTGCTACCGTGACTAGAGAGAACCCATTGGGCCTTCCTCAGACCGATTTTTTTTAAAGGAAGGTAGTAAAATCTGCTGTCCACTAATAATAAGCCCTATAATGTCATATTTGACATTTTATCCCTGCGCCCCTTTCTTATTGCCTATTTTTTCTCAGCCCTTATGACAAGCTTCATCAACAATAAATCTGTATCAGTTTCATCTTCTTGGATGAAGGATTTTACTTTATTTCTGGTTTCTGATTATAATTTTTTTGCAATGTGTTATGGAAATTAATGTTGGCTAAATATTGTTTTTAATTTTCTACACACACAAAAAAAAAACTAAATGTAATTATTTATATATGTAAATATATTTTTGTTTTTTTCATTTGTAAGACTAGGTAGTTATGACTGCAACCACCTTTTTTTTTACTTCGGAAAGCATACTAATGCTTAGCATTTAGATTTGCAGTAGAAAAGGACTAATTTATTAAATGAAACAGTGCCTACACAGTTGATTTGTCATGTGAATGACCAACTACCGTTCAATAATTCTTTCTACCAACTTGTTAACTAGATGGTTCCAAATTCTTTGGAAATGAAATGAATGAAGAGTACTGTTAGTAAAGGTGGCTTGCTAATGCAAACATTCTGTATTTATTCAATTATCTCTGGAGGCTTGCTACTGCAACATCTTATTCTAATAATTAAAAAAGCTAAATTGTCACATCATGCAGGATAACACTATCACTGACTCTAACTTAACCCCACCACAGTTTTGATGGTTGATAGGTGACTTTTAAACTGGATTACAGAGTACAGTAAAAACATTTTTTCCAGCAGATTACAATAACAAATTGTCTGCTATGTAATCTACCATGTGTCGAATATGTAGTCCTTTTGCCATTTTTGTATTGTTTTAAATAACATTGGTATAAATTGGAATTTTCATTAACATCTTAATCTCAGGTGGCACAGTCATGGTCAGAACTTAATTTCAAATTCATGAGAACATGCAGAGAAGCATGTCTGTTATCCTGTGTGTAAGACATATTTGCATCATAATGACTGAAGAACTAGATCAACGGGGGATAAAGATCTACTACTGAATAGGGATGAGCTTCGAGTTCGAGTCGAACTCATGTTCGACTCGAACATTGGCTGTTCGCAAGTTCACCGAACAGCGAACAATTTGGGGTGTTCGCGGCAAATTCGAATGCTGCGGAACACCCTTTAAAAGTCTATGGGAGAAATCAAAAGTGCTAATTTTAAAGGCTAATATGCAAGTTATTGTCATAAAAAGTGTTTGGGGACCTGGGTCCTGCCCCAGGGGACATGGATCAATGCAAAAAAAAGTTTTAAAAACGGCCGTTTTTTCAGGAGCAGTGATTTTAATAATGCTTAAAGTCAATCAATAAAAGTGTAATATCCTTTTAAATTTCGTACCTGGGGGGTGTCTATAGTGTGCCTGTAAAGGGGCGCATGTTTCCTGTGTTTAGAACAGTCTGACAGCAAAATGACATTTTGAAGGAAAAAACTCATTTAAAACTACTCGCGGCTATTGCATTGCCGACAATACACATAGAAGTTCATTGATAAAAACGGCATGGGAATTCCCCAAAGGGGAACCCCGAACCAAAATTTAAAAAAAAAAATGACGTGGGAGTCCCCCTAAATTCCATACCAGGCCCTTCAGGTCTGGTATGGATATTAAGGGGAACCCCGGCCAAAATTAAAAAAAAAAAATGACGTGGGGTTCCCCCTAAATTCCATACCAGACCCTTCAGGTCTGGTATGGATTTTAAGGGGAACCCCGCGCCAAAAAAAAAAAAAAAAAAACGGCGTGGGGTCCCCCCAAAAATCCATACCAGACCCTTATCCGAGCACGCAACCTGGCAGGCCGCAGGAAAAGAGGGGGGGACAAGAGTGCGGCCCCCCCTCCCTCCTGAACCGTACCAGGCCACATGCCCTCAACATTGGGAGGGTGCTTTGGGGTAGCCCCCCAAAACACCTTGTCCCCATGTTGATGAGGACAAGGGCCTCATCCCCACAACCCTGGCCGGTGGTTGTGGGGGTCTGCGGGCGGAGGGCTTATCGGAATCTGGAAGCCCCCTTTAACAAGGTGACCCCCAGATCCCGGCCCCCCCCCTGTGTGAAATGGTAAGGGGGTACATAAGTACCCCTACCATTTCACGAAAAAAGTGTCAAAAATGTTAAAAATGACAAGAGACAGTTTTTGACAATTCCTTTATTTAAATGCTTCTTCTTTCTTCTATCTTCCTTCATCTACTGGTTCTTCTGGTTCTTCTGGCTCTTCTGGTTCTTCCTCCGGCGTTCTCGTCCAGCATCTCCTCCGCGGCGTCTTCTATCTTCTTCTCCTCGGGCCGCTCCGCACCCATGGCATGGGGGGGAGGCTCCCGCTCTTCTCTTCTTCTTTTCTTCTCTTCTTCTCTTCTTCTTTTCTTCTTTTCTTCTCCGGGCCGCTCCGCAATCCATGCTGGCATGGAGGGAGGCTCCCGCTGTGTGACGGCGCTCCTCGTCTGACAGTTCTTAAATAACGGGGGGGCGGGGCCACCCGGTGACCCCGCCCCCTCTGACGCACGGTGACTTGACGGGACTTCCCTGTGACGTCACGGGGAATGCCACAGGGAAGTCCCGTCAAGTCACCGTGCGTCAGAGGGGGGCGGGGTCACCGGGTGGCCCCGCCCCCCCATTATTTAAGAACTGTCAGACGAGGAGCGCCGTCACACAGCGGGAGCCTCCCTCCATGCCAGCATGGATTGCGGAGCGGCACGGAGAAGAAAATGAAGAAGAGAAGAAGAGAAGAAAAGAAGAAGAGAAGAGCGGGAGCCTCCCCCCCATGCCATGGGTGCGGAGCGGCCCGAGGAGAAGAAGACAGAAGACGCCGCGGAGGAGATGCTGGACGAGAACGCCGGAGGAAGAACCAGAAGAGCCAGAAGAACCAGAAGAACCAGAAGATGAAGGAAGATAGAAGAAAGAAGAAGCATTTAAATAAAGGAATTGTCAAAAACTGTCTCTTGTCATTTTTAACATTTTTGACACTTTCTTCGTGAAATGGTAGGGGTACTTATGTACCCCCTTACCATTTCACACAGGGGGGGGGCCGGGATCTGGGGGTCACCTTGTTAAAGGGGGCTTCCAGATTCCGATAAGCCCCCCGCCCGCAGACCCCCACAACCACCGGCCAGGGTTGTGGGGATGAGGCCCTTGTCCTCATCAACATGGGGACAAGGTGCTTTGGGGGGCTACCCCAAAGCACCCTCCCAATGTTGAGGGCATGTGGCCTGGTACGGTTCAGGAGGGAGGGGGGGCCGCACTCTCGTCCCCCCCTCTTTTCCTGCGGCCTGCCAGGTTGCGTGCTCGGATAAGGGTCTGGTATGGATTTTTGGGGGGACCCCACGCCGTTTTTAGGTTTTTTTTGGCGTGGGGTTCCCCTTAAAATCCATACCAGACCTGAAGGGTCTGGTATGGAATTTAGGGGGAACCCCACGTCATTTTTTTTTTTTAATTTTGGCCGGGGTTCCCCTTAATATCCATACCAGACCTGAAGGGCCTGGTATGGAATTTAGGAGGACTCCCACGTCATTTTTTTTTTTAAATTTTGGTTCGGGGTTCCCCTTTGGGGAATTCCCATGCCGTTTTTATCAATGAACTTCTATGTGTATTGTCGGCAATGCAATAGCCGCGAGTAGTTTTAAATGAGTTTTTTCCTTCAAAATGTCATTTTGCTGTCAGACTGTTCTAAACACGGGAAACATGCGCCCCTTTACAGGCATACTATAGACACCCCCCAGGTATGAAATTTAAAGGGATATTACACTTTTATTGTTTGACTTTAAGCATTATTAAAATCACTGCTCCTGAAAAAACGGCCGTTTTTAAAACTTTTTTTTGCATTGATCCATGTCCCCTGGGGCAGGACCCAGGTCCCCAAACACTTTTTATGACAATAACTTTCATATAAGCCTTTAAAATTAGCACTTTTGATTATTCATGTTCGTGTCCCATAGACTTTAACGGTGTTCGCATGTTCGAACAAACTTTTTTCCTGTTCGCATGTTCTGGTGCGAACCGAACAGGGGGGTGTTCGGCTCATCCCTACTACTGAAATGACCTGAGAGATTAAATCTTTGAGGAGGGTGACACCCGAATGCATTCTTCCTACCATCAGCCTGATTGTTAAGAGTGTCATAACTTTTTATTTGAGAAAACAAAAAGGACCTATTAAATAAAAAGCAAAGACTAGAAATGTTACAGCTCAGGTAATAGAACTGCTAAATAAAAGAGAAATATTTATTGCACATATTGTAGATGTGTAATACATAATTACAAACTAAAGCAGGGCAATTGTATTACATAAAGCACATTCAATTGTCAAGTGCACTATACTATGGCCCTTTCACCTACAGGAATTATTTAAAATGTTTATAATGTTTTCTCTTTCGGTAATGTCAAAGAACATTGCTTGTGTTGTGCAATGACAAACTCTGCCTTCTCCTTCGTGACTAGGAGTAAATTAGAATTTAACAGGTAAAATTATGAACTTCAAAATTAGGTCTCATAAAATATTCAGAATTAATTTGCTATCTATACTTTTATTGGTGGCAAGATGATATAAAGAACATCACAGAATGTAAATGATTAAACTTTTTAATTTGTTTCTGATGAGGCAGACTGGTCTGCTCCTGAGTTCATTTTGTTCATTTTTGCATTGAGCAATCAGATATTATCTATGTAGCAGTAGAAAACTAAACAGATTGAAGAGGGAGTTAGCTAATTCCCTGGAATACAACCCCTGTTCCTTAAAATAGCATTTTTATGTATTCTGTGAACCAGATTTTGAACATGCAGGAAATTGTCCCAATGTTCTCATACAAATGGGATGTAGTTACATAGTTATCTAGACTGAAATTTGAAAAGTCTGCAAAATTTAACCTTACAACAATTATAGCAATTCTTTCACAAGTTCAAACGCTCGTGACAGGGCTATCTTTAATATTAATTGGACCCTGGGAAAACTTTTCTTGGGCCCCCCAGCCCCGCACCATGCAATTTCACTCTCCACCTCTGAGACATACAATAAATGGCAGATAGATTCAAAATACCGTAAGTTCTTTCTGCAGCAGATTAGGTAGCGACTGTGATTGGTTGTCAGAGGTTACAGCATATTATTACCCCTCACAGGCCGATTGCTAGAGGTTACAGCATATCATTACCACTCAGTGACTGGTTGTTAGAGGTTACAGCACATTATTCTGTTTGCTGATTGGTTGCTAGAGGTTACAGCACACATTACTGCTCACTGATTGGTTGCTAGAGTTTACAGCACACATTAAGGCTCACTGCTTATTTGCTAGAGGTTACAGCATATCATTTCTGCTTGCTGATTGTTTGCTAGAGGTTACTGCACATCATTACTGCTAACTGATTGGTTGCTAGCGGTTACAGCAAATCATTACTGCTAACTGATTGGTTGCTAGATAGAATATGCTACAAGCTCACACAGTAGTTTTCTTGCCAGAGTAGAAGTTGTCTTGCACTGCAACAGGATTTAACATGAGGCAGAAAAGATGGGGGTAATGACGCCGACCAGGATTACCTTTAAAACAGTACTGTCAATAATCACAGCAAGCAGAGAGGCAGAGATGAGTAATAGTTCAGTGGCTAAAGCAGTGAAAGAGTTCAACTCAGCAGGGCAAAAGAGCTAATTCAGGTTGTTGAACATTCCAGCTGTCTGCTCATCCATGCTGACCAGTATGCACAGGCAGCGCTGATAGTGTTAATACGAGGGGAGGCCAATAAGTTCTTACCCTCACCATGATCTAGGTGTGCTAGGGATCTGAAATTTGTTTTTGTAGGTCATGGTTAATTATAGTTAGAGCCAAGAGAAATGGAGTAGGTGTCATGCCGGACAAAGTTGAATACCGAGCCGTGATTCCAAAAACAGCAATAAGTGCAATGTGCACAAAGCATTTTGGACCTGTACCACAAAGATGAGGAGGACAATTTAAACAAATGAGTTCCCATTAGGGATGAGCCAAACACTCTCCTGTTTAGTTCGCAGCAGAACATGCGAACAGGCAACAACTTCGCCAGAACACATGAACACCGTTAAAGTCTATGGGACACGAACATGAATAATCAAAAGAATACAATGCAAAAAACTCTGCGCTTTGGAAAGAAAAGAAGGTATGCAGCCTCCCCTAATAAACCCCCTAGAAGGCTAATAAATGTGAAGAAAGTGAAAGATGGGGTGAATGGTGCTCCCTAATTAAAATTAAGTGAACTAAATGTGTAACAAAAAGTGCAAAACATCCACTGTGATACACTATAAGTCAGTGGTGTCCAAACTATGGCCCTCCATTTGTTAAGGAACTACAACTCCCATCATGCCTAGTGATGTCTGTGAATGTCAGAGTTTTACAATGCCTCATGGGAAGTGTAGTTCCGCAACAGCTGGAGGGCCGTAGTTTGGACACCCCTGCTATAAGTGATACCCCTTTACAGATAAAAATTATAATACTTAGACATATCATATAGAACTCAGTGATACCACTCAATTATAATGTTATACATATAAACGATAGTGTATCGATCTGTACCAGATGTGCATCATATCGAGTCCAGTGTAGTAAGCATAAATATATATAATATAAATTAAACACCAAAAAAATAAAAAAAATGATAAACACTAAAATGTTGAAAAATGGTGTTGCAAAAAAGGTGTTGCAAAAAAAGTTTGTTATAAAACAGTTCAAACAGCTGGTGACTCTTGTGCTCAAGTTGACCGATGACTTCTGTGCTCCCCCTATGGTTCCTCACTCACCAGATCCTCATACCCCTACAGGGGTGACAGGCATTAAGGAACATCAAAGGTGGTTTTCGTGGATAGTCCCCTGTGGTCCCTCTGCCAATGGTCCATGTTTCCACTAAAGCAGGATGTCCGGATTGGTCAGTCATACAACACAGCCTCTACCACCATATCCAAAGAAGAGGGGGTGGTTTTTCTTCAGGGATAAATCCTCATTGGAAGAGATAAGACTCCCATAGTGTAGTATTATAGTAAAAAATGCTTTTTATTAAAAAACATAAGAAGAACCAAAGGAACGTCTTATAAAAGCTAAAAAACACTAGAGCTGTGGGCGATAGGTAACCAGCAAGAGCTGTCTCGCAGCGTGTGGTCCAGCTGCGTTCCAAGCTCCCTGTCTCCGTAACAGAAGTGAGGTAAGTGCATAGCCCCAGCTTACGCGTTTTGTCAGCGATGTTTTCAAAGGCGGCGCCATCTTGCTACGTCAAACGGTTTATATAGCGAGCGGACATGCCGGGTCCTCCCCTCTCCCACTGCTAAGGTGGAGTTTAATGGGAGTGATGATTTAACCGACCCCTCCCTCATGGGCAAACCGTAATAGAGAGTGGGGGAAAGAAGGGCCATCCATTGAGCATAAGCTCATTTCCACTAATTATAATTGTGGACAAATGCATCTCCGCTCGCCTTACAAGTATACCGGCAGACAATATGATTACATGTATATATAGAAGGCATCCTGAAGCTACATACATATACAGTTGTACAGATAAAAATAAAAATATACATAAACATTGAATGGAATTGATTAAACAAAATAAGGTAGAGTCTGTCTCTATGCTGGGTCATAAGTCAAAAACCAAGAGCGAGAAGCTCCCAGTGGCAAATACCGACACTGCAGGCTAACCACCCCGCAAAGCCGGCAAATTCCTTGTAAAAGGCCCAAACAATAGAGAGGGTGCATCACCTAATTAATTAATATATAAAACATGAGAAGAAGAGTCCTATAAACTATATATGGAATACCAATTAAATATATTATAAATAAATTATAAAAAATTATAATTTTTTTTTCAAATGCCTTTGTGTAAAAATAAGTATTATATAAAAAAAAGTAGTGTAGTGACCAATGAGAAATATATATATAGAGAGGTCACCCTGCTTACCTGCATATGTGTTACCTGCCCAAATACATCATGGCTTAGTAATGGGGAAGTTACACTTAATATCATCATCCGGAGGTTAAAGCTACAGAATGCTATATGTTTTATGCATTGGGTAGGATGACCTCTCTCTCTCTCTCTCTCTCTCTTAAAAAAAAAATTGTGTGGGGGTCCCCCTAAAATCCATACCAGGCCCTTTGGGTCTAATATGGAAATTAAGGGGAACCCTGAACCAATTTTTTTTTTAAATGGCGTAGGGGTCCCCCAAAATCCATCCATATCCTTATCTGAGCACGCAACCTGGCAAACCGCAGGAAAAGAGGAGCACCCTCACCATGTTAAGGGCATGTGGCCTGGTACGGTTCAGGAGGGGGGGTGCTCTCTCATCCCCCCTCTTTTCCTGTGGCCTGCCAGGTTGCGTGCTCAGATAAGGGTCTGGTATGGATTTTGGGGGGCCCCTATGCCATTTTTTTTTAAATTTGGCGCAGGGTTCCCCTTAATTTCCATATCAGACCTGAAGGCCCTGGTATGGATTTTAGGGGGTCCCCACGCAATTTTTTACATTTTGGTTTGGGGTTCCCCTTAATATTCATACCAGACCCAAAGGGCCTGGTAATGGACTGGGGGTATCCCATGCTCTTTTTTTCAATGAGTTTTATCTATATTGCCGAGACCTGACAATTCATTAGAGCCGCGATCATTTTTAAATGACAATTTCTTCCTTTAAAAATGTCATTTTGCTGTGGTACTGTTCTGAACCACTGTGTGAACTTGCATATAAGCCTTTAAAATGAGCACTTTTGATTTTTCATGTTAGTGTCCCATAGACTTTAACGGTGTAACAGCTTTCGAATTTGCCGCGAACACAGCATATTGTTAGCTGTTAGGCAAACACACGAACATTCAACTCGAACATTGGGCTCATCCCTAGTTCCCATAGATGAAAGCTGGGTATATCTATGTGATCCTGAGACTAAAGAAACACTCATCCATTAATCACTGCTCGATATTCAAATTTGTCTGGCATGACACCTACTCCATGATCTAGATGTGCTAGGGATCTGAAATTGTGCAGGTTTATAGGTGGATATTTAGTAATATGCATATTTTTTGTTTTGTAGGTTGTGGTGAATTATAGTTAGAGCCAAGATAAATTGAGTAGGTGTCATGCCGGACAAAGTTCTTGGACCTACGGTATACCACAAAAATGAAGAGGATTTTTAAACAGACTAGTTCCCATGGATGAAAGCTGGGTATTTCTGTATGATCTTGAGACTAAAGAAACATGGAAACATGGTTCATCACCCACCCCCAACTAGTCTAAGGTGCAACATTCATCCATTAATCACAGCTCGATATTCAACTTTGTCTGGCATGACACCTACTCCATTTTTCTTGGCTCTAACTATAATTCACCATGACCTACAAAAACAAATTGGCACGCATATTACTAAGATATCCACCTATAAACCTGCAAAATTTCAGATCTCTAGCACATCTAGATCATGGTAAGGGTAAGAACTTATTGGCCTCTCCTCGTAGTAAGCAGAGAAGGGCAATAATAATTTAGCAGCTAAAACAGTGGAAAACATATGCTCAATTAAGCAGACGTGCATATTCAGAATCAGAACTCTCCCCGCTCATCGGCTTTCCGCTCATCCATGCTGAGGAATGTAGTTGCCTCCTCTCTGCAATACTCCCTCACTCCTCCGGCCCCTACAGCTGCTTGTCAGTGTGTCTCTCCACTCAACCAGCTCTGGTGTCAGTTATTTTTTTGTCAGTTATTTATTTATTTTTTTTAATAGGTTTTTATTAGAAAACAAGATATGTTTTACAAACACGTGTTAACATCGTATAAACATTGCATAGAATGAAATGAAAAGAAAGGAGCCACATCGCAGTGTGGTATGTAGCATTCTGCAAATTATAGATATACATTGTAATTTGTAAATTGTAGATCGTAAATTAACAGGATATAGACCATATTACGTCTTTCGCTATCTGGCCCAGATTCGCATGCTATTGCCATCTTGTCATTTATAAGAACATTTTTTAGGGCAGGAGCAACCATATCCACTCCACACATAGCCCTAAATGATACATAAAACATGAATGAGATAAAAAAGAAAGATAGATAGTAAGAAAAAAAAAAAAGCGTATGAAAGGGGAAAGTAGGAAAAAGAGAGGACAGAGATGGGGGGCGGGCGAGTAGTCTGCCTCAGTCAATCTCCTATTCAAAGTATACCACTAAACTACATATTATGTAGGGTGAGACATGATATCTGCATAGGCTGATGTATATTTAAAGGCAAACCAGCAGGACCACACTTTTTTTGAGAAGTCAGCTTTATTTCTTAGAGAGTATGTGAGATCTTCCATATGATAGATGTGGTCTACCTCCATTAGCCATTGGCGTAATGTAGGAATAGTCGATTGCTTCCATTAGCGGGGGATAAGGGCCTTTGCTGCATTAAGCAGGTGTGGTGTTACAGATTTCTTGTATGATCCTGCTGGTTTATCCGTACAGTGTAAAAGTATGACCCATGGGTCGTTAGGAATCTCAAAACCTTGGATCTCTTTAATCCAGTGAAGGATTCTCAGCCAATAGGGACGAATAAGGGGACAGAACCACCAAACGTGGGCATGAGTTGCGCGTTCACCACATCCACGCCAGCATAGTGGTGATTTTTGTGGAAAGGCCCTGTGAAGCACTACTGGGGTATAATGCCACCTGGTCAACAATTTGTAGTTAACCTCTGCCGTTTTGGAAGACATCGAAGATGTGTGAGACAAATAGAGAATCGTTAATTTCTGAGTCTCTGAAAGATCTTTATGGAGGTCTTTCTCCCAGTAATTGATGAAAGCAGGGTATCCTTTGGAAGCTAGTGACTGTAGGGCATGGTAGAAGTAAGAGAGGGGTTTCTCAACCGGTTGTTCTTCCACGAAAGCGGATTCTATCGGTGTCAAGTCCGAGATGGTGCGTATGGGTTTTGGCAAAGATTGAACAAAGGCTGACAGCTGTCGGTAACGCCATTGGTCCACGACTGTCACTGACGAGGTAGTGATGAGCGTTGAGAGGGGCATGATGCCTGAATCAGTGGTAACTTGATGTAACAAGGCTGTGGCTCCAAAGCTCCAGGCATGGATTTTGGGATCTATATTCCCGGGGGGAAAATAATTGTGGCCGGTCAGAGGCAACAGGGGAGAGTTGTGCGTCCATTTGTGTAGTTTACACATTGAGTCCCAAATTGTGTAGGTAGCACATGTAAGCGGTGACGTGTTAGAAGATAAATATCTATATTTCTTTGGGATCCATATTTGGGGAAAAAGTTCTGCACATCATACGTCTGTTTCTAAGGTTACCCAGAGCTTAGGTTTCTAAGGTTACCCAGAGCTTAGAGTCTCTGTGATGTTTCCAATCTGAAATTCTATTCAACACTACTGCTAAAAAGTACCTTTTCATGTTGGGTAGTGCTAGGCCTCCTTCCCTTTTTGGTCTATTGAGGAGGGTTCCAGCTAATCTGGGCCGCCTTCTGTCCCACACATACTTACAAAGCATAGATCTTAACAGTGTAAAATAGCACACGGGGATTCTATATGGAATCATCTGAAACAAGAACAGCAACCTGGGTAGTACGTTCATCTTCACTACACTGATCCTCCCCAGCCAAGAATGAGCAAGCTGCGACCACCTCTGAAGATCCAACTTGATCTTGTTTAACAAAGGCATAAAATTAGCACGGAACAGAGAAACCGGGTTAGGGGTTAGAAATATACCTAAGTATTTCATCGAACAAATTTGCCAACTGAAGGGCAAAGATCTCTTCAGGTGAGCAACAGTCGTTTTTGGAATTGATATATTTAAAATTTCCAATTTTGTCATATTAATTTTAAAATTGGAAATATCACTAAATGTTGTAAAGGCTGACATTAGGTTTGGGAGGGTAATTAAGGGATGCTGTATATAAAACAATATGTCATCTGCATAAGCAGCGTACTTATGTTCTGAGTTCCCAACAGTTATCCCATGAATATTGGGGTAATGTCTAATCGTTGATAAAAATGGTTCTAGGGACAAGGCAAATAAAATGGGTGAGAGGGGGCATCCCTGAAGGGTTCCGCTATATAATGTGAAAGGCTTGCTTAGTGTGCCATTTATTCTCAATTGGGTGGTAGGAAAGTTATAAAGGGCTGATATTTGGGCTAGGAGAGAGGGGCCAATACCTAGATGAGATAGTGTTGCTAACAGGTATTCCCAGTCCACCCTATCAAACGCTTTTTACGCGTCAGTTGATAATAACAGGGTGGGCTGGGAAGTTCCTTGCACATATGCCATCAATGACAGAGTACGTAAAGAATTGTCACCTGCCTCCCTACCTGGGGTGAAACCCGTTTGATCTTTAGACACCCATTGTGGAAACAAAGGAAGTAGCCTATTTGCTACGACCTTGGCGTATAATTTTGCATCTAGGTTTAGCAAGGAAATGGGCCGATAGCTTCCACAGTTACTGGGGTCTTTGCCCGGCTTGGATAGAACTGTGATATGTGCATGAAGAGTTTCAGGTCGGAGAGTGCCACCAGTCGGAATCGTGTTAGCGTAGCGGGTTAACTGAGGGAGTAAGATATCTGCAAAGGAGCAGTAATATACTATCGTGAAGCCGTCCGGGCCCGGTGCTTTGCCATTGGCCATAGCTTTCAACGCAACTCTCAATTCCGATAGGGTGAACTCTCCTTCAAGGGAATCTAAAGTGTCAGGAGGGAGTTTGGGTAAATTGGCCTGTGCTAGGTAATCTTGAATATGCTTAGTCTTGGATTCATAATCCGCTGTATTTTGGTTTACATGATATAGGTGCTGATAAAATGATCTAAATTCTTTAGCTATTGCCGAGGTTTCATATAGTAGAGTATCGTTCGGGGATTTCATTTTGGCTATAAAGGTTGCAGACTTTTTCTGTTGCAGTGAACGTGCCAAAAGCCTACCTGACTTATTGCCCCATTCATGCAAGCGTTGGGCCACCGTGCGAAATTGTTGTTTCTGTTCCAAATGAAAGAGGGCTTTTAGTTCCTCTCTCTTCTGGGTAAGAGTGTGTAATATGGCCTGAGACAGTCCAGCTTTGTGACTCCATTCGAGAGCACCAATCTCACTAATTAATTTTGTTTGTAAGTTTGTAAGAGAAAGCTCTCTCTTTTTTCTGGAACCCAGTTCTATAAGCTTCACACATATAAAGGCCTTGTGGGCCTCCCAGAGTGTGCCCGGGGATATTTCCGGAAGCATATTTTCCTTAAAATAAAGGGCCAGGTCATCCCTGATTGCTTTCTTATCAATTTTTTCCAGTATCAACTGATCATTGAGTTTCCAATTTGCCTCAGGTAGGCCTCAAATCCTTTTATTGTTCCGCCGATTGCGGTTCTCTTGGTCCTCGATTTTGTATAGCGCCATCCGATGTGCGATGGTGAGGCTGTGGGTGGTATTCTGCAGGCTCCTAATGGCGGCTTTATGTTGATCCAGGCGATGTTCTGTCTCCTCCATGCATTCTAATACCTGCGACAGGTCAGAGCGTACTGCGGAAAGCTCTTTCTTAATGTATCGTTCTAGACCCAGGAACATAGAAGCCAGTTCAGATTTAGTAGGCAGATCACCCACCAGAGCAGCTACCTCTGAGTGCCTGGACATACTGCCCTCACCCTCCGAGCCAGCTGACGATGCTGGAGAACGGTGTCTGGATGCAGGCCTGTGATGAGAGGCGGAGCCCGCGCCAGAGCCCGTGCCACGTGAAGAGCGGCCTAGTCCATCCATATTCAATAGGTCCTCTGGTTCCGCGGCCAGGAATCTTGTTATGGAGCCCGACGAGGTTCCCTTTTTAGCCATTTGTTTGCTCGTTCTCTTACGCATGTTTTTTAGGGTGACAGCCATTAGGAAATGTTGAAAATGTTAGTTATAGTTGTCACCAGTGCCGGAGCCCAGGAGAGATGCGTCCTCACCGCTGCATGTCAAGACCACGCCCCCGTGGTGTCAGTTATGGTGCCGCTTACTGCTTCCCTGTCCCTTCAGCTATAGCTGCACTATGTGACGAGATGTTGGGCCCCACAACAATGTCTGGGCCCAGGGCAGCTGCCCCATTTTCCCTGCCTTAAAGATGGCCCTGACTCATGAACTCCAATAGTTTACATGCGAGTTCCACCTCCCAAGAACTCCTACAGTCATAGGTTAAGTAACTAAGCCTGAAAATGCACTAGTATATATTCTTTTAAGATTTCTGTTTGTTATTTCATATACACCTATATTTGTTTTAACCACTTTCCGACCACCTTCAACATATAAATTGTGGCAAGGCGGCTCAGCTGCGCAAACCGACCTACCTGTACGTCATTCTGTGCATGAGATACAGTGGGCGTGCGCACGCCTGCCCGCCATGCACCACAGGAGCGCACCCGCTGGTCTAGCAGTACAGAGAGTCAGAATGGGGATCTTCCTATGTAAAAAAGGCGGATCCCCATCCTGACAGGGGAGAGCACTGAGATTGGCTGTGCCTAGTGATCAGGAACAGTGATCTCTGGGCTGTCCAGTAAGCCTGTCCCCCACACAGTTAGAACACACCCAGGGACACACAGTTATCCCCTTGATCGTCCCCTCATGTTAACCCCTTCCCTGCCAGTGTCATTTATACATTGATCAGTGCATTTTTTTAGCACTGATCACTTTAATAATGTCACTGGTTCCCAAAAAGTGTCACTTGGGGTCAGCTTTGTCCACCGCAATTTCGCAGTCCCACTAAAAATTGCAGATCACCACAATTACCAGTAAAAACAATAAAAAAATAAAAGTCCAGAAATCTATCTCATAGTTTGTAGAAGCTATAACTTTTGTGCAAACCAATCAATATACACTTATTGCAATTTTTTTATACCAAAAATATATAGAAGAATACATATTGGCCTAAACTGATGAATACATTTGTTTTTTTAGAAATTTTTGGGGGATATGTAATAAAACAGAAAGTAAAAAACATTTTTTTTTTCAAATTTGTCAGTATTTTTTGTGTTTATAGTTCAAAAAATAAAAACCTCGAAGGTGATCAAATACCACCAAAAGAAAGTTCTATTTGTGGGGAAAAAGGACATCAATTTTTTTTGGTTACAATGTCGCACATCCGCGCAATTTTCAGTTAAAGCGGCGCAGTGCCGTATCGCAAAAAATGGCCTGGTCATTAAGAAGGTAAGTCCTTCTGGGGCTGAAGTGGTTAAAGATATCAATATTACTAGATGTTTAGTGGTGGCACTTGCTAATATTTAGATGCTACAATAAAAACCTGTTTTCAGAATTATTCTGAAAACTGAAAACATGTCTATATGCAGACTGAACTATCTAGTGCCTTACCATTAGTCTTACACAGTTGCACAGGCTTCTCTCCTGTACTGAAATAGCTTTCTTTGATTTTGTTGTACAACATAAATTGTGAGCGTCTCACAGTGGGCATTAGAAGCTGTAGTAAGTCAGATATAGACCGTCTAATTCTCTGTTGGGAAAATGTCCAAGCTCATGTAACACTTTCCTTTCAAGCCTCACTGCCCTGGCCCACCCCTTTTATTCATTGGATTTCAGTGTTAATCATGGAGCCTCAGCATTACATGTGAGCATTATCTAGGGCTGTTTGGGTGCAATTTCAGTCTGCCAAGGAATGCCCAGTCCTCCAGAATAACATCCAATAATCAAGACAATCTGATATTCGTATAACTTCTTTCAAAAGTCAATCCACTGAGGGCTCTTGGGAGGAGTACAGGAGCCAGGTGCTGTGATGTTTTCCAGAAACTATGTACAAAACCCATGCCAACCCCTCCCACCAGCCATGATCTTCCAGAAATGTTTAGAGAAGCACAGAGACCCAAAGAAAATGGCACTCATAGGAATGAGGTTCAAAATTACTGCACGGTGAGTTTATTGCAAGTCCAAAGATGTTTGCAGTTCCAGTGAAGGTACATGTAGAAATTGGCTGGACTGAAATTGAAAGGATCCCTATTGATCCAATTTTAAAGGAACCATGATCCCATGCATTACAGTTCAATAGTTGTTAGCAAGGTTAAAATAGCCAATAATGGGGTCTTTGTTATGTGTCAGCTCTTCACTAAAAAATAGTTAGTTCTCAGCAGCCATTTGTCAGTGTGTGTGTGTTGGGCCAGAACCAGCTGTCTATTAGTACATGTGTACCACTGCCTGTTTGACAGAAGCCAGTCTAATAACCAGCTTCTGTTTCAACAGAGGGAAGGATGAAGTCCCCGCTGTGAGAATGTAAAAGGGGGGCACAAATTTAGGGCCCACCTGTGTGAGATTGTGGCCAGCACACCTTGTGGCTTTAATAGGCTATTTAAATATATTTGTCAGGGTTCGGCAGGATATAGGCTACTGTCACTTTAAGTATGCTAATTGCAGATCCAAGACAATCAAATAGGAATATTGGTAATGTGCTGGAAGCTTTGGAGCTTCTATAAAAGGACTGGTGGTGTGGGGCTTTTTCCTTTTCCCCTGGAGCAGCAGCGGAAGAACTGTGGAAGACCTGAGCAATGAGCTTACCTCCAGTCATGGAATCCCTGGTTAGGCAGTCCTGGTTTACAGCCCAGCAGCGGGGGAAGCTGAGAATAGCGGCGAGTTACGGGAGAAGCGACGGTAAATGGTTTGTTGGTTCGGAGCCGCCTCTCAAACAAGAAGAGGCAGGGAACAGAGGTGGAAGGCGGGGCAAATCCAAACAGCCTGTGGTGAAGGAATCTTGGGGTGGCCGCCACCTTCTCCATGAGCCCCCAGAACACAGGAGGCTTTCCAGGTGTCCCAGCCAGAGGAAGGTAATTAAGAGTTCAGACATGTTGCGCCCCTGGCTATGAGAGGTCCGCTGGTCCCTGTACAAAGTGTGCTGCTGGAGGGTATGGCTCACAAAAACACAGGGCAGCCCCCAGTAGCTGGTGAGTGTTCACAGCTTAATGTACTGGCTGCTTTAGTGGGATCTATGTCCTCTCTAGTTAAAACTTTATCTCCTGTTTTTAACTCTGTCCACTCTGCTCCTTCAGCTATGGTATCCTCCTCAGCCCCAGCTATTGTTTCTGACGTTAACTCTGCCACTTTATTCTCTCACAATTTAGCACTTTTGGTTAATAGGGTGCAGAGTAATGTATCAGTTCCTGAAACAGTAAATGCAGCTTCATCCGCTAGGAATAATATTCCTGAAGCTTGCATGAAAGAGGTTATGTCCTGTGAAATTTCTCCCCTAGGTTATCATTTAAACATGTCAGTGAAGGAGAAGATATGGAAGAGGGATTTTATAGATATATTCTCCCTCCTCCCATTCAACAAGGATTTCATGCTTAAATCAGATAGAAGATGGGGAAGAGAAGCAGGAGGAGGACAAGCGTAGACCTATTCCTAGGCCTTTTCACAGTTGGCTGCAGGCCCATTGTATCTATTCTGGAGTGATAGCGGAAAAGCACCAGGAATTGTGTAGAGGTTTGTTCCAACACTCGGATTACATATTGGAAGCTTACAAAAATTTGGGGGGATCTGGGTGGTATTTTTATGATGAGTCATTTAGGCAAAAATTGTCCATTCACCCCACACTCAGGTGGGGAATGAAAGACGTGGGTTTGTGGCTCAACTTGATTTTGCCCCAGAAACAAGTCACTCCAAAGCAGGGTACAGTTATCCCTGTGCAAACAGCTTTTATAAGAGCTTCTTGCTTTGCTCCCAATGAAAATCAATGCTGTTGGAATGCTTCATGTAAATATAGGCATGAATGTGCTTTTTGTGCAGGACCGCACCTGATGAGTGAGTGCTTTAAGAAGAATGTGAATGCAGGGTCCAGTCAAGTGCAGAGGTATATTTTTCCTAAAAGTCTGCACTCCACTGAGGCTCAAAATAATGCTCCCTTGGCTGGACAGGTACCCAAACTGGGAAAAGGTGCTTTTTCTCACTGATGGTTTTTCACAGAGTTTCCCATTGCCCCCCATTTTAGGGGACGGTTGTGCAGTGGTGGGTAACTTGAACTCAGTTTAATTTTTTCCCCAGTTAGTTAGGGAAAAGGTGTTGAAGGAGATTGCTGAAGGGTGCATTGAAGGTCCATTTAAGTATCCACCGTTTAAGAGTTTTCGTATCTCCCCTTTGGGGTAGTGCCTAAGCGGGAACCCAATGTCTTCCTGTCTCATACATCACCTGTTATTTCCAAAAGAAAATTCTTCAAACAATGACATTGATATGGCATCAAGCCCAGTCTCTTATGCGACTTTTGAAGATGCAATCGCCAAAATTAGGTATTTTGGACCAGGAGCTTTAATGGCTAAAGCAGATAGAAAATCAGCTTTTCGCCTCTTGCCAATCTGCCCATCAGCATCCAACTCCCTGGGTTTTCATTTCGATGATTGTTATTTTTTTGACAAGTGTCTCCCAATGGATGTTCCTTGTCATGTTCATACTTCATACTTCGAAGACTTCTCTACTTTTCTTCACTGGGTAGTTTGTTTTCAGTCCAAAGTGGACAGCGTGATACACTACTTGGATGATTTTTTATTTGTTGGTCCTCCTGACTCTACTCTTTGTGCAGATTTGTTGCAAACATTACGGGAACTTTCCCAGCATTTTGGGATTCCGTTGGAGGAAGACGTGTCTACCTATATCATCATTAGAATTCCTGGGGATTCACATAGACACTGGTAGAATGGAATTCCGTTTGCCTGAGGCAAAGCTTGTAAAATTGAGGTTTTTGTTGGCACATTTCAGAAGAAGAAAGTGCTCTTAAAGGATATGCAATCGCTCCTGGAATCTTAGCTTTCGCTTGCAGGATTATGCCAGTGGGCTGCGTTTTTTCATGGCATCTGTATCTTTCTTTAATGAGCCTTAAGTATCTGTTTGCCCATATTAGGCTGACTAATTCCCTCAAGGAAGATTTGCTGGTTTGGTTGAAGGTTCTAGATATTTATAATGGGCAGTCCTTTTTCCAGAGGGATTTTGTATTTTCTCTAGACTTCCCCTTGTTAACCGATGCTGCATGTTCCAAAGGTTTTGCTGAAATCTGGGAAACACATTGGTGTTGTGCAGCTTGGCTGGAATCTTGGGTAATCCAAAACACCACAAAGAACATTATTCTGTTGGAATTGTTCCCAATTTTGGTAGCGGTTGAGCTGTGGGGAGCTTATTTTGCAAATAGATGCATTTTGGTTGAAACGGACTATAAGGGAGTTCTTTTTGTGGTAAATTGCCTTTCATCCAGTTTGTTGTTTGTATTTAAGGTGTTGAGTTAGATTGTATTTTTATGTTTAAAATACAATATATGGCTGAAAGCAAAATACACTTCGGGAAAATTGAATAATATAGCTGACTCCTTGTCCCAGTTTCAGATGGACCGATTTTGCCAGTTGCTTCCAGAAGCAGACGAGGAAGGCATCTGATGCCCAGATCGCTTGTGGCTTTTAATATGAAGTGGGCATCAGAAGCTATTAAGGGGCTGGTCGCTCCTAAGACCTGGGCGAGTTATTCAGCCGCTTGTAGAAGTTGGATATCATTTGCAAACAATGAGGGCTTTAATATTAACAGGCCGTCAGAAGGGGGATTGTGGCTTTTGTGACATCCCTCATGCAGCAAGGTTTTTCAAGCAGTCATTTAGTAAAATCATTAGCAGGCATCTCCTTTTTTCTGTCAGTTAAAAAGACTCCCTTTGTGTATGTCTTATTTTTTGGTAAAGCAGGCCATTGAAGGATACAGAAGGATGACCTTTGTGTCAGGTAGCAGAAGACAAATTTCATGGGAAATGCTTAGTGGTCTTTGTGCAGCAACACCTGGAGTTTGATGTTCTGCATACAAAACCTTACTTTTTAGGAAAGCTTTTGTCTTAGGATTTTTTGAGTCATTCCGCATTTCAGAGCTTGTGCCGGGTATGAAATATGGCTGTTCGGGTATCCTTTATGACCACGTGAATATGGAACAGTCAGCTGTTCACATTCTCTTGTAGCGTTCAAAAATGGACCAGTATAATAGAGCTTGTGGATTACCTTGTGAGCTCACGACGACAAGTCAGTGTGCCTGTTAACCACCGTCCGGCAATTTTTGGGGGTTAGGCCTCCAGGGTCAGGGCATTTACTCATACATTGAAATCTAGCACCTCTGCCAAAGTACCAGTTTAACTTTATTTTGCATAAATGCCTCAGACAAATGGGACTACAGGAGTTTAAGTTCTTTTCCCATTCTTTTAGAATAAGAGCAGCTTCAGAGGCAGCCAAGAAGGTTTTAGAAGAATCAGACATTAAGGAAATGGGGAGGTGGAGGTCTAAATGTTTTAAATTATATGTAAGACCTAATCTGTTTGTTTAATTTTACATCCCATGATTAAGTCAATCTGTGACGAAACATGTCGGGGGCTTGGCTGTGATGCGTGACGTGTGACCCTGGAAGCCGCACTACACGAAAGGTGATTCGATCTAGTGGAGGACCATTGAGGAGGGGGTGAGATCAGAAGATTTAGCACTAGCACACCTCGGGTCTGCCGTGACCGTCTACTATCTGCAGTGTTATCCATTGTGTTGCTGTGATTTGCACTTTGTTTATGCTGGTTTGAATCATGTAAAATGTGAGTGGATCATTTGAAGATTGTAGTGGTTTTATTAAATTAGCTTTGCTGTTTTACACTATTGGAGCACTTTATTATTTTACATGTGGAGCGATCCTCATACACATTGCTGGATATCGGGTTGATCTTATTACCCTGGTGTGTGGTAAAAAGCGAGTTTGCCTTGCATGAAAGTGCTGGCAATTGGAGTCGGTGAGTGTGTTTGTGAAGGGAGTGGGTTCACCTAACACTTTGGTGTGGTGGAAGACACTGAGAAGACACTTAACCACTTTACAACCGGCCCATAGCCGAATGACGGCAGCAGGGCTGTTGCTTAACTCTGGGATCACGTCATATGACGTCTTCCCAGAGTTCCCCTCTTGCGCACTCCCTGGGGCACGCACCTGAACACATCCGTGACCGCCGGGTCCGGAGGGAAATCGCGGCCGTTTACCATGTGATTGCTCCATCAAATGACGGAGCAATCACATGTAAACAAACCGGCATCATCTGATGACGCCGGTTCTTCTCCTCCCCTCCTGTGTACCGATTGGTACACTGTGAGTGGAGAGGAGGATGGATGGATGGCAGTAGCGCTGTGGGCTGTATGTGTAGTGCCCACAGCGCTAACCAGTGACATCCAGCCATCCATCCATCCATCCTCAGCCATCCCTAATGCTCTGCAATGCCCTGCAATACTCTGCAATGCCCCAGAATAATGTGCAATACTCTGCAATACCCTACAACACTCTGCAATACTCTGCAATACCCCACAATACTCTGCAATACCCCACAACACTCTGCAATACTCTGCAATACCCCGCAATACTCTGCAATACTCCACAATACTCTGCAATACCCCGAAATACTCCGCAATACCCCACAATACTCTGCAATACCCCACAACACTCTGCAATACTCTGCAATACCCTGCAATACTCTGCAATACCCCGCAATACTCTGCAATACTCCGCAATACTCTGCAATACCCCACAATACTCTGCAATACCCCACAATACTCTGCAATACCCCACAACACTCTCCAATACTCTGCAATACCCCACAATACTCTGCAATACTCCACAATACTCTGCAATACTCTGCAATACTCCACAATACTCTGCAATACCCCACAATACTCTGCAATACTCTGCAACACCCCACAACACTGTGCAATACTCTGCAATACCCCGCATTACCCCGCAATACCCTGCAATACCCTGCCATACCCAGCCATACCCAGTCATACTCTGTGATACCCAGCCATAACCAGTCATACTCGGCGATACCCTGCCATACTCAGCCATACCCAGCCATGCTCAGCCATACTCGGCGATACCCTGCCATAATCTGCAATACCCCGCCATACTCTGAAATACCCCACCATACTCTGCCATACCCAGCCATGCCCTGCCATACCCAGCCATACTCTGCAATACCCCGCAATACTCTGCCATACCCAGCCATACTCTGCAATACCCCGCAATACTCTGCCATACCCAGCCATACTCTGCAATACTCTGTGATACCCAGTCATACTCTGCCATACCCTGCCATGCTCAGCCATACTCTGCCATGCTCAGCCATACTCGGCTGTACTCGGCCCCTGTATGTGGCCAGGCTGTGGAAGTCTCACACATGTGGTATCACCGTACTCAGGAGATGTATGAGAATCTATTTTGGGGTGTCATTTTTGGTATGTACATGCTATGTGTTAGAAATATTGTATAATTGGTCAACTTTGTGTTTAAAAAAAATGGTTTTAACCACTTTCCGCCCGCCGGCTGTCATACGACGTTCTTGACTTTGTGTGGGGATATCTGAATGATGCCTGCAGCTACAGGCATCATTCAGATATCAACTTTTTTAGCCGGCGATTCCCTACACCATAAGAATGATCATAGCAGCTATTCCACTGCTTGATCGTTCTTATGGGAGGCGAGAGGGGATGTCCCCCCTCCCGCCACCCTCCGGTGCTTCTATTGACTCACCGCTACGATCGAAGCCATGATCTTTTTTTTTTATTTTTTTATTTCAGGCTTCCCAGCCTAGAGGTGAGATGTGAGGTCTTATTGACCCCATATCTCACTGTAAAGAGGACCTGTCATGCCATATTCCTATTACAAGGGATGTTTACATTCCTTGTAATAGGAAAAAGAGGTCAAAAAAATGTTTTTTTTTTTAAAAAGCATCAAACTAAAATAAATAAAGTGAAATGAACAATAAAAATTTTTTTTTTTTAAAGCGCCCCTGTCCCTGTGTGCTTGCATGCAGAAGCGAATGCATACATAAGTCCCGGCCACACATGAAAACGGTATTCAAACCACACATGTGAGATATCGGTGTGATCGGTAGAGCGAGAGCAATAATTTTGGCCCTAGACCTCCTCTGTAACTCACAATATGTAACCAGTAAAAAATTTTAAAGCGTCGCCTATGGGGATTTTTGAGTAGCGACGTTTGACGCCATTCCACTAACGCGTGCAATTTTGAAAGGTGACATGTTGGGTATCTATTCACTCGGCGTAACTTCATCTTTCATATTATGCAAAAACATTGGGCTAACTTTACTGTTTTGTTTTTTTAAAGCACAAAACTGTTTTTTTTCCAGAAAAAAAGCGTTCAAAAAATTGCTGCGCAAATACCGTGTGAGATAAAAAGTTGCAATGACCGCCATTGTATTCTCTAGGGTCTTTGCTAAAAAAACATATATAATGTTTTGGGGTCTATGTAATTTTCTAGCTAATAAATTATGATTTTTACATGTAGGAGAGAAATGTCAGAATTGGCCTGGGTGCTCCAGAATGCCTGAAGGTGCTCCCTGCATGTTGGGCGTCTGTATGTGGCCACGCTGTGTAAAAGTCTCACACATGTGGTATCGCCGTACTGCAAAGAATTGTGGGAAAAAATTACAACTTCAAAAAACTCACCATGCATCTTTCTAAATACCTTGGAATGTCTTCTTTCCAAAAAGGGGTCATTTGGGGGGTATTTGTTCTTTTCTGGCATGTTAGGGTCTCAAGAAATGAGATAGGCCATCAGTACTTCAGGTGTGATCAATTTTCACAGATTGGCACCATAGCTTGTGGACTCTATAACTTTCACAAAGACCAAATAATATACACCGATTTGGGTTATTTTTACCAAAGATATGTAGCGGTATACATTTTGGCCAAAATATATGAAGAAAAATCACTAATTTGCAAAATTTTATAACAGAAACTAAGAAAAATGCATTTTTTTACAGATTTTTCTGACTTTTTTCTTTAATAGCGCAAAAAATAAAGAACCCAGTGGTGATTAAATACCACCAAAAGAAAGCTCTATTTGTGTGAAAAAAAGGACAAAAATTTCATATAGATACAGTGTTGCATGACTGAGTAATTGTCATTACTTACTTATTATTATTTGCACCAAAAGCTGAAAATTGGTCTGGTTATTAACCACTTCCCTACCTGCCTATAGTCAAATGACGTCCACAGATGGGATCTCCCATCCTGGGTGGACGTCATATGACGGCCTCGGGTTCCCGGCCGCCTAGGGGGCGCACGCGTCCGCCGCGTTGCTTGGGACCCGGTGCATGTGCCCGGTGGCCACGATGTCCGCCGGGCACCCGCGATTGCCCGTTAACCAGGCCGGACCGTGGATCTCTGTGTGTAAACACAGAGATCCACGTCCTGTCAGCTCAGAGGAGAGCGATCTGTGTTCCCAGAACGGAGGAACACTGATCGGTCTCCTACCCTTGTGCGTCCCCTCCCCCTACAGTTAGAAGCATTCCCTAGGAAACACATTTAACCCCTCCCCGCCCCCTAGTGGTTAACCCCTTCACTGCCTGTCACATTTACACAGTAATCAATGCAATTTTATAGCATTGATCGCTGTATAAATGTGAATGGTCCCAAAAATGTGTCAAAAGTGTCCGATGTGTCTGCCATAATGTCACAGTCACGAAAAAAAATTGCGATCGCCGCTATTACTAGTAAAAAAAAATAGATAAATAATTTTTTTTTTAAAAATGCCATAAATCTATCCCATATTTTATAGACGCTATAACTTTTGTGCAAACCAATCAATATACGCTTATTGCGATTTTTTTTACCAAAAATATGTAGAAGAATACATATCGGCTGAAACTGAGGAAAAAATTATTTAAAAAAAAAAAAAAATTGGGATATTTATTATAGCAAAAAGTAAAAAATATTGTGTTTTTTTCAAAATTGTCCCTCTTCTTTTGTTTATAGCGCAAAAAATAAAAACCCCAGAGGTGATCAAATACCACCAAAAGAAAGCTCTATTTGTAGGGGAAAAAAGGACATCAATTTTGTTTGGGTACAACATCGCACGACCGCGCAATTGTCGTTTAAAGTGCGACAGCGCTGAAAACTAAAAATTGGTCTGGGAAGGAAAGGCGGTTTAAGTGCCTAGTGGTCAAGTGGTTAAATATCAAGATTTCTTCATTTTTGTCACTTTTTATATGGACTCTTAGTTTATATAATTTTTCACTTTTACTTATATATGGACTGTTATTTTAATATAATTTTTCCACTCACTCACATTCAGCACATGATGGTGTGATTGGTTGATATTTACTGTATTTACACATTATTCATATAATTTGACACTGTTTATTTATGTCTGTATCAAGATAGCACTTGGTGAACATTGTATGTTATTCATAGTTTATACATCGTTTTCAGACATTGATTTACACTACCTATTAGAGCGCCACTATTTCTTCCTATGTATCTGCAGTGGGGAGTTGTTCAGGTGTATGGATATATTGGATAGAATTTTTTATGTATTATTATTTTTTTATATAGGGGCAGCTCATTCACACTTTTTTTCACTATAACTTTTCACATTATCACTAGATTGGTGGCGCAGTGGTGGTATTTTGAGTAAAGGGCGGTGTGTTACTGTAATATCTACAAGTATTTAATTTTACATTGCACTGTATGGATTCTGGGACACTCCTTTGTATACTGGGCACGTAAAAGAGCCGCTCAACGCAATTACTCAGTGAATTTGTCCTTGCATCCAGAATCCTTTGTGTTATTTTGGAAGGGTATGAGAGGCCTTCAGTGGTACCAGTTATATTTTCATTTATCAAGATTATTTCTGGTTTGGGCCCATCCTTTATTTTAGTGGTGCATTTAGGGGGAAACGATTTAGGTAATATTAGGACATTGTTATTTATGATTAAAAGGGATCTTCACCCTTTTACAATGACTACCCCAGGTACAACTATCACATTTTTGGAAATAATTCTGCATCTTTCTTAGTTGTCCTTGCCTCAAAGGAGAGTGATGGAAAAGATGAGGAAAAGATTTAATAGAGCCATGGAGAAATATATGCCCAGTATTGGTGGCTTATCGTATTGGCATGTGGATCTGGAAGGTGGCATCCCAGGGCTTTACAGGCTCAATGGGGTGCAACTCTCAGATGTAGGTGTTGACATATTGAATCTGGGCTTAGGCAGGATATAGGTCACTTTAAATATGTTAATTGCAGATCCAAGAAGATACAATAGGATTATTGGGAATGTGCTGGAAGCTTGAGATTGTCAATAAAAGGGTTGGTGGTGTGGGGCTTATTCCTTTCCCCCTGGACCGGAGCAGCAGCGAAAGAACTCCCTCCCTCCCTAGTCTCGTGCACCATTTATGGGGTTGGGTCACCCTGGATTTCTAGGGGGGGGTGTGTTTTGTATATGTAGAATGTTGGTGACTTGCTGCTCAAGTTCTGATAACTGGGCAGGTTAATAATTTTGTGTTCATTAAAATTATGCTGAAAGTTTTTTTTAACAACAAAAAATAAAAAATTGTTATTGTATATGTAAACCAATAAATGTGCCGTGGCCAAAATTTTGCCAAAAATTGAATGATGTCCATTATTTTTTGTGTCGTATCTGGGGAATTGGCTTTATTTAGGGGTGGGTATGGCCTACAATCTCATACAAAAGCTCAGCACAAGAGATCCCTGCATGCACATCATTGTGTTGATGTGAGGATCTGACAGTTTTTTTTCATCCTGCTCGCTGGTTGAAAAAAAAAAGTCTGAACATGTTTAGTTGCTATAAAGGCATACCCCAGTTTTAAGTACACAATGGGACCAGAGCATGTATGTAAAATGAAAATGTACTTTAATTCAAGCAATACCATTTTTCACTTCTCTTGTCAAAAGAAGTTTATTGACTATACAATGTTATAAAGATACATAAAGTAAGTTTACAAGGATCTATAAAGTAAGCTCATTGTTTTACAGTAGGGTTTATATAGGTAAATATCATGAAATTTCAAATATTAAACATTGGGTTCACGTAAACCTAAATTAAAGATATATATCATTTCCTTAGTTACTTTTGTAGGTATTTAAATGATTTATACCTACTATACATATTGTTTACAAGTAGAGTGTATATAGGTCAAATAAATTCTGATAATGAGCTTTAATCGTAAGGTGGAGAAAAGGAAAGAGAAAGAAGAAAAAGGGTTGAAAGGTAGAGGTATGGTCCACAAGGTTGTCCCGCTCGTCAGTTTATTATTCTTTTTAGTTCTCTTTGAAGCCTTAGAATGGGTGTCTCTGTAAGTCATTTAATCTGTTACCATGGCAACAGGACAGAGTCATTGAAATTTGACAGGAACTGTTGTTTTATCCAAGGGTGCCAAAGTTTTTCAAATTTTGGAATTTGATTTTGATCGATGGCTACCATCTTAGCATGGGACATTGTATTATTCATTCTGTGAATTGTTTCTGCTAGTACCAATGTAGGAGATTTCCATGCCTTGGCCACTGTTTGTTTTGCAGCCGTTATTAGTTGGATCATAAGTTTGAATTGAGAGAGTGTTAACCATTCCGGTTTTAGATTAAGTACAGTTAAATATGGATCTGGTTGTATTATCTTTTTAAATATTTTAGATGCAATCACGAAAACTTCCTTCCAGAAGGTTTGGATTACTGGGCACGTCCACCATATGTGTAAATATGTGCCTATTTCTGGGCATCCTCGAAAACAAAGAGCTGAGGTATTAGGTGAATATTTTGCCACTCTAGCGGGTACAAGGTACCAGCGAGTTAGGACTTTATAATTTGTCTCCAGTGCTAAGATGTTGGGTGAAGATGACTTAGATGTGAGCCATATGTTAGACCAGTCCGTGTCTTCTAAAGTTCGTCCCAGGTCCTCCTCCCACCTCTGAACGTAAGAGGGTCTATTAAGATTTGCTACTCCATATAATTGATTATAAAGTGATGAAATTGTACCTTTAGCAAATGGATCTTTTGTACAGATTGATTCAAAAATGGATAATTGGGATAATGGTGTATCCCCCTTTAGGAATGGTGTATAGAAATTTTTGATTTGGAGATATCTAAATATCTCAGAGTTTGGTAGATCATATTTTTCTCTAAGCGATGGGAATGAAAGGAATGATTTAGATGCTATGAAGTCATTTAGTGTCTGAATGCCTGATGTTGTCCAAGCTTTAAAAGAATTTGGGTAGATCCATGCCGGATAAAAGGCCGGATTTCTGATAAAAGAAAGGAGAGGATTGTGTGGAGATTGTAACTGATATTTGGTTTTTAGTTTATCCCAGAGAGATAAGAAGTGTTTAGTTATGGGATTATGAATTTTAAAGCGGTCTTTAGGATCAAGCCATAATAAATTTGATATTAATAGAGGGTCATTTTCTGAAGCCTCTATAAATACCCATAATGGGATTTCCTGTTTTGCATGGTATTTGGACAGACTGGCCAAATGTGCTGCTCTGTAGTAGTTAGTAAAATTAGGGTATCCCAGGCCTCCTTTATTTTTGGGAAGATGTAGTGTGTGTATAGGTATACGTGGTTTAGAAGAGCCCCATATAAACGAAGTTGCTCTTTTTTGTACTATTCTCAAAAAATAGGAAGGAATTGGAATAGGGAGGACTCTGAATAGATAAAGCAATTTGGGTAGAATAGTCATTTTGATTGCATTAATTTTCCCTATCCAGGATAAAGGAAGTTGCGACCATTGTTTTATTAGATTTGTGATCTGTCTTAATACAGGAGGATAATTGGTTGAGAATAAGTCAGAATGAGATGCTGTTAAATGAATTCCAAGATATGGGATTGATTTTTCTGCCCATGTGAATGGGAGTGCAGCCTTAGCCGGGATCAATTCCATGTTTGTGAGTGAAATATTAAGCACTAGGCATTTCTTAGGATTAATCATAAGGCCGGATAGGGCTGCAAATCCATCAAGAGCTGGTATTAAGTTAGGACCAGAGACCTGTGGTGATGATAGAAATAGTAATATATCGTCTGCAAATATACATAATTTGTGTGTAATACCTCCTACTTCAATGCCAGTTATAGTTTGGTTTGTTCTGATGTATTGGGCCATGGGTTCGAGTATAAGGGCAAATAATAAGGGAGATAATGGGCAACCCTGTCGGGTACCTCTTTCGATATTAAAGGCTTCAGATTTGTATCCAGCATATTTTATATAGGCTTTGGGTTTATTATATAATGCTTTGATCCATGTTAAAAAGTGGGGTCCAAAACCCCATTTTTGTAATGAATATTGCATATATTGCCAGGATACTGTGTCAAATGCCCTCTTAATATCGAGAGATAGAAAACATAAAGGGATTTTCCGTTTTTTAGCAATATGTGCCAATAACACTGCCCTGCGTATATTATCGCCTGCCTGTCTATTTGGCATGAAGCCTACTTGATCTCTATGTATTAATTTTCCTATAATGCTATTGAGGCGTTTTGCTATTATTTTTGCTAATAATTTAATATCGAGGTTTAACAGAGAGATAGGCCGATAATTCACACAGGAAGTATCATCAGAAAGGGGTTTTGGGATCATACAAACAATTGCCATTAGTGTTTCTTGCCGAAAAGAATGTCCATCTAGAAGTTTGTTAAAAGTTTCAGTGAGAATGGGAGAGAGAATTTCTGAGAATGTTTTATAGTATAAAGCCGAGTAGCCGTCTGGGCCTGGTCTTTTGTTAAGTTTTAGGTCTTTTATGGCGTTAGCAACTTCATCTATAGTTATAGGCTCATCCAAACTGCTTTTGTGATTCTGAGATAACTCAGGTAAGTTTATTTTTGAGAAGAAGGATTCAGCTTCTGTAGGATTAAATTCATTGTTTGTCTTGTATAAAGTTGCGAGATGTGAGTGAAATTTATGGACTATTTTAACTGGATTACATGTGTAAACATTTTTTGATAATTTCAAACGTATTGGTTTGAAAGATTTGTTAGTTGAATTTAATGCCCGAGCCAAATATGTACCTGGTTTGTTTGTATTCATGTAGAAATTGTGTTTGGAGCGTTTGAGGGATTTATCAACTGACTCAGTGAGAAATAGATCGTATTCCAATCTAGATTTTTCCAGATGAGATTTTGTACTCTGAGATGGATTATCTTGAAATGATATGTAGGCTGCATTAAAATTGAGTTCTAGTTTTTTTGCTAGATTTTTGCGTTCCCGTTTAAATAGTGCCATTTGTCTTTGTACTGTACCACGCAAGACAGGCTTATGAGCTTCCCACAGTGTTATTGGGGAGATGTCTGTTGTATTATTAATTGATATGTATTCCTTTAAAGCTTGTCCAATGGCCATCTGATGTAGTGGGTGTTTGAGCATTATGTCCGGTAAGTACCACGTTGGGTCATGCGCTTTTGGTATGGCTGAGGCTATAGTAGTGTATACTGCATTATGGTCAGACCACGGAATCGGAATTATATCTGATGCAATAATTTCTGGTATCATTCCTATTGTTAGAAAAATATGACTTATTCTGGTGAAGGTTTGATGAGGGTGCGATAAATAAGTGAATTTCTTTTTCATTGGGTTACTTTCTCTCCATGAATCTACCAGATTGTATTTGGAAAGAAGTTGAGAAAAAGGTAATCTAGAGGTTATTTTGGATGGTGTAAAAGGTGATTTATCTAGAAATGGGAGGAGGACCTGGTTCGAATCCCCGCACATTATCACTGTTCCTATTTTGTGTGTATTAATCACTTGTAATATATGTGAGAGGAATGGTGTAGGTTGTTTGTTAGGAGCGTAGTAGGAAATCACAGTGATTGCTGTATCCATTATATAACCCATGAGTATCAGGTATCTACCTTCTGGGTCTTTAATTTCTGATGATAAGGTGAATGGTGTGGATCGGTGAAATGCAATTAGAGTTCCCCTTTGCTTGGTACAGGCAGAAGCCGTGTAAATTTGTTGATAAAAAGGAGAAATATATTTTGGAGTAGAATCTTTGGTGAAGTGTGTTTCTTGGAGGCATACTATGTGAGCCTTCTTGTTATGGAAAGTACGGAAGGCTTTGGTCCTTTTTTGAGGGACATTTATTCCCTGAACATTCAGGGAAAGTATATTCAGTGGTGCCATGGCAATAGATCAAATAGTTTTGACTTACTTTTTGTTATGCAGAGCTGACTGCGCAGATCAACCTGTGTGGACTGAAGAGATGAATAGATAGAAAAGAAACCAGTGAATTCTGGAGTAAAGAGTAAACAAAAAACACATGAGATTAAATGATACATTGTATAAATTATTTTTTGCAAGTAATCACAATTTACCCGTGAAAGAGAATAAATATCTCTCTCAGGTTGAATAAGTGCCTTCTTCACACTCCCACATAATATGGTTGGGAGAATGAGGAGGGCTAATGGGGGTACACGGATCTTCCGCTTACAGGAGAGAAGTGCTATGTCAAAAGACATCAAAATGATGTTTCATTAATTGGAGTGCAGAATATAGTTTTTGTTGAAATTATTTATTCCAGGGTGGTTGTATATGGTTAGTCTTGCCCTAGGCTAAATAATTCAGTTAGAAAGGTACTGTTAATAACTTTGGTATTGATGAAGATAGTTTGAATTATTTTGGGATTTTAACCCTTTTAGAGTAAACAATTACATATTTTATTCATATGTAACTGTTTAGATATGTTAACTCATAAAATTGAGGTTGTATTGCTTCAGATTAGAATAAACAAAAACATAATTCTAGGAACTAGTTAGATAATAATATATTTGTTTTAAGAAAAGAAAGAAAAAGCTTCCATTACTTCTGGATTATTGAACATATTTGTCCTAAAAAGTAATAAATCTATTATTACCTGATAATATATAACTGAACAAGAATTTCCTTATTTCACTTATATATTCTAAGGCTATATGAATCAGAAGTAATAAGAAATATAACTGGAATGTAACATGATCCCACACAGTGTGTGAGTATCAGAATGCAGTTACATTCAGTTATAAATATAGGTTTTTTATAGAGAACCATCTCTTAGTATAATAAATGAAGAGATATCAGGAATTAGGATGTCAGTCCATTGAATCTTCTTGGTCCATGGATGATGTGGCATAACGGCCTCTTTTGTGAGAATGATGATTCCCATTTTGTTCTGAAATTTTCTGGGTGCTGCCTGAAGGTGAAGATGACGCCATTCTTCTGCGTGTGGGAGAGTTGCTGCTTGTGGGTTCTGTCAGATTTAATTTTAAAAGGGTTTGTTGTAGTTCATCTGCTGATCTGCTTCTGTAAATTGTACCTTGGTAGTTAAATCTGACTGAAAAGGGGAAGCCCCATTGATACATAATGTTGTGGCGTTGCAGTTCCATTAGTTGGGGTTTCATGGATCGTCTTTTAGTAATAGTAAGTTGGGATAGGTCAGCAAAAATGTGATAATTGTGTCCTTGAAAATTAAGTTCCTTTTTTTCTCTTGCAGCAATTAGTATTTGTTCTTTCGTTCTGTAATAATGAAATTTTGTGATTATATCACGTGGGGGTCCATCTTTCTTTTTGGCTGTGAGGGCTCTGTGTACTCTGTCCAGTTCTAAACGTTCAATAGGGATATCTGGCTTTAGTTCTTGTAATAGAGCAGTAATAGTAGATTGCAGGTCTGTCACAGATTCAGGTATTCCCCTTATGCGCAAGTTTGAACGTCTGGCTCTATTTTCGTAATCTTCGAGCTTAGTTTGAAGTATTAAATTCTCTTTTTTTAATTGTTCCAATTCTGTTATATTTTCTTGGGTTGTAATTTCAATTTCATCCATTTTTATTTCTAAGGCTGCGGTGCGGTTTCCCAGCTCTCTTATTTCTTTTGGTTAGGCTTTTTGTTATTTGGTCTGAGGTTTGTTTTAAAGCCTTATGAAGCATCTTTTCAAATTGTAATAATATTTCTGGGGATACTGAGGAGGCTTGTGGAGAAGTTTGTGAAAGGATTTGTTCTGTATCTGACTCAAATGGAGAGTCTTGCTGTGACATTTTCTGTCTGTGAGAGCGCCCTGATGCTGTATCTTGTGAGGTGACTGGAGCTGCTTCAGCTGCAGTGAGTGCCTGTGAGCTCTTTGTGAGGTGATTTTTATTTCTGCCACGGTTTCCTCCCAGTACCATATTTCCTGCCCAAACTTTCACAGTTTGTTCCCTGGGACAAAAAGGTTCAAATGGATACCTTTTGAGCCTGCAGGCTCCGCTTTGTCCTTCTCTTCTCTCCTCAGCGGTGTGGAGCTCTAACAATGCATGTCTGCTCTGCTAGGCTCCGCCTCCTGCCCCCCCCATTTTTCACTTCTCAATGCATGTACTGCATTGCAATAGTCATTTACAGGCATAACTGATTACCTAGTGATAAGGGCAGGGACATGATTTAGAGTTCTCACTTAATCTAATGCCTACGTGTAAAATCTGTTAACCACTTGCTGACCGCCTCACGCATATATACGTGAGCAGAATGGCACGGGCAGGCAAAATCACGTACCCATACGTGATTGCCTTCCCTCGGGCGGGGGGTCCCATAGGACCCCCCCCCCCGGTGCCAGCGGCAGTCGGCATTTGGCTAGGAGCGATGAGAGACGAGGGGGAGACCATCCGATCGTGGCCCCCCCCTCGCGATCGCTCCCAGCCAATGAGGAACATCCCCTGCCTGTGTATAGTACACACAGGCAGAGGATGTGATGTCATCTCTCCTCGGCTCGGCAGTTTCCGTTCTAGCGCCGAGGAGAGAAGACATGTAAGTGCACCAACACACACACACAGTAGAACATGCCAGGCATACTTTACACCCCCGATCCCCCCCGATCGCCCCCCGATCCCCCCCAATCACCCCTCCCCCCTCCCTGTAACACTGACACCAAGCAGTATTTTTTTTTTTTTCTGATTACTGCAGGGTGTCAGTTAGTGACAGTTACTATGGTAGGACAGTGAGTGTTACCCCCCTTTAGGTCTAGGGTACCTCCCTAACCCCCCCTAATAAAGTTTTAACCCCTTGATCACCCCCTGTCACCAGTGTCGCTAAGCGATCATTTTTCTGATCGCTGTATTAGTGTCACTGGTGACGCTAGTTAGGAACGTAAATATTTAGGTTCGCCGTCAGCATTTTATAGCGACAGGGACCCCCATATACTACCTAATAAATGTTTTAACCCCTTGATTGCACCCTAGTTAACCCTTTCACCACTGATCACCGTATAACCGTTACGGGTGACGCTGGTTAGTTTGTTTATTTTTTATAGTGTCAGGGTACCCGCCGTTTATTACCGAATAAAGGTTTAGCCCCCTGATCGCCCGGCGGTGATATGCGTCGCCCCAGGCAGCATCAGATTAGCGCCAGTACCGCTAACACCCACGCACGCAGCATACGCCTCCCTTAGTGGTATAGTATCTGATCGGATCAATATCTGATCTGATCAGATCTATACTGGCGTCCCCAGCAGTTTAGGGTTCCCAAAAACGCAGTGTTAGCGGGATCAGCCCAGATACCCGCTAGCACCTGCGTTTT
Organism: Aquarana catesbeiana; assembly: GCF_042186555.1. Lineage (NCBI taxonomy): Eukaryota > Metazoa > Chordata > Amphibia > Anura > Ranidae > Aquarana > Aquarana catesbeiana. The sequence goes on along the minus strand of NC_133326.1, from coordinate 462,017,777 downwards.
GCCCCTCCACCCGGCCCAGCCCACCCAAGTGCAGTATCGATCGATCACTGTCACTTACAAAACGCTAAATGCATAACTGCAGCGTTCGCAGAGTCAGGCCTGATCCCTGCGATCGCTAACAGTTTTTTTGGTAGCGTTTTGGTGAACTGGCAAGCACCAGCCCCAGGCAGCGTCAGGTTAGCGCCGGTCGCGCTAACACCCACGCACGCACCGTACACCTCCCTTAGTGGTATAGTATCTGAACGCATCAATATCTGATCCGATCAGATCTATACTAGCGTCCCCAGCAGTTTAGGGTTCCCAAAAACGCAGTGTTAGCGGGATCAGCCCAGATACCTGCTAGCACTTGCGTTTTGCCCCTCCGCCCAGCCCAGCCCACCCAAGTGCAGTATCGATCGATCACTGTCACTTACAAAACACTAAACACATAACTGCAGCGTTCGCAGAGTCAGGCCTGATCCCTGCGATCGCTAACAGTTTTTTTGGTAGCGTTTTGGTGAACTGGCAAGCCCCAGGCAGCGTCAGGTTAGCGCCAGTCGCGCTAACACCCATGCACGCACCGTACACCTCCCTTAGTGGTATAGTATCTGATCAGATCAATACCTGATCCGATCAGATCTATGCTAGCGTCCCCAGCAGTTTAGGGTTCCCAAAAACGCAGTGTTAGCGGGATCAGCCCAGATACCTGCTAGCACCTGCGTTTTGCCCCTCCGCCCAGCCCGGCTCAGCCCAGCCCACCCAAGTGCAGTATCGATCGATCACTGTCACTTACAAAACACTAAACGCATAACTGCATCGTTCACAGAGTCAGGTCTGTTCCCTGCGATCGCTAACAGTTTTTTTGGTAGCGTTTTGGTGAACTGGCAAGCACCAGTGGCCTAGTACATCCCGGTCATAGTCAAACCAGCACTGCAGTAACACTTTTTGACGTGGCGAGTCCCATAAGTGCAGTTCAAGCTGGTGAGGTGGCAAGCACAAGTAGTGTCCCGCTGCCACCAAAAAGACAAACACAGGCCGTCGTGCCCATAGTGCCCTTCCTGCTGCATTCGCCAATCCTAATTGGGAACCACCCACTTCTGCAGCGCCCGTACTTCCCCCATTCACATCCCCAACCAAATGCAGTCGGCTGCATGAGAGGCATTTTCTTTATGTCCTCCTGAGTACCCCTACCCAACGAACCCCCCCAAAAAAGATGTTGTGTCTGCAGCAAGCGCGGATATAGACGTGACACCCGCTATTATTGTCCTTCCTGTCCTGACAATCCTGGTCTTTGCATTGGTGAATGTTTTGAACGCTACCATACACTAGTTGAGTATTAGCGTAGGGTACAGCATTGCACAGACTAGGACACACTTTCACAGGGTCTCCCAAGATGCCATCACATTTTGAGAGACCCGAACCTGGAACCGGTTACAGTTATAAAAGTTAGTTACAAAAAAAGTGTAAAAAAAAAAAAAAAAAACACATACAAAAATATAAAATAAAAAAAAATAGTTGTCGTTTTATTGTTCTCTCTCTCTCTATTCTCTCTCTATTGTTCTGCTCTTTTTTACTGTATTCTATTCTGCAATGTTTTATTGTTATTATGTTTTATCATGTTTGTTTTTCAGGTCTGCAATTTTTTATACTTTACCGTTTACTGTGCTTTATTGTTAACCATTTTTTTGTCTTCAGGTACGCCATTCACGACTTTGAGTGGTTATACCAGAATGATGCCTGCAGGTTTAGGTATCATCTTGGTATCATTCTTTTCAGCCAGCGGTCGGCTTTCATGTAAAAGCAATCCTAGCGGCTAATTAGCCTCTAGACTGCTTTTACAAGCAGTGGGAGGGAATGCCCCCCCCGTCTTCCGTGTTTTTCTCTGGCTCTCCTGTCTCAACAGGGAACCTGAGAATGCAGCCGGTGATTCAGCCAGCTGACCATAGAGCTGATCAGAGACCAGAGTGGCTCCAAACATCTCTATGGCCTAAGAAACAGAAAGCTACGAGCGTTTTATGACTTAGATTTTGCCGGATGTAAACAGCGCCATTGGGAAATTGGGAAAGCATTTTATCACACCGATCTTGGTGTGGTCAGATGCTTTGAGGGCAGAGGAGAAATCTAGGGTCTAATAGACCCCAATTTTTTCAAAAAAGAGTACCTGTCACCACCTATTGCTATGATAGGGGATATTTACATTCCCTGAGATAACAATAAAAATGATTTAAAAAAAAAATATGAAAGGAACAGTTTAAAAATAAGATAAAAAAGCAAAAAAATAATAAAGAAAAAAAAAAAAAAGCACCCCTGTCCCCCCTGCTCTCGCGCTAAGGCGAACACAAGCGTCGGTCTGGCGTCAAACGTAAACAGCAATTGCACCATGCATGTGAGGTATCACCGCGAAGGTCAGATCGAGGGCAGTAATTTTAGCAGTAGACCTCCTCTGTAAATCTAAAGTGGTAACCTGTAAAGGCTTTTAAAGGCTTTTAAAAATGTATTTAGTTTGTCGCCACTGCACGTTTGTGCGCAATTTTAAAGCATGTCATGTTTGGTATCCATGTACTCGGCCTAAGATCATCTTTTTTATTTCATCAAACATTTGGGCAATATAGTGTGTTTTAGAGCATTAAAATTTAAAAAAGTGTGTTTTTTCCCCCAAAAATGCGTTTGAAAAATCGCTGCGCAAATACTGTGTGAAAAAAAAAAATGAAACACCCACCATTTTAATCTGTAGGGCATTTGCTTTAAAAAAATATATAATGTGTGGGGGTTCAAAGTAATTTTCTTGCAAAAAAAATAATATTTTTCATGTAATCAAAAAGTGTCAGAAAGGGCTTTGTGGTTAGAAGAGTGGGTTATGTGTGACATAAGCTTCTAAATGTTGTGCATAAAATGCCAGGACAGTTCAAAACCCCCCCAAATGACCCCATTTTGGAAAGTAGACACCCCAAGCTATTTGCTGAGAGGCATGTCGAGGCATGTCGAGTCCATGGAATATTTTATATTGTGACACAAGTTGCGGGAAAGAGACAATTTTTTTTTTTTTTTTTTGCACAAAGTTGTCACTAAATGATATATTGCTCAAATATGCCATGGGAATATGTGAAATTACACCCCAAAATACATTCTGCTGCTTCTCCTGAGTACGGGGATACCACATGTGTGGGACTTTTTGGGAGCCTAGCCGCGTACGGGACCCCGAAGACCAAGCGCCGCCTTCAGGCTTTCTAAGGGCGTAAATTTTTGATTTCACTCTTCACTGCCTATCACAGTTTCGGAGGCCATGGAATGCCCAGGTGGCACAAACCCCCCCAAATGACCCCATTTTGGAAAGTAGACATCCCAAGCTATTTGCTGAGAGGTATAGTGAGTATTTTGCAGACCTCACTTTTTGTCACAAAGTTTTGAAAATTGAAAAAAGAAAAAAAAAAAATTTTTTTCTTGTCTTTCTTTATTTTTAAAAACAAATGAGAGCTGCAAAATACTCACCATGCCTCTCAGCAAATAGCTTGGGGTGTCTACTTTCCAAAATGGGGTCATTTGGGGGGGGTTTGTGCCACCTGGGCATTCCATGGCCTCTGAAACTGTGATAGGCAGTGAAGAGTGAAATCAAAAATTCACGCCCTTAGAAATCCTGAAGGCGGTGATTGGTTTTCGGGGCCCCGTACGCGGCTAGGCTCCTAAAAGGTCCCACACATGTGGTATCCCCATACTCAGGAGAAGCAGCTAAATGTATTTTGGGGTGCAATTCCACATATGCCCATGGCCTGTGTGAGCAATATATCATTTAGTGACAACTTTGTGCAAAAAAAAAAAAAAAAAAAAAAAAAATTTGTCACTTTCCCGCAACTTGTGTCAAAATATAAAACATTCCATGGACTCAACATGCCTCAAAGCAAAAAGCTTGGGGTGTCTACTTTCCAAAATGGGGTCATTTGGGGGGGGGTTATGCCATCTGGGCATTTTATGGCATTCAAAACTGTGATAGGTAGTGAGGAGTAAAATCAAAAATGTACGCCCTTAGAAATCCTAAAGGCAGTGATTGGTTTTCGGGGCCCCGTACGCGGCTAGGCTCCCAAAAAGTCCCACACATGTGGTATCCCCATACTCAGGAGAAGCAGCTAAATGTATTTTGGGGTGCAATTCCACATATGCCCATGGCCTGTGTGAGCAATATATCATTTAGTGACAACTTTTTGTAATTTTTTTTTTTTTTGTCATTATTCAATCACTTGGGACAAAAAAAATGAATATTCAATGGGCTCAACATGCCTCTCAGCAATTTCCTTGGGGTGTCTACTTTCCAAAATGGGGTCATTTGTGGGGGTTTTGTACTGCCCTGCCATTTTAGCACCTCAAGAAACGACATAGGCAGTCATAAATTAAAGGCTGTGTAAATTCCAGAAAATGTACCCTAGTTTGTAGGCGCTATAACTTTTGCGCAAACCAATGAATATACACTTATTGACATTTTTTTTACCAAAGACATGTGGCGGAATACATTTTGGCCTAAATGTATGACTAAAATTGAGTTTATTGGATTTTTTTTAGAACAAAAAGTAGAAAATATCAATTTTTTTCAAAATTTTCGGTCTTTTTCCGTGTATAGCGCAAAAAATAAAAATGGCAGAGGTGATCAAATACCATCAAAAGAAAGCTCCATTTGTGGGAAGAAAAGGACGCAAATTTCGTTTGGGTACAGCATTGCATGACCGCGCAATTAGCAGTTAAAGCGACGCAGTGCCAAATTGTAAAAAGTGCTCTGGTCAGGAAGGGGGTAAATCCTTCCGGGGCTGAAGTGGTTAAATGTAACCTTTGGCTGCTGAACTCGATTGAAGCTGCTTTTGTTGCCTTGTATCTGTATTGCCATGGTGTTGGAGCTTGTGCTTGTAGCCCAGGTGACTCCTGTTGTGGTTGACCCTTGCCCTGTGTGGGGGTGGTGCTGATGCTATTGTTTGTATAATCAGCTTTTGAAACTAATAAAGCAGGTCAGTTCAGTACTGGTCCTTTATGCTCGGAACTGATGCACGGATTTCTGACTCTGTGTTTTAATTCCTATACTGCAAATAATCTGACACAGCAATATAAATTGTAGAGCAGTTCCATAGAAGCTGCACCTAACATTTTGGCGCCCCAACAGGGACTCACCGATGATACTACAAGAGGTGGACGAACGCGGCTGACGGAACAAAAAGGAATAGGCATTCCGGGAACCACAGATCAAAAACCTGCGCAGGTAAGAAAAAGCTTTATTTTTCTTATATTCTGTGCTCCCCTGATTTGTGCCTATCCGTTCTGTCAGTTACGGTTCTCCTGGTTTTAAAACACCAGCCTCTGTAGTGGTGAGTCTAGAATTACTGCATATTTTAGTTTATATTGCTGGAATTATTTGTTGTCTGTCTGTCTTGTTGAGCAAGTGAATGAGCCTTGTCAAGGTTGGTATGAGTTAGAAGGGGATTGCCAAACTAAGCAACGGAATGCGCCCTTACCTCACATAAGTGAACTTGGGGGGTCTGACGCTTATGCTTAACCTCACATCTAACTCATAAACCATAGACGGGTTGAAAGTATAAGCCCTGTCTGCTCCATAAAGCAGGGATAAGAGTGTATGAGAGGGATCCCAGATACGGGGGGGGGATAAGGTCTCCACAAAGTCCGGAGATCTAGTCGGATACCTGGCCACTTAAAGGAATGCTTGTATATGTTGTAGCCGCATTCTTGTATATGTTGTAGCCGCATTCTGGTTTGTTATTGGGCTAGCATATAAAGTAATTATTTGTTATTGGGCTAGCATATAAAGTAATTTGGTTTCAGAAATCTCATCTAGGAGAGGTTTTTAGTATTCTGGCACCCTAGGAGGAAGGCAACGAGGAACTAGTGTAACTTGGTTAAGTGTTTTATATTGTACACTAAGTGTCCCACACGCTACCTAGGCAGGACTGTCAGAATGGGCCAGCAGAATACAAAACCCCATCAGGGAATTGTGGCGCATTATACGGTGCCACAGATAATTAAAAACATCTGTGGGAAAGATGAAGCGCGGGACTTAAAGGATGTCCTTCGTAAATTTAAGGTGAAAGGAGCAGCGGGCTTAGACCCGGATGTATGGAGTGAAATAAAAAGGGACAGACAAGGAGAGGTGTTAGAGAAGCAATGGATGCGTCAGGTTCAATGCTTAATTAAGGTCTCAAATAGAGCGAAAGAAGAGGGGTGGAAATATAATCCAGATTGTGATGGTTGGGATATGAAAGATAGAAGAACAAAAAATGTCGAGGCTCCGGTTGACCCCAGCTCAGCCATCCCACCCCCATATACTGACGTAGAACGCAAACCACACAAGATATATCCTGTACTTGAGGGGAGAGGATGGGTTTGTCAGGTTTGTGGAGCACAAAACCCAGAATGGGCAGTAGAATGTGTGCATTGTGGGGCACAAAAACCTCATCCAGAAACTGTAGCTCCCGTACGCACTGATACACGCATTGTTCAGGTAAACAATCCAGACTTTGGAGCAGCCCATCCAAATGCCCCGCCTACTGTCACTCGTAGAATGCAAATAAGGACTTGGGCACCATGGTCGGCAGACACCCTTATGGCATTAATACAGAGCGCCCCAGACCCGGTGGCAAAGCCAGCTGCTTTCTGTAGATTTGTGACACAGTTAATGAATACACATGAAGCAACCTGGCAGGATGGGGAGGATCTATGCAGACACAAAATGACTCTGACCCTGTTTAACCAGTTTATGACAGAAATAGGTCCACACAGACCTGCAGGACAAGTTGATGGGGATGGCAACCTGGAGGCAGGACATGTCAGACATATAGACTCAAGGGCCCCTTTTATTGCTAGATTAGAAGCTTTTTGTCAAGCAAAACAACAGGAGAGGGGGTCCATATCACCCATGAAGCAAATGCCAGGACAGACTGTATCGGAATTTTACTTATCTATGGAAAGTATGATGGCAGATGAGGGATTGGACTTGGCCCTGCCAGTCACAATCCGAGCCTTCAATAGACAATTTATGGAGGGATTAATTCCACAGATAAGTGAGAGACTGAAAGCCTGCACACCAGAGTGGAGGGCAACTAGAGATAGAGGGATGTTGTTACAAAAAGCGCAAGGCATAGAGGCGGACTTAGCAGAAACCAAAGGGAGGAAATCTCATGCTATCAACGCACTCGGGGGTTCCCAAGAGCAAGGTAGAGGTTCCTTTCGCAAACCCCTTACCTGTTACTACTGTGACAAGATTGGTCACATCAGACGCAACTGTAGGAAAAGAATAAAGGATGAAAGAGAGGAAGGTGTTGATTCTCCAGTTGAACAGAGAAGGAACCAGCCCAGGGACAACAAAAATAGTCATATCAGGCAGCAGGGAGATGGCCCACGAGCATGACTCGCTCCGGTTTTTGGAAAGATCAAAAACAAAAATGCTTAAGACTACTATAACGGTTGGTAATAAGAAAATTTCTTGTTTAATTGACACGGGAGCTTCACGGGAGCTACTTTCTGATTCTGAAATACTCCCTGAGGAAGAATCACCTGACACTTTATTGATAACTGGATATGATGGCATTTTAGCCGATGCCCCACTCACAAAACCTCTGAAAGTTAAAGTAGGAAACCACATGTTCCTTTCACGCTTTCTGGTATCCAGAGGAGCCCCCACTAATTTGCTAGGAGCTGACATTTTGCAGAAAATAGGAGCTAACATTACCTATCACCCAGATGGCACTGTCACCTTAGCTATAGGGGATAATCAAGAACACATGGAGATGTGTAACCTGATACAATATCTGGAGGAGGAATCGGAACTGTCCGGTCCATCTCCTCCGGATTTGGATCAGATCTTGTCATCCCTTCCGGAAGAACTATGGGAGAAACATCCAGCAGATGTTGGACTTTTGCCCATACCTCTGGTTACCCTACAGCTGATTCCAGGAGCAGTGCTTCCCCAACAAAAACAGTATCCACTCAGTGCACCCCAAGAGGCGGCTATAGAAATGCAAGTCCAATCCTTATTAAAAAGTGGAGCTCTAAAAGAGGTAAAATCACCGGCGAATACTCCTTTGTACCCGGTTAAAAAGAAAACAGTAGCCGGTAGTCCAGTTAAGTACAGAATGGTTCAAGACCTCAGAGCGGTCAATAAACTACTAGCCCCGATGACGCCTTTAGTACCCAATCCACATACGTTACTGTCACAAATACCTTCGACCAGCATGTATTTTACAGTTATAGATTTAGCGAACGCTTTCTTTTCTGTCCCACTTGCTGAAGAATGCCAACTTTGGTTTGCATTTTCCCTCAAAAATCGGCAACTAACCTGGACACGCCTACCTCAGGGTATGGCGCATTCACCTACCTTGTATTCACAAGCATTGCAAACGGTGTTGGGAGAATGGGTACCACCAGATTCCTGTGTATTGTTACAATATGTGGATGATTTATTGTTATGCTGCCCTGACAAGGAAACTTGTTTGGCCACCACCCTTAATTTGTTGCGATTTTTGGCAGAAAAAGGTTGCAAGGTTAATAAGAAAAAGTTGCAAGTGTGTCAGGAAAAAGTTATCTTTTTGGGACATTGTATATCACAGGGTACGAGACATCTCACTGAGGAGAGGGTTCAAGTGATAAAGGGAATGTTACCCCCACGGAATTTCAAACAATTGCGTATGTTTTTAGGTATTGTGTCATATTGTAGACAATGGATACCACACGCTAGCGCTTTGATGCAGCCATTATACGATTGTTTGAAAATTGTACCATATGTGCTTACAGAAGTAGCGTATGAGTCGTTTGTCACTTTGAAAAAGCTATTAATTTCTGCCCCGGCTATTGGTATTCCAGATTACACTAAGAAATTTAATCTATATGTTGCCGAGATCACTGGACACGCCACAGGTGTTTTGACACAGGCACATGGAAAACAAAGACCAGTCGCTTACTTTTCAGCAGCACTAGATCCAGTGTCTAGAGGTTCACCGTCCTGTGTACGGGCGGTAGCTGCAGTGTCAATCATCATTGATAAATCATCAGAGATTGTCCTAGACAATCCAGTTGTAGTACACACCACACATGACATACATGCAATCTTGTCTCAAGTTCAGCCCAAACACATTTCAATGGCCAGACAACTGAGGTTACAGTGTACTTTACTCTTACCTCCAAATGTCACTTTTCAGCGCTGTACAACTTTAAATTTGGCCACCTTTTTGCCTCTTCAGTCACCAGATTTGGCAAGGGGGAATAATAGTGCTAATAAAGAAGGAGATGAGGAAACTGACACCCTTCTGTTTAAAGAGATAGATCAGCACGATTGTTTTCAGCTCATGGAACAGGAGACAATGGGATTCCCACATGTTACAGATACACCGATTTTAAATGCTGAGCACACTTTGTACATAGATGGCAGCAGGTTTGCTGATGACAAGGGTAAATATCACACAGGGTATGCTGTAGTAACTGATACACAGGTGATTGAAGCACAGCCCTTACCAGCCCACATGTCAGCACAGGAAGCAGAATTAAAAGCTTTAGAACAAGCCCTAGAATACTTAAAAGGACGAGAAGGGAATATTTACACTGACTCTGCCTACGCTTATGGTGTAGCGCACGATTATGGCCACATATGGAGGGCTAGAGGTTATCTGACAGCAGCAGGTACACCTGTAAAACATGGAGAAGGGATTAAGAGAGTCCTGAACAATCTTCAAAAGGTTAAACGAGTGGCCATTATGAAGATAGCGGCACACACGAGAGCAAAAACAATTGAGGCAAAAGGAAATGCATTTGCAGATTTGACTGCAAAACAGGCAGCTCTAGGGGAAGGAAGCCCTGAGACCTTAGCAGCGGTAGAGGTGAGTATCCCAGAACCAACATGGCAGCAGCTAAGTAAATTACAGGAGCAAGCAGGGGAGAGCGAGAAAGATAAGTGGGTCAGGATGGGAGCAGCACCAGACCTTGACAATGTATGGAGGGAAGGAGGCAAAATATGCCTACCTGCCTCTCTGTACCCAGCAATGGCAGCGGCAGTTCACCTACCCACACATGTCAGTTCCAATTCCATGTATAGGATTGTGAACCAAGGATGGCTCGCCCCTGGATTCAGTAGTACTGCGAGAAACTACTGTGCAGCCTGCCAAATCTGTCTCCTGAATAACCCAGGACAGAGAGTAAAAACCCCACGGAAACACCAGGTCCGGGCCCAATACCCCTTCCAGAGACCGCAAATTGACTACATACAAATGCCTAAGAGCGGCCCCTTTGAATTTGTCCTCGTGTGTATCGATTTATTCTCAGGTTGGCCTGAAAGCTATCCAGTAAAATCAGCTACAGCTAAAGCCACAGCTAAGAAACTGATCACTGAGTTAATACCTAGGTTTGGTCTTCCTGAAACCATAGAATCAGATAGGGGGACACACTTTACAGGAGAAATCATGCAGAATGTGATGACCATGTTAGGGGTTCAACAAAGTTTCCACACCCCTTACCACCCACAGAGTTCAGGATCAGTGGAAAGAGTAAATGGGACAACAAAGTTAAAAATACAAAAAGCCATGCAAGAGTTAAACAAGCCATGGCCAAAATGCCTGCCTTTGGCTTTGTTCTCCATAAGATACACTCCAACAGGGAAAACAGGATTATCCCCATATGAAATACTTTTTGGGAATGCACCTAGATTAGGTCTATACTTTCCACAGAGTATGCAATTGCAATGTGATAGTTTGACTGCATATGTGATACAATTACAACAACTTCTAACTAAGATCCACAAAAGTGTGTATTCTTCTCTTCCAGACCCTAATTCTGTAACAGGTACACATACTCTGCTACCAGGGGATTATGTATATGTAAAAAGACACACCAGAAAGTCATTGGAACCCAGGTTTGAAGGTCCTTATCAAGTACTCCTGACCACAGCCACTTCAGTAAAGCTGGAAGGAAAGCCAACCTGGATACACGCATCACACTGCAAGAAACAACCTGAGAAAACTCCATCATGAAAATGCTGTTTCTCTATAGTTTGTTTGCACTTATCACCTTACAAGTATGTGCCTGGACTCCTGGTATCAATGTACTTGAAGTAGAGGAAACAATCACTTTCGAATGGAGCATAGATGACCCTAAAGTGGCAAATGTATCAGGATATGAGATAAATAAGGATTACACTGTGGGTAATTATACTGTTGAAGGACATAGGCGACCGTTTCATGTAGATGTAGGTATAGCATGGATACAGGCAGACCCCCCCTCAGAAGTAACTGTAACTTTCCAGTGGAACGATAATATGGGTTTCCCCTTTAAAAATAGTAAGAACCATAGGTGTCATAAAATATCCCTTTCACAGACATGGAAACAAGCCCGGGAACGGGTAGTGGGACAAATGTACAAAATATTAACAGTCATGGCAGAAGGAGGGAATATAACCGAAGGGATGTTTACTCTGACAAATATTACCGTTAATCAATCTAGTATTTTTCTCTGTGCCTCTTGGTGGAGGGAAGAAAGAGTTGATGGGTGGTACTGGTATGCACAGTCCTATGGGTTTCACATACAAATGGAGGAAGAAGTAACGCCAACAATTGAATCTTCCATATTAACACCCGTTCCAAACACTTGCATAAATGTATCAACATCACAACAGAAAACAAAAATAAAATTCAATATCACCTTTCCCCCGATACCGGAGTGTAGGTATAAACGAGAATGGTACGACACACTATTGGGACTGACAGGACACTGACACAGTGCTCTTTTAACCTCTTATCCTATCATATACAAATAAATAGGGCCAGGACTGAACTACAGTTGGGAAATTATCATACCTGGATGAAATATTTTAAGGGTTTAACTGACGATGGTGTATGGTTCCAAGTAAAAGGGGATAAGATAGAATGTGAGGAGAAATGGTGTGTAGGAAGGTTCGAAGCATACCGGGTAGCAGATGTAATGGAAATGTGTAAAATAGTGGTCATGCCACTAGTAATTAAAGACGAGTTTTGGTATCCAGAAATATATGGGAAATATGTAGATAAAGGAAACAGAACCCATGATTTAAATCTATGTGAAGGAACTAATAAGGGAATGGTATGTGGCAGAAGTTCCCCAGTATATGAACCTTGCTTGTTAAAAATACCAAACTAGCATATGCAAAATGCAAAGAACACCGGTAAATGTGAACAATAGATTCATAGAAATAGGACCCCAGCATATTTGTATCATTACTAATGACAACCGCACCATGTTAGCATTAAATAAATCGGTGCCGTTTGCGTGATGTATAAAAAAGATTAAAATATTACAATGGGGTAACGACACCTATTTTTTTGAACCAGACGCCGATAAGATATTCTCTTCAGTCTATGAGGTACATAATCTCACTGACACTACACCCTTTATAATTTCTTTAGACCCACTAAAACAGGTTTTGGAACAATCAGAGTTGTTAAGACAACACATAGAAACACTAGAACATACCCTACAGAATAACCTCGTATCCGCAATAATTGACAAAGGTAGACTAGTGCATCTTTCCTCAGATACAACAGGATACTGCACCACATTGGTGGGATATATTCAGTGGAATGTCTTCTACAGCAACCAATACCTTTCACTGGTTGTTAAGTCCAATGGTAATTATTATTCTAATATTAATATCACTTACAATCACAAATATATGTGTATACAGGAAAATAAATAGGAAAATTAGGAGAATAGATAGGGCATACTGATAAATGTGTATTGACATCACCCTACTCCTACAAAACTCCTCTTCTTGAATTTTAAGATGTTGGTAATACCTAGGGGGATGGGTTCTACCCCTCTGACAACTCGCGGTCAGGGAAAGGACTATGGGGAAAAACTGACTAGAACTTATTCATGAGGACCCAGGGGGAAGGAGAGGATGATGTCAAAGGGGGAAATTGATAAGGGCAGGGACATGATTTAGAGTTCTCACTTAATCTAATGCCTACGTGTAAAATCTGTTAAATGTAACCTTTGGCCTTTTGTTGCCTTGTATCTGTATTGCCATGGTGTTGGAGCTTGTGCTTGTAGCCCAGGTGACTCCTGTTGTGGTTGACCCTTGCCCTGTGTGGGGGTGGTGCTGATGCTATTGTTTGTATAATCGCCTATAAAAGGCTTTTGAAACTAATAAAGCAGGTCAGTTCAGTACGGGTCCTTTATGCTCGGAACTGATGCACGGATTTCTGACTCTGTGTTTTAATTCCTATACTGCAAATAATCTGACACAGCAATATAAATTGTAGAGCAGTTCCATAGAAGCTGCACCTAACACTAGGCAAGCTGGCCGACCCCAAAATCAGATAAACTGGGAGCAGCAGAATGTCAAGCTGACAAAGATTTCCCATAGACGCCACTGTTAAAAACCGGGAGCAGTACCATGTCAAGCTGACCAAGATTTTCCATAGACGCCAATGTGTCCGTACTCGTAAGTGTATGTAAAGTGAGTGTACGTAAAGCGGGGTATGCCTGTATGTTGCTTTATTGATCTCTATTGTGTTAAACTATTAAAATATTTTATTTTTTGTTTCAGGGTATATTTTTTTGGTGGGGAAGGGGCATATTTATTTTCTCTTTGTATTTTAAGCTGCACAGTTGTACAATTTGAAGTTCTCTTGGAGGTACTTGAATTTGGTGCAAGTACACATAATTTTGGTGTAACAGCATGACAGAATTCTACAATGTGTCTACCACACCCCTTCCCCTCGTCTGAGTTTAGGAACTTAAACACTTTAAAAGTAAGATTTGCACCATGGAAACCCTAAAGTGAACAGGGCACTGCTGTTTACAACAGTCTCTACATCTAATTATAGTAATGTGTTGCATAAACCCCCACCCAGCAGCACTCAATTTGAAAGATATCAGCAAGTGCACCAGTTTTGCTCAAAGTCTTCACAAAACATCTACGGTAGTTAAAATCATTTCAATGTGTATTATATATACTTGACTTCAGCATTTAATTTTGATTTAAAAAAAAAAAAACTACATTTTACTTTCCTACTGTGAAACATGTTCAATCCTGTTGAAACTCTACCTACGTAACCATTCTGTTACAATATACTTGTTTGTAGACCTCAAATTTCTAGGGTAATAAAAAATTCAATCAATATCATTTATGTTACATACCACCTTTCAAAGTGTCATTATTATTACAGTGTGAATGTTTGGACAATTGTACAAAAGACTAGCCACAAAGTACTATAATTAGCAAAAAATTCTAAAACAGAATTTTATCTTCATTTACTATGCATTTTCTTCACTTAACTTAATGGAATAGTTTTCCTATGAGGTTCAACAAAATCGCTCAGAATTCATTTTCAAGATGCCTTTTTCTACATTTTGGTCAAGGTCATTGATTTTCTTGCAAGACACAAAGCCTTTGATCCATGTCTGTAGAACATCAATGTACTGTAACCATCACACGTCCCTTTGTATGAATTATAAATTATAAAGCCTTCACATTGTAGAATTGTTCCAGTCATTTAATTAAGCACTTTGTTACTACTTAACATCAATCAGGAGTAAAGATGGCAAATGTCAAGACAAAAAAAAATGTTAAAGTACCCCTGACCAACAATGCAAGGTAAACACTCTATAAAATGGCTAATAGTAGTATACAGACAACATTTATTTGTACATATACAGGGTATATATACTGTATACATTGTGAGGCACCAGCTGGCAGGATTGTGGACAGGTGTCACCTAGGTTTCTTAAACATGGTGGGAGGCTCCAGGGCTTATGGAGATGTGGAGAAATTACACTTTTTGTTTTCTTACATCATAATAAGTGGATACAAACTTTGCATTTTGCTTGTTAAAATGAACTTTAGTCATGAAATTAAGTCCTGCTATATCACTTCAGACTCGCCCCTTTTGCAGGTATAGCTACTGTATGTAAAACATGCCTATACTGTTTAAAATCCAGTAATAAACTGTCTCACTCTGCTCTGCACATGCACAGTTGCTTTCCAATTTTGTCATTGTGCCAAAAATCAGAGCCACTAGAGGCTGATCTGCCAACAGCCTAAAGATTTACTGATGCTCATGGGCTCTGGGTTTCAGCAAAATTGCAGCCTCTGGCAAGAAGAAATAAGAGCAATGCTGGAGGCAATTTACAGCACACACTAATTCTTATTTAACCATTTGCCAACTGTACTATAGCTGAATGATGGCTACATCACGGCCAGCTAGTTCTGGGATGCCATCATATGACAGCGTCCCATACTCGCACTTTTCATGCGTCCCCTGGAGCACGCATCCAGAAGTGCTCACGATTGCTGGGTTCACGGGACCGAGGGCATCATGGATCGAGGTAAAGCGCCAATCACAGCAGCCCTTTATCACATGATCGCTTCAGCCAATGACGGAGCAATCATTTTTTCAACAAACCGGGATCATGCTCAGTTCAGCTCATGCTGCTGCAGTGTTTCTCACTCCTCTCCTCACACACTGTATTGGTGTGAGGAGAGGAGAGAGAAACACCACAACAGTGTGAGTTGGCATGATCCTGTGTGCCCTTCAGTGCCACTACAATGCAATCAGTGCCATTATAGTGTCCATCAGTGGCATTACAGTGCTCCTCAGTGCCACTACAGTGCCCATCAATGCCACTACAGTGCTCATCGGTGCCCTACAATGCCACTGCAGTGCTCATCAATGCCTTATGGTGCCACTACAGTGCTCATCAGTGCCACTACACTGCTTATCAGTGCCACTACAGTGCTCATCAGTACCCTATGGTGCCAATACAGTGCTCATCAGTGCCTATGGTGCCACCACAGTGCTCATCAGTGTCTTACAGTGCTCATCAGCACCTTACAGTGCCACTACAGTGCTCATCAGTGCCCTACAGTGCCAATGATGCCCTACAGTGCCCATCAGTGAGTTCTTATCAGGGCCATCAGTAGACATCAGTGCCCTGCAGTACACATCAGTGCCATCAGTGAGTACTAAAGTGATAAACAGTGCCCTACACTGCTCATAAGTGATAGATAAAAAGTGCATTTCATCACTATATAGTGACCAAAATGAGAGACAAATGAGGAGGAATGAGGGACAAAAAAACATTGCTCCAAATCAGGGACAGTTGAGAGCTATGCATGCACAGTTGCTTCCCATTTTTCCCATTTTTCGCTCCCCCTTTTCCTGCGGCCTGCCAGGTTATGTGCTCGGCTAAGGGTCTGTATGGATTTTTGGGGGACCCCACGCCATTTTTTTTTTAATTTTGGCACGGGGTTCCCCTTAAATTCCACACCAGACCTGAAGGGTCTGGTATGGATTTTGAGGGGGACCCCCACGCCTTTTTTTTTTTTTTAATTTTGGTTCGGGGTTCACCTGTGGGGAAATCCCATGCCGTTTTTTTAATTTCAATATTATTTTATTGTATCAAGGTAAAATGGTACAACAATAGAGATTGAAACAGGTTCAAGCTATCAGTAGGTATCCAATGCTAACAGAACAACAAAGTCATCCGAAAAGAAAAAAAAAAAGGTAGTGCCATTGAACCATATACAAAGGCAAAGTAATTTAACCTGTTATTAACCATGAACATGCAAGATACAGTTGTTAAAGGGGGGGAAGAGGAGAGAAAAAAAAAAAGGGAGGGGGGGGGTCAGGGAAGTCACCAGTGTGAAGTATATCCGTGTTAGTGATTCTTGGGTTGCTTTACATTATCTTGAATCTTAAATAACAGTCTTCAAATCTCAACTGTACACTTAAGATTGCATAGCCATAGATTCCACTTATCCTTGAATAGTGCGACTGTGACGTTCATAGTGGCCAACAATTTTTCCATTTCGCATTGGTGGTTTAGGGCAAGGATGCTCACCAGAGGGGAAGGTGGATTAGGTTTGTTCTACAATCTCGTGATTGTGAGTTTTGCAGCGAGTAGAAGTTGTGTAGCCACTACTCGCATGTTGGGTGGTAGTTCTTGGATAGTCAGGTGTAAGATTGCTAGTTCAGGGTTAGAAGCTATGTGATGGCCACCTATATCTGACAGTATGGAGAAAATTTTGTTCCAAAATGACCTTAGTGATATACAGGACCATAATAAGTGGAATAATGTACCTAATTCTCCGCATCCTCTCCAGCAGAGGGCTGTATGCGAAGGATAAAACTTAGAAAGTTTGAATGGAGTAAGATACCAGGAGTGCACTACTTTCTGGAAGAGTTCCCAATGATTCACGTACCTAGTTGAGGCATAAGTAATAGAGAACAATTTTTTCCAATAGGTATCTGTAAAGGTCTTGCCTAAGGTCATCTCCCATTTGGTAATGGTAGTGGACTTTGAAAAGGAATCCTGTGCATTGAACACTCTATAGAATAGGGAGATCCCTCTTAATGGAGTTTTAGCTTCTTGGAGGAATGTAAGTATTGTGGTTGGTATGTCTAAGTACAAGGGTAGGGGGTGTTTGTATAGGAAGGTTCAAACTTGTAGGTAAGTAAAATGTGCTAAGGGGGGGGGGGAGATTAAAGTGAGAGGAGAGATATGCAAAAGTATGTAGGGTTGTTCCCTGGTATAGGTCTTTCATTAGGGTAAGTCCTTTAGATTCCCATAAATTCAGGTCAATGCAGGGTATAAAGTGGT